>NW_017805539.1:764878-941951 GCF_001891065.2 Hippocampus comes | reverse complement strand
ACCCACCCACCCCCACACTTTGTTTTAATTGGCAGCGGTGACGCACTATTTCTCGCTTGGTTGCTGGTCAGCCAGGCGGGACTTGGCAAGTCGGAATTAAGGGTTAAATGGGGAGCATAGCACCGTGATGGAAAGGCATCCGCTCTCCCCACAGGCCCTTATCTTAACACCTCGTGTTTCAGATATATCATCATTAGAGCCTATTAGTGGTGTCTTAGCAACTTCGATTGCTAAGTGTTCTGTACGGGATGTAGCTGAGATAATTATTTATGACGCGCGTGCGTCTGCATGTGTGTGCGTGCTGTCATTTTTACGTGAAAATGTCAAAACAGTTAGACGCGCGTGGTGATGATGACACTAAAGGGTTGTTCATTAGCATTTGTCGTGTATTAAGATTGTAGATTGTGACTTACACTAACAACGGTGAACTCCAGTTTATTGCAGTGGGAGATTTTCCACACATCTGGTATGTATGTCGACACACACATACTTAATATGAATATTTTTGCATGAACCATTGTGAATTCCGAGCTGCGAGTCTGCACCTTGCAGCTTTGTTGACACGAAGAAGCCCGCACAGGTTGATTGCGCCCGTCGAGTCCCAAAATCACCCGTGGGGAGGAAGTGGTTGTAGGTGCTGATTGATTGGAAGAAAAAACGCCCTTGCCACCTCGCAGGCTTTGCGAAAATTGCCACGTCTGGTTTGACATCAAAACTGCAAAGTCAATGCTAATTCTGTTAGCACTGGGGGACTGCAGTACTGATGTGGCATGCTAAAATTATTCGTTTACACTACGAATGGCTATGTTGGCCTTTTTGATGGACTTAGCGTTTCCAATCACACATTTCCTGTGCAGGTGTGTATTGTGCTAGAAGTGTATGTTTTTTTTTTTTTTTTTTTTTTTGAGGTCCGCAACATGATCCCCCTGCCAAAACTCACTCAGTCGCACCTCCTAGAAAGTTGAACAAATGAGCCACTGCCTGACATCAGTTAGACTGATCGACATTGGCGGACACGTCTATCACAGGCATGTCTCAAGGATCCGTGACACAAATTGAACGGGAATTCCGCCATTTTGGTTTGAAGCAGCCATTTTGTGTGAATTTCAGGTCTCGTGTATGCCTTTCACATCCAATGCTAATGGCAATGCTTTTTTTTTTTACCCCCCTACATCATCTAATGTGGGCGGCGGATGAGGTATTTGATGTTCAATTCAAGGCTCTTCCATGATAAATGGGGTGTGAAGGCCCGTTCATCATTTCAATTATTACGCTCATTTCAGCCAATTTAGGTGATCAATGTCAATCAAAAGTGAGCACTAGTATGTTTTTCCATCAGCTCATTATATGACGCAGTTGCATCCTTTTTTAGGCATGTGCATATTGCCACTATTTGCACTTTCATTTGCTTTCCTGCCTCGGGTGCTGTCGATGCTGCGGCAAAAAGTCCGAAAATTACGATCTCGCATTTTTTATTTATTTTTTTTGTCGTCGTCTCACGCTGTGCTTCTTGCTCGCATGCGAGGACGTCGTTTTCACTCGTTAGCTCAAACGAGACAATCGGCGACGGTGGCGACGAGACAACCGTCCTGAATTAGGAGCCCCGTCACAGCCCGCTTATTGTTTGTGACACCCGTCAGGAGAGTCTCTATTGTGTTTGCGAGGCCTCCGCGGGGCTGAATCATCACACGTGTCAGGACAGTTTAGGAGTGACGGCGCCAGGCGGCGGGCGACCGATCACTCCTGCCATGCTGTCAATTACACTGAAAGCGTATCAAACTCAAATTCAGTCAACCTCCTGTGAATAATTGACGCTCCTCATAAGAATTTTTATAATTGTCTATATTAATAGTTAAATATGTAAATATACCACAAACGAGGATCCAAAAACCCTTGAATGGCCTGTCAATGTCATCTTGCAACATTAATATTAAAAATAAATGACGTAAAGACTAGATTTGGAGAAGAATGCAATTGCACAAACTGTAAGCAAAACAGTTTAACATTGTTTGGAATGGGGTTTAAAAAATGTAGAAATTAGAGGATTTTTACAAAAAAAAAAATCTAAATTGCTGCTTTTATTTTGAAATTTTGAAAAAAATGTGGTTGGGATAAGATGAACAGTTTAAGTTTGGAATGTTTTAAATGGGCCAAAAAAGTAAAAATTAGAGGGGGGGAAAAACAAATCAAAATGTTTCTTTTCATTTTGACATTTTGAAGAAAAAAACATCTACAATTAGAATATGGTGAACACTTTAAACTTGTAATGCTTTTTATTTTTATTAATGCTTTTATTTTGAATTTTGGGGGAAATTGGAAATAAGTTCAACAGTGTAAAGTTGGAACAATGAGAAAAAAAAATGGAAGTTAAAAGTTAAAAACCCCAAAATGTAATTTTTGGCTTTTATTTTGATATTTTCAAAAAAAAATGATTGCAATCTGAATGTGTTGAACTGATTAAAGTTGCAACGATTACAATTGTCCAAAAAATGTGACAACATCTAGTGGCGTTTCAAGCCATTATGTAAATATTGTACCACAAAAATCTGTGCTTTCTTTCACTAAACAGTGGAGGGTACGTTGTGGCACAATGTGCTATTACACTAAAGGGCCACAACTCAGAACTTTGGACATTGTTAAAACATGATATAGTGGGGAGACACTGTCCATCCACACTCGTTCTCCTCATGCTTTTTCTTGTCCTTCCAGTGCGACCCAGGCGAGTCCACCAAGCTGCTTTACGACCTGCTGTACACGGAGCCCATCAAGATCGTGTTGATGCCCGGCTGCAGCGGCGTTTCCACCATCGTGGCCGAGGCGGCTCGCATGTGGAACCTCATCGTGGTGAGTTCACTGCTCGTGGGAAATAAGATGGAATTGGACTGTGGGTACAGAGCACAGCGAGGGGGGCGGGGTAGGAGGGATCAGTCAGACATGTGCAAGTCATAAGCAAGTCTTCCAAGTTTTGAGCAAGTTCCCTGTGACTGTGACCCTTTATGAAATCGCTTTCCTGCAATCGAATGAACCCAAGTGTTACGATTTAGTATCTTTGACTGGCCACCGTTTTCACCGCATACTTTCCTACGTTGTCAGCTGTTGTCGAGCGTTTTGACTGATTTTTCAAGACCCAGAGAATCCTCCAAGGCTGGGACCGCTACCTCCCTTCTTGCAAGCTAGCTAACTGGGCTAGCTCTTGACACGCTTTGGTGGGTCTTGCTCAACTTTCTCCCTTCCATTCCGTCACGGTCGCAGTCCACCTTAAGGACTGTCTCCTTTCCGGCTTTTGGTTGTGGCGCTGCCTTGAACATTCGTGTGGTTCCTCAAGCTCAGCTATCAGATGCTAATTGCGATTGTCTCAGTGAAGCGGTCTGAGCTTCCGCCGCGCAACCGAAAAGTCAATTAACAAGCCTGTTCTTGAAGAATCATGGCAGACCATCTCTTTTTTTTTGTGAATCAATTTAGCTGTTGAAATGTAAATTATATCCAGCGTTTTGTCTCCCCGACAAGCAATTTACTTCACTTAACACTTCACTTCTTCAAGCCATTTCTGTTGTTTTCTCAATGACTTGGTTCTTTTGCCACCCGGAAGTGCGCGTGACGGTGACACTGCGGTAAACAAAAATGTACTTTACATGGATTCAATTTGCGGAGACGTTCAGTTGGCAACGTTGTCAAATTCAAACGTCATGGCTGTTTATTGATTTTGAACGAGGCAGCTCCACAAAAGACCCTGACGAGGACATAATACCACAAGACAAAGCGTATTGTCCCATGTCGCATACTGCTTGTCAACATGTTGGGTTTTTTTTCCCCTGGTTTTGGCACCAAGTTCTATTTTCCATCTTCTGTCACTTGGCTCTCCATTAACTTTGTCTGATTGCCTTCAGTGTTTCTGACGTTAGTCATGGAGAGCGATGGCTTCTAGGGGTTAGCATCTGGCCCTCTTTTGTCCTTCTCAAAGATCCGTGATTCTCATGTTTCTGCCTGCAGGCAGTGATGGGAAGTCAGGAAACACAAATATTATCTGTATCTGCACTTTTGATTACCGGATTTATATTTCTGGCAACTTTTTACTTGTACTCACGACAGATCCAGTATCTGTAAAACTGTTCCGGTTGCACGTGTCTGCCTAAATGTCTGTCTAAAAAGATGACACTGTTGTCACTTTCCTAAATTTAAGAGATCAGTGCAGTGGTGGTAAGTAATAAAATATTTGTTTTTCATTGTAACGACTAACAGATGCATATAGATGGCCGGGTTGCATTTTTTCTAGTTGAAATCAGCACAGCTTTTGAGGTGAAGATAAAGATCAGTGCCAAGTCGATTATGAGGAAGAGGATGACAACAAGTTAGACAAGTTGAGCAACCTCACAACCCAACAAAGTATGCATGGTATCAACAGGAGTATGCGTTGTGGTCGTTTTGTAGAATGTGTGTGTGGTGACTGAGAAATGATGACACAATTCAAGAAGTGAATAGACGATGAAGTTCAACCCGAGCTGTGAGGAGATCTGCGTCGCTCACGGCGCGTTTGTGTATCTTTCAATTATTTTGCTTTCAAAGACAAAGCTTTCTCAGCCTTGTTTTGTTTCGTTTTGTTTCTTTTTTATAGTTTGTGGTGTCATAAAAGCAACAAAAAAATACACTGTATGTTTCTTTTCACTCAAGGTTTGTTTTCTCCAGTTTTTGGTCAGTTAAGTGATGTTTTTTTTTTGGCAAAACCAGCCCATATTCGACTGCTGATTACTGAAAATGGAAAAAAGCTTGAAACAAGCTTTTATTTCAGGTGAAATAAGAGAGTCGAGTTCCCATGCGTATACTGTATTGTCACCGAACGCAATATTCTGAGTCACAATGCTTGAAAACATCTGGCAAGAAACGCAAATCTGCTTTGAAAACAACTGCCATTGAATGAGTTGATATACAGTATTTCATACTCTCCTTTTTTTTTTTTTACTTGAGTTGAATCAGTACTTTTAACCGACCTCTCCCCCCCACCCATATATTTCTCTTCAAGTAATGGCGTGTATACTTTTGCTACCACAGCCTGCAGGTGCCTCTTTTGTAACACAGGCAAAGAAAAACCTCTGGTTCCTGCTGGATCAAAAAGAGGGTATTAATCATTCCCGTTTTCACTCTTTTAATGTGATCCTGTGTATCCGTTTCTAAAAGCACTGTTGAGCATTGATTGCCGCTTGAGGGCTGAAGGAGACCCGATGGGTTAGAATGAAAAGATTTTGTTTGAGGTTTAAATATTGTGCTGAATGGCCACTGTATTGGAGAAAAAAATCAGACCCGGACAAAAACGTATTACATTGAAATCACATCAAAAAATATAAGGTCAAAATTGTACAACCAAAGTGAGACCGCATCACCATTTTAATGGCCCCTAATTAAACAAATAAACCGACAGCAATGACACCAGAACCTCCTTGATGGAGATCTGAGCTCTCCTTGTTGTCATCTCTTAAATTTCCCTGCTCGCACCTCCAAATAGTCTGACAGCATCTTTGTTCAAATTTTCCATCACTTAGATGCCATTAGATGAACATTATCTACTCGCTGCACTCTCAGGGATGTGTTATTACGATTATTGTGATGAGTACGCATTGTCCGCCGTGTCTGACATCCATCACAGAGGAGGGAGGGAACGTCTGTAATGGTTTTCTAAATGCCACCTTTCTCATTTTCAAAGAAATCTGTCGAAGGTTTTTTTCCTTCCACTTGTCACCGTGAGACTAATTGTTTGAAACATTGAACGTTTGGCATTTTAGCGCTGCCCCGCCTTGCAGACCTCTCTCTCCAAAGTTTGTGTTGTTCATCTTCTTCACAGCTTTCGTATGGCTCCAGTTCGCCGGCTCTCTCCAATCGCCAGCGTTTCCCCACCTTCTTCCGCACGCACCCGTCAGCCACGCTGCACAACCCAACCCGGGTGCAGCTCTTCCAGAAGTGGAAGTGGACCCGCATTGCCACCATCCAGCAGACCACTGAAGTCTTCACCTCAGTCAGTACCTCACATCACCCCAACGTAGACCTCCTCACAAGTTGAACAATTACACAGGTGGACCCAAAAAAAAACCCCCAACCAAACAAAAAATAAATAAAAAATATATAAATTAATTAAATAAATAAATAGATCGATAGGGCGGTCTGGTGGTCCAGTGGTTAGCGCGTCGACCTCACAGTGCAGAGGTTGTGGGTTCAATCCCAGCTCCGGCCTCCTTGAGTTTGCATGTTCTCCCCGGGCCTGCGTGGGTTTTCTCCGGGTACTCCGGTTTCCTCCCACATTCCAAAAACATGCATGGCAGGCCGATTCAACACTCTCAAAATTGTCCGTAGGCGTGATTGTGAGCGCGGATGGTTGTTCGTCTCTGTGTGCCCTGCGATTGGTTGGGAACCAATTCAGGGTGTCCCCTGCCTGAAGACGGCTGGGATAGGCTCCAGCACCTCCTGCGACCCTTGTGAGGATAAAGCGGATCGGAAAATGGAACCAATGAACATTACACATTGCTTGTGAATTGTGGTTCAGCAGAACTGTGTTTAAAAAACAATCATAGGAAAATGGCCAAACGGCATGCTGGCAAGCCACAAAGCTTCTGGGAGAATGTCCGATGGACAGATGAGACAGATTTTTTTTAATTTTTTTTGGGCAAGTCACATCAGCTCCATGTTCACAGAAGCATACCAGGGAAAAAAACAACATTGTCCCTACTGTTATGTTTTGAGTCTGCTTTGCTGCATCTAGCACATGGTGTCTTCAAATGTGTGCAGGATACAATGAAATCTCAAGACTACCAAGTTATTCAAAAGACGAATGTTCTGCCCAGTGTCAGAAATCTTGGCGTCCATGTGCAGGTCAAAGGTGTTGCAACAGCAGAATGACGTGACCAAAACCACAAGTAAAAACACCCTATGGCCAAGAGAAAAACATTGGATTTATTCTGAAGGTCCCTTCTATAAATCTTAACCTTGCTCAAAGAGTCTATTTTTTTCTTTTTGTGTGTGTGTGTGTGTGTGTGTGTGTGTGTGTGTGTGTGTGTGTGTGTGTGTGTGTATTTGTCAACGGCTCTCTTCAACTCTTGTTGAATTTCATCATGGAAATTGTATCCTCTTTTAGGGAACAGGCGAAAGTTATACTCAGGTACCACGACTGTATTTGGAAGAAACGTTTGAATGCAATCACAGGAAAATAACGAGCAGGCAACCAAGCAGTCATGTTAAACCACAAATGGATGCTTGATTTGGTTCATGTTTTATTCACTTTCTTCATATGGTTACATTGATGTGGTTTGCTTCATACTGGGTTGGATTAATTAGCCATTGAGCATCTTCTTGGTGTTTGTTTACCGCTGACGCTGTGTTGCTCTTTCCAGCGATCACTCACGGTAATTATCGGACTCCTTTTTCAACACGTTTGTCAGAATATTGGTGGCGAAAGCACATTGATCACGCCGCGCATTTCTCGCAGACGCGGCGGTCAATACGGAGACTCTTACTGTGCGCCGCTGTAATGGAGGTTAATGATCCGCTTTTTTTCACCACCGCCGCTCGCGGTTTTTAACTTTTGTCTCCTTATCCGGCATCTTCTTGAAAGATAACTCCTATTCTGCCTTTGATGTTTTCCCCGTGTCTTTGTTTTCATCCGTCCATCAGACCCTGGACGATCTGGAGCAGCGAGTCAAGGAGGCCGGCATCGAGATCAGCGTTCGCCAGAGCTTCCTAACCGACCCGGCTGTGGCTGTCAAAAATCTGAAGGTGCTTTGATTAAAAATTCACCTCAGCTGTCAACCAGCCCTCCTCTAGCGTCAACACCCCACCCCTGCCGCCCCCTGCCCCCCAACATCCTCTCTTCCAGGCACTCTCACATCACAGCTGCAAATATCATTAGCATGGACGCCAGTTGGCAGAAATTAATGTGCAGTGTTAATGAGATGATCCTGAGCTTCTGGAATGCTGAACATCAACGGCTCGTATTCGCTTGACGTATTCATTTTGCATTCGTTTTTGCACTTATCTCTCAGTGTCTGATGTGGTACTACAGTAAAACTGACCTGCTTGAGGCAACGATGTATGCCACTAGGCATCTGTACTGAAAGAAAATACAATGATGATGATGAAGCTCAGCTAGTTGTAGGAGTGATGAAGAGGCTTGCAGCTCTTGTTCACCCAATCGAAAAGTTTGCCATGATCAAAGAACTTCACGCAGTACCTGGACTGGCCTGCGAGAGGAAGCAATGAGCCACAGGGGATTCTGACTCGGGAAAATATGAAGAATAAGAAGCTAGACTATATTTTAAGAGTCGTTCATGTAACTTGGCGTAGTGCCCCAATTTACCTGTGAGAGGCAGCAATGCGCCCCAGGGCATTCAGACATTTTTTTTTTCTTTCCAAATGTTCTATATCAATCGCACATGTTGTGAAAAACAAAAAAGGACACTTCATGAAAATTGTGAACGTTGTCCCTCCCAAAATGGCCGCCATGAAGGCATGTTGGTTATCTGGGCTTGCTAGAGAACGCTGGTGTAGCAGGTCTTCATGTCTGTGTTTGGCGCAATCTGGTGTAGTACCGGGATTGACATGCGAGAGGCAGCAATGCGCCGCAGGGCATCAAGACAATCTAAAATTACAGAAGAAGAAGGAGCTAGCATACCGGCTAATATAAAATAAGAAGAAACATGCACATCGCAAGCTCGTTGATTCAATCTTTTCGTTATTTATTTATTCATTTTCATTAATAAAATACAAAAATGATTAGTAAAATAAACAATTTTCCATATACTGCGCATTTACTGTTTCTTCTTGATTTTATGATTGGTTTCTTTATGGTAAATGTCAAAATATAAAACATTTGGTAAAAGAAACTATTTTACATCTACCAAAACCATTTTTTGGGTTAATTTATTTACTATAAAAATTAAATAAAACAATATTAGTAAAATGACCAATTGTATGTGTACTGCAAATGTAAGATTTTTAATCAAACAGTTGGTAAACAGTTGGTTTATTTATTGTTGATCATAATGTCTCAAAAATATTTTTTAGATTTCACATACCGGGTAATTTAAGTAACTAATTAAATTAATTTTAGAAAATTCATTAAAAATGCAATAATAATAATTATGTCATTATTGAAATAATCAATTTAATATCTTTTTAAAAATTGTATTTCATTATCATTTCACATACACAAAGATGTTTTTTTTCTGGCGTCATCTACAGATGATCTATTCCATCTGTTTTCAAATCAAAAACGAGATTAACCCTAAATCACGACCTTTTCTTTTCTTTTTTTTTTTTCTTTTTTTTTTTTCTGATGTTAATCTGAAAGTATTTCTGTCTTGTTTTCAGCGTCAAGACGCCAGGATCATCGTGGGTCTTTTTTACGAGACTGAAGCTAGGAAAGTGTTTTGTGAGGTGAGCACTTGTTTTTCTCCACTCAATTAATCCCAATACACTCAAATTCCCCAGACTTTACTTGATGAGCCAATTGAATGACATAAGGTGACACTTATTCATTTATTTGATTTTATTTTTATCAGATCCTCATACATTGGGGTACTTCATCCTCCTCTCAGTACCATCACTATCACGTTGCAAATATACAAATTACTAATACGGTACAAGAGTGAAATATAGCGGCACACAACTTTTATTCACACTCAACTATTCACTACTTTTGTGCTCAGGCATCTTGTTGACAAGAAACTATGTTCAACTGAGTTGAGAAGCTTCATTCAGACAAAATTAGTGCATTGCCACCATCTTTTGGCATCTTGGTGTCAGCGAATGATTTTGAAGTGAGTTGAGGAGCTTCATTTAGACAAAGGTAGTGTTTGCCCCGTCTGGTGGCTTTGGCTACACAGCTGTCATGCAATTTTGTATTTTTTGGGGGGGGGTACTCTGGTTTCCTCCTACATTCCAAAAACATGTATGGCAGGTTCATGGAACATTCTACATTGTCCCTAGGTGTGAGTGTGAGCGCGAATGGTTGTATGTCTATGTGTGCCCTGTGATTGGCTGGCAACCCGAAGCTGGGATAGGCTCCAGCACGCCCGCGACCTTTGTGAGGATAAGCGGATTAGAAAATGGATGGATGTCGTTCAGTGCTTTGACCCAGCACAGAAGGCCTTGCTGCCCTTGACCACCACCACTGATGGACCCTGACGCTCTTCCCTCCCTTCCACGCCGCCCCCTTGCAGGTGTTCAAGGAGAAGCTTTACGGGAAGAAGTACGTGTGGTTCTTGATCGGTTGGTATGCTGACAACTGGTTCAAGATCAAGGACCCGACCATCAACTGCACCGTGGAGAACATGACGGAGGCCGTGGAGGGTCACGTGACCACCGAGATCGTCATGCTCAATCCTGAGACCGTCCGCGGTGTTTCTAACATGGTAGGCGCAAAGAAACACGATTTTGGTTATCTTACCCTATTTGTTGTCAATCATTACTTTTTAGATGTTTAGTGAGATTGAGGCCACTATATCCTGCTTAACCTATACTCACTACACATTAGAGCAGCAGAATAAAACAAGGGAAACTTATTGTTTTGGACACTATATAATGAATAGGGAATGAAAATGCCACACTGTTTTTCTGGAAATTTTAAATGTATATTCATTCATTTTGGGGGGGAAAAAACCAAGTAGGCAAAATAGGGTGGGTTTATTTGAACATACCCTTCAGCCCTTTAATATTCACATATTTTCTGTATATCTTATCGGTTCGTGTCGGCTTGTGGGTGAGTTGGAACCTATCCTAGCTGACGGAGTACACCCTGGACTGTCAACAACCAGGGCAGCTTTCAACATCTAAGTAAATTTTGCCAACACGATGGAAAAATACATCAATTCGGGCAGCCTGGTCGCCAAAGTCCATTATCACCTGGAGGTTTTATTTATTTATTTATTTTTTACACGCCGATAAGCACCGCATTGTTAATGCCGTGCCGTTAACGCAGTTTATTAAGGTTGTAGTCAGGTCCGGCCCCGGGAAGAATCACCACTTTAATTGGATGGTTTGTCGTAAAATGTATGACATTATCATTAATATTATGATACTCGGGCAGAATTTTAATGACTTGGCTCTGACTTTGTCCTCCAGTAACAGTTTGGAGGATTTGTGACCTTTAAGGCGGCCAAATGAGCACAGAGATTGTCTTCTTAGCAGTATCACCGAGGAGATGCTCTCTCGTTAACATTAGCATGAGGTGCCGCTAGCTATTATGTTTGTGATTTTTCAGAAAGTAAGACTTAATTCCGTTGACGAATGTCACATTTTATACATCTGCCCATAAAGTCGTATGACAGCCAACATTAAGTTTAAATATTGCTCAGGATTAGCCTTTGTTGGAAAAAAATGACTTCATTCAGATGATAAATATCACATTTTGCTTGCTAACTAACATTGGCTGTCGGGGCTGCTATTAGCCTGATGGCTCCACAACGAACAAGAATACATATATGTATATAAAATAATATACATTTTACATCGTGATTTGATAACAAATGTTAACTTTAGGTACGACTTACTGTTAGCATTGTTTTCTCATTTTCTAACATTTTTTCAGTGATTTGTTTACTGACATTTGCCCCAGGTGCTACTCGCTATTAGACTTGTGCGTTCTTGGAAAATATGACTTAATTTCGATTATAAATATCACATTTTATTTGGCGGTCTGCAAGCTAACATTAGCGATAGGTGCCGCAAGCTAGTATACTTCTGTTATTGCTGAAAATAAGACTGATGTGAAGATTATCACTGTATGTTTTTCCCTTGATATTTTGCACTGTCGGCAATAGTTTAGCCGCACTCTTGCCAATGTGAAATTCATTCAAGTAATTCATTGTTATGTAAAAGTGTTTGCTTGCACGGATGCTTAGCCTCAGTGTTTAGCCAACGATAAATATTCTGAGCATTTATCAGCAATGTTTGCTAAATCTCCCCAACAGAAGGAGGATTTCCCCTCGAGGGAAAGATTCATGCTCGCTTATTCAATATTTTGTTGTTACATTTTATTATTATTTTTTTTTGTCAGCATTTTCCTTTTGCTCATCTCTGCAGTGACATAATCTAAAGCCTCTGAAGAGGGGTGAGCATTTAGCTTTTTCTAGAAAGAGGACGCCATCCTAAAAGGTATTACCATTTGGTGACCTTTGTGGCCAAAAAGTAAACAAGCAAAGAGTGCTTTAACATTTTTTTGTAAATATGTCAGTATTGTTTTCCTGTTTTCTAAATTCCATAATCAATTGACCATCTTTGGACATACAAGGTTTCTGTATTTTGAGAAAAAAAAAATTCAAGCTTCATGTCTTCAAAGTTTTTGAAGCTTCATCTCTTCTAATTGACCTTTTTTGATTGCCGCTCTGTTGACTTTTGCTCTTCATGTTTACACGCCTCGCCTCGTCCTTGCAATTCCATCCCCCCCATCAGCAGCTGTTGTTTGTAATAAATAGCGCACCTGCCACAACCTGCTGCTAACTGCTGCTTTATCATTGATGCACTCCTCCACGGGGCGTTCCGATAGACGCGTACGCGCAATCACTCTATTTCCGATTCAATTTGCAAGTTTGAAATTGGCATATTTCTTGGCTGGTGTGCCAAGCACTGGAGGCGGTGGGATCGCACGTCACGTTTAAATGCCAAGGTGGAATTTTTTAATGAATTGGACTTGTCAGAGAGCCGAATTGGACTCGTGCGTGGGCCTCCGGGGGAATCCTCGGGGACATCTTGATGATTGCGAGCAATAATCTGCCGTCACACATGAGCACTCTCAGATTAGCTTAATTGCTCTCTGCCGAGAGGACGGATCTGACAAATCACCCGAGGCTCATTTATGCCCCAAAACAGGTGGTGAGGTGTTTTGATGGAATTCGATCAGACTTAATGCGGTTATTTTGTGGCCATCATTACATCTCAGGTTCATGTGACACTTTGTTGACAAATCCTGATGAATTGACACATACTGTCCTCCTAAAGTAATGCTCTGGAAACACTGCAAGCCCAAAGGTGAAAATTTGGCTAAACATGCATCTTTGTGACATTGGTTCTGCTATTACCTTTTTAAACAACCCGGCCATATGTTGGTGCTATTATTAGGCTCCAAAGTGACCTGAATCAAGTCCAGCTCGATGCACTGTAAAAAACTGAAATGATGGCAATTTAAAATAATTGGCCCTGAACCACTGCATGCAAAAATGTGAAAATTTGACGCAACAAAATACACCCATACTTAGTTAATTTTCCAAGCAATTGACCACATGGTGGCACTGTAATTAGACCCCCAAATTGATCCCAGCCATCCCACTACTCACAACAATTTGACATCAATTCAATGTTGCATTTTGGATTTTGATGTCATTATTGATGTTGAATTGACTTCGGATGCCCACTGAGGGTCCAAAGTTTTCGGAGTCAAAAACTCACATTATCTTAAATGGTAGCACATTTGAAACTTCTGCTGCTTTACTACGACCGACAGAAATGTAAAAAATGGCCAAAACTCGAATCTCCGCAGCTCTCTCGGCTGTGCTTTTACCTCAATGCTCCCCACAAAACTTAAAATATGGAAAATTGAAAGCAATTTGCGCTCTTCTGCTCCTGAACCACCTCATGCTGAAAAGTTGAAATTTGGCATAACAAGCAACGAAATGGTATGAGCCTATGCTATTACTCGGTATTGCTGTCAATAAGCCCCAAATTTACCGTATGTAATTATTTCTGTTCGCCTTTCGGCTCAATCAGACATCCCAGGAATTTCTGGCTGCCTTGATCTCCCGTCTGGGCGTCAAGAATCCTGAGGAGACGGGCGGCTTCCAGGAGGCCCCGCTGGCCTACGATGCCATCTGGGCCCTGGCGCTGGCCCTCAATAAGACGGTGGCACCGCTCAAGGCCAAGGGGCGGCGGCTGGAGGACTTCAACTACAACAACAAAGACATCACATCTGAGATCTATCGGGCACTCAACACTAGCTCCTTTGAAGGCGTTTCGGTAGGTTTGGCTTCAAGACGCAAATCCATTTTCTAAGTTGGAAACATGCCAAGGGAATTAACAGGAATTTATCGGAGTAGCACAGGAATGTACTTAATCGAACGTTGGTGTTTAAGTACTGTAATGCCCTCATATGTAGGCAAGGAGAGCTGTCTGTTTGGCACAGATGTCTATTTATGAAAAACAGAATGTTTAAATGAAAGTGCCAAAATGTTTCCTTTTCATTGAATGACTTTTTTTTCAGTTCTTTCCCATAATTCCCATGGAAAGTTTTCAATTTGTGGAATATATTCAAAGTTCACCATCTTAACTAAGAGGTTTGCTCTTTCCCTTAAAAATGTCTTTTTCTTAGGGCCAGGTAGTGTTTGATGCTCAGGGTTCCAGGATGGCAATGACCCTCATTGAACAGCTGCAAGGTAAAACTGTTCATTTCACTTGAAAACGAGATAAAACAATTTGTGTCGAAATTGCATGTGAATGCAGAGGAGCTAAAGCGGAACGGAAACGCTATCATGTCAGAACGAATTCTTTTTGGGACAATATGGAGGGAAAAAAATCACCCCTTCAAAGCATGCAGCAATATTTCATCCTCCCTTTGCGTATTCTCTCAGTGATTCACTCCTGTAATTAAATTGTCCGTAGAATATTTGGATTCTCAACTCACATTTGAGCAAAATCCTTATTTTGGGAGGTGGTGGGGGGGTTGCAAACATCATCTAACCGCCCTGTGTATCTTCTGTAATTGCGCTGAGCAAAGAACGTGCTTGTTTTAGTTTGATGCTGGATTAGCGCGATGGGCCACCAGGCTGCAGTTTGTCACTTAACGACTTTTTGGGATGATTACTTTTCTCACTTTCTTCCTGAAAAGATGAGCCTCCTTCACACTCCAGCCTCACGTCAGGCTGTGTGGTGGTGTCAGAGGTAATTTGGCCCGCACAGTGAAATGACCTGACGTGAATCTGCAGGGGGGAATTTTTTGCGAGGGCGCTCATTATTATTCGCGGTCAAGGCCACCACATGAGCTCCTTTTTTCCCCTCCTCACCTCCTCCTTTGTGTTTGTCCTTCTCTTCTAGTTTTCTCATGCCTCCTTTCCTCTTGCGCATTTTCATTCTTAACATGAAAAGCACCGGAGTGAGGAGACTTATTGGAGCGCCCGTCATTGTTTGCACCTATTACACCCTCCAAAGAAATATGTCAAGCAGAACAGTGACTTTTACACTTTTATTTTTTATTTTTTTTGCTTTTGTGGCACCTTATGAATGGCACTATAAAAAAAAAAACAAGACTGAGAAAGGATTTTTAATGACAAGATGATTTTTTTTTTGTTTTTTTAACAGATGTGCAATACAACTTACCACAGCGCTGTCAGCGATGCTGACTCACCGCTTTGCTCGAGTGTGGCTTTTTTATTTTGTTTACACTTTCAGCATTCCCTCCATAAATTGCCAATTTTTTTCCCCCAAACATCCATTAAATAAATAAATAAATAAATAAATAAATACATAGATCAGTTGTTAAATAAACAATAAATAAATAAATAGATCAGCCGTTAAATAAATAAAAATGGCATAAAACAAGTACGAATACAATTAGATCATTAAATAGCGCGAAAATAAGTACAACTGTCATAAAATCCATACAAATGCTTCTAAATAAATACATATTCACACTATTCAATAATTACAAATGCAACCAAAAATACCTGACTCTTTTTTTCTGCAATTTTTGGATCCATACAAATGCTTCTAAATAAATACATATTCACGCGATTCAATAATTACAAATGCAATCACTAAAATAGAAAAAAACAATAATACCTGACTCTTTTTTTCTGCAACTTTTGCTCTGAAGTCAGGTTTTTTTCTTTGTGCTGTATGCTTTGCAGGCAGGAGATAAACATTACCACCCCAGCTGTGCGAGATGCAGCAGGTGCAATCAGATGTTTACGGAAGGAGAGGAGATGTACCTCCAAGGTGAGCGCACGTTCTGCTGCCGCTATCCACACATTCTTTGAAGCTTTATAGTTTTAAACCCAAGCGTGATTGGTGAATAACACTGAAAATGATGCACAAGCAGCAGATGAAATTCTCAACTCAACTCAACTGTATTTATAGAGCACTATAAAACAACCACCGCTGTATACAAAGTGCTGAACTTGGAGCAAAAATAATTCATACAACAAACAATAAAACAATAAATTAGTGACAAAGACAGTAGAAAGCACAAAAACAGTAAAACGAAAAAAAAAGTCCATTAGATGCTCGCACGAACAGTATTTGTTCAGTAATATGACATGAAACATTTTTTTTTTTAGATCACATACATCACTCCCACCAAAGATGCTGATCATTAAATATATTTGAATGTGTGCAGAATGCTGTGGTTGATTAGAGCGACGCACGTCTGACTCTTTTTTTCTGCAATTTTTGGGTCGTATTTTTCCTGGAAAATATTCCATTTGATTTTTGAAGTTTCACTGTAATTGTACATAAATGGATACATTCTTTTATCCCCCCTAGAGGGCAGCTACAAGAAGATCGGCTACTACGACAGCTCTCAGAAGAACCTCTCGTGGTTCGGCAAGGACGTCTGGATCGGTGAGTTGTGGAGGAGGTTCCTTCGCTTCTTTGTCTAAAGTTTCTCAACTCAACTCAACTCAACTCAACTGTGTTGATAGAGCACTTTAAAACAACCACCACTGTATGCAAAGCACTGTACAAGGTGCAAAAATGAAATCCTACAGCAACAAACAGTAAAACAATAAATTAATTACAAAGACAGTAGAAAGCACAAAAACAGTAAAACGAAAAAAAAAAGTCCATTTGATGCTCGCACGAACAGTATTTGTTCAGTAATATGACATGAAACTTTTTTTTTTTTTTTTTTAGTTAACGTACATCACTCCCACCAAAGATGCTGATCATTAAATACATTTGAATGTGTGCAGAATGCTGTGGTTGGTTAGAGGGAAGCACGTAAATTTAACTATCCGCGTTTATGTCCCAATACTTCTGTTCATTGACCGCTGTGCTGTTTTTGGGTGCACCCAGGCTGATTTGGGGGTCCCCGGTGAGCTGACACATTTGGCCGCTGCGCTCCATGAAGAGCTGGCCTTTTTTTTTTTTTGAGGAGACTTTTGAAGAAAATGATGTGTTACTGTTAAAAGCAGCAGCATGCATGGCTTTACTCAAACGCACATGGTAGCGAGCAAGTGCGGATGACAGGAAGTTCATGCTCGCTCTGTGGGGGCGATTGTTCATTCCACTCTTCACTTCTTCATTCACTACTTCCTTCCTTTCTCTGTGCTTCACTACCTCCTTTTCCCTCTTTTACTGCACACCTTACTTTATGCGCTCATGGACTTCCTCCATCACAAATTCCTTTCTTATTTCCTTCCACTTCTTCCTATACCTTTGTACGCTCCTTCACTTTTTACTTCTATCCTTCCCGATGTACCACCCGTCACTGCCTCATTTTCTTCTTTCTTTACTACTTCCTTCCTACTCACTTGACTCTGTCCTACACTGCTTACTTCTGTCATTCCTTCTCAACGTCCTTTACTCCTTTCTTAACTATCTCATTTATTCCTTCCTTCTCTGCCTCCATTTTTGCCTTCATCACTCCTTCAATTACTCCCTCCTTCAGCTCCACTTCCATCCGCTAATTTTCTTCCTTCCCTTCTCCATTATCCCCTCCCATGTAGCTTCCTGTGAGTCCCTCTTCCTTCACTACTTTCTTACCACACCGTAATCCTTCATCATGATTAATTTCTTGACTCCATCATTCCCCCTTCACTCCCTTATCTCTGCTCCCATCACTCCTCCTCTCCCTCGCTCCATCAATACCAACCTTCCTGTCCCCTTCATCCATTTCTCCACCATTCCCTTCATTACCACCTCCTTCGGTACCACTGTTCCTACCGCCACCACTCCCTCACCTCTCCCTCTATCCCCCTGTCCACTGCGTCCTTGACAACCTCCTTTTCACTCTCTCAATCACTCTCTCCCTCCTTCTCACCTTCCTTTTCCCCCTCCCTCTCTCTCTCTCTCTCTCTCTCTCTCTGTCTCCACAGTCGCCCTAACAACCACTTCAGCTCTCCTCTAATCGCTGTGGCAACTGCTACTGAGCTGCGTCTCCATGGCAACACTCTGTTCTCATGTTTTTTTCACTTTTCTCTTCACTTTTTTTTTTTTATAAAGTCAAGGACGCTCGATGGTTAACACACATGTACACGATGACACACCCACATTTTTCGCGCTTGTATGAAACTTTGTGTAGCACCTCAACCATTAGAAATGTTGCTTAAATATTGAACGTACAATATTTGATCCATCACCAGAGCCTGAAAGTAGTTTTAATTTGAAAAAAATAAGGTTTGGGGGCTGCTACTACAAATAAAGTACATCAGTACTGTAAATGCAGATTAAATAAAACATAAGAAACTACAAAAAAAATGCTCATTAAATATATTAAAGTATATTTATGTTGAAGTAAATACATAAATCTAAACATACTAGTCGTTCTTTGCAGATGATAAAAAATAGATGCATGTAAGTATTATTATCTGTCTGCATGTGTTGCTCTACCGTTTGTGTTCAAATTGCCACTGCTGAAAGCGATTTTAATACCCCAAGTTACATGCTATTTATTAGCCTGTCTCTGGTGTTTTAGCCTTGAGCTAAGTGGATGTTTGAAATACGTAACATACAATTCTCTTTGCTTTATTTTTAATTTGACAGAAATCTTGAACTGTGAGTGGCATTAAACACCTTGGATCTTTTTTTCAAATAATTGATCATAAATAATTCACAAAACTGTTCATTATTGTGAAGTGAGTTGAGTTGCCTGCCCATTTGCATCTCGAATTTCTGCTCACAAGTCAAGGCGAAAACAATGCCTAATGGGAAAAAAAAGGAAAATCTGACTGGAAAAAAAAATCCCACTCACATGACTTTTTGTCTCACATGTCAAACGGCGGGCTGGTGTCATGTGGGAAGTAGATTTTGTCAGCCGTCAGACAGATGGCGCCGCTGAGACATCGGTTGTGTTACCGCGGTGACGTGGGGCTGACACTCTGACACCCGATGCTGACATTTGACACATAAGCTTCACGTGGCGCTCACACTCACACACACAGTCGCACCCAATTTTTCTGTCTTACATAGACACATAAATCTATATTTGACTGTATATCGATGCTGTAATGTAAAAAAAAAAAAAGATACACTGCATCATGATTTCATGAACACACATTCGCACACGCATATGCCGCTGTGCACAATTGCTCTCCCTGACATAGACCCAAAAATCTGGATCACGTATTCCTACTGTCTCCAAAGGGAAAACAATGTGGTACATCACGATCTCAATATTTTGTCTTTTTTTTTTATCTCCCATTCATGCGCCAGCTGACTTACCCCATTTCTCTCTTTCATACATAATATCAATATTCGATGCATGCCTTTCAATATTGTATCAGCCCTTTTCACCGAAATACACGCACGCACGCACGCACACACACACACACACGCACGCACACACACACATTTGTGTATTGTGTGGCTAGAGAAAGAAGAAGAAAAAGAAAAAGCAAAACAAGCTTTCCTTGGTGCATCTGGCCCTCGTTGAACTTCATTAGTGATCAATGAAGTTGGTTTGAAGCTGGAGCACGTCGGGAGCATTTGCTCTTAACTCCACACTACATGCTCTTAATTAGCACACAACATGCCCACTCGCTCACTCACTCACTATCTAGTACTGTGTGTGTGTGTGTGTGTGTGTGTGTGTGTGTGTGTGTGTGTGTGTGTGCGTGTGCGTGTGTGTTGAATAATAAATAAATACTCCAATTGATCTCAAATCAGTTGGAGTATTTATTTGATATCCTACAAGAGTGCTGTTAAAAACAGAGAGCGTACAAGTAGTAGCACATGGATCTTAAAGGGGAAGTCAAGTCAAAAATGCTCTTTATAATTATGTCCTATGCGCCCCCACTCCTCTAATTTCAATAATGATGTGATAACATGTTACAGTAATATGCTCTATGCACCCTAACTAGGCTAAACACAACAGTCAGAGTAATATAGCGTTTGTGGAATATGGATTAAGCAGCAAAATCCACCAATTTTTATCCGTCTCAGGGGGCGGCCATTTTTGCCGTGTACTTCCACCTGCCGTCGCTTGAATATGACATCACAGTGCCTTTGGGCACAGGTAGGGACCGTCAAGACTCATCGGTTTTCTGGGTTTGGTCATGTGATGTTTGCAAACTGCGACCTGGTCATTTTCAGTTTCACTGCACGTGGAAAAATGGCTGCTTAACTCGTATTCCACAAACGCAATATTAATCATAATACCGTGTTTAGTCTAGTGACGGCGCATCGAACACATTATTGCAAAGGAAACTGTTGAATTGACATCTCCTTTAAGATGGACATCTAGAAGATCACAAAAATCCACAAATGGCTTTCTCTAGACCTGTGTGTGAAATGACTGCATGTGCTGAATTTCTCCGTTTAGGGGCGGGGCCTCCAGCGGATCGCACGGTTGTCGAGAAAGAGTACCGCTTCCTGTCGCAGAAGTTGTTCGCCGCCGTGTCCGTGTTTGCCGGCCTCGGCATCCTGCTGGGTGTCGTGTGTCTCACCTTTAACATCTATAACGGCAACGTGCGGTAAGAGTCCATGCATATCATCACCACTTGGAGCTTCCAAAGTTACTGATTTCTTGAATTTAGAGGAATGGCGGCACTCGTGAGCACGTCCGCCTCACAGCGCATAAGTGCAGGGTTTGATTCCAGCGCTACAGCACCCTCGTGAGAATAAGCGGATAAAAAAATGGATGGATAGATAAGTTATTTGATATTTAATTTCCCATGTTTCTTAGCCTCACGTTCCCAGAACTGGGTGGGCGGCAAGGTTCTTCACAATCCCAGCAGGTAGCTTAAGGAAATGATCGCACCAAAATCCTTCAAAAATGCCTTTTGATCTGAGATTTCTCTGCGGGCTATCCAACATGCTAAATTTATGTTTGACCTGGACACGCTGATCTCAAGTCCAATATGTCGGTGAGCTCATCAGGAGTTTCCGGCAGTTTCCGCGGGGGTTGGAGGAAAGCCGCGGTGGATCTCCTCCGGCTTTGATTAGATTTCACACGCAATTTTGCTGAGGGAAGAGTGTCGGATCACATCAAATGTTTTCATTAAGTCGCTCTCGGTTGGAAGTCTCACACTGACAAGCGACTTCACGTCCAATTGGAGCATTTAGGCTTGTCAAAAGTCATTACCTGGACAAACCAGTACGAAATGTTTGCTCAAGTGATTGCATGCTGGCTGAATAGAGTGAACCCCCGTTTATCGTGCAGGATGTTTCAGACCACCCGCGATCGGTGGAAATACGTAGCATGGAGAGACCATATATATTTTTTTTTATTTCTTAATTTTTTGTCATGTATATACTGTATAATTTTAACTGACACATTTGGAACACATGTAAACTCATGAAAATGGATGAACACACAATTTCAAATGTTCCTTTGCGCCTGTTCTCACGAACTTGATCGATCAGTTCTCCAAATAAGATGCCCAGCGTGCTTGCTTCAAGATGATTTATTTCTCACTCCCATTTAATGATATATAAAAAAAAAAAAGAATTTAACTCATTTATTGCCATCCATTTTCCAAGCAGCCATCTTGACTTCTCCATTTTAGAGCATTTTCAACAAGCTTTCAAGACCCACAAAAAAATATTGTGTTCTGTCACAACATAAACACCAAACCGACCAAAAGAATCCGATTTGTGTCAGTGACGATTCGTGTATGTATGCTATTGCAGCTACATCCAAAACTCTCAGCCGTACCTGAACAACATGACAGCGGCGGGCTGCATGATGGCTCTGGCCGCCGTCTTCCCGCTCGGTATCGACGGACATCACGTACACCGATCGCAGTTCCCCGTCGTCTGCCAGGTAAGCGAAGCACCACCGCCAACATGACTTGCTTCAAACCAAAACGTCAGACTTCCTGTTCAGACTTGGGTCCGTGTTACTTTTTTTTTTTCCTGTTATGATAGATATTTCCACCCAATTTCTTGTCGATCGATAAAACTCAGATTGGGTGCTAGTTTTTCCTAGCTTTCCGAGAACCATTGAAATGTTCAGCAAGTGCTTGATGCCGTTGTCCACTGAAATGGCTGCTTCAAACCAGAATGGCCGACTTCCTGTCCACTTTCAGGCATGGGTTCTGGAGACCTTTTTGTCTGTCCTGATAAGATCAACTTGTCCACTTAATTTCTTGTTGATCGGTTTTGAGATCTGATTTTTTTTTTGTAACCTTCTTTGGGTCGCTAATGTGCAAGTGAATTTTACTGACGTAAAATGAAACTTTTTTTATATTGGGTTGAATCCAGATGGATTTGGTTGATGTTGAGAATGTTATTGGAACATTAATTTGCCTTTTTTTTTTTTTTTTTTTTTTGCCCTTTAGAACTTGAAATAAAATAACAAAAAGTAGAAATGGCTAAATTGCTTTTCCTTTAAAGTATCTTTGGGATCTACACAAGTTCTGTGCTAGTAATTACTGGTCCACCTTTGGGGTCAATGACAGATGAAGTTTAATATTCCAAAGTCTAATATTCATGCTCAGGCTGCACCCGAAGGACTCCTCTTTGCTCTCAAATTAACATTTTTTTTTTTTTGTCTTCCCACCCTGCAGTTCCGTCTGTGGCTGCTGGGTTTGGGCTTCAGCCTGGCGTACGGCAGCATGTTCACTAAGATTTGGTGGGTCCACACCCTCTTCACCAAGAAGGATGAAAAAAAGGAAAAAAAGAAGGTACGGCTTTAAAATAAAGGTTTCAAGCCAGGGTTAGGGTGTCAAATTAGGCTTTTTAAACAGAGTGTTGAATTAGACTTTCAAGACAGATTTTGGGTTTGAGTCTGGGATAGGGTTTCTATTTATGGTTTCTAGCCCCGGTTTGGGTTTTGAATTATAATGTCATGTTTTAAGGTTCTACGGTTTCAAGTCAATATTAGTACTTCAAATTAGGGTTTCATGCCTGGGTTATGGTTTAGAAAATAAGGTCAAGGTTTCAAATTAGGATTGCAAAGTTTTAAATTCTGGTTTTAAAACGCGGTTTGGATTTCAGGTTCGGATTAGTGTTTGAAGACAGGGTTTCAAGTTCGGTTTTCAAGCAAAAGCTAGAGTTTCAATTAGGATTTCATATAAAGTTCAAATTTCAGATAAATTTGCAAATCAGGGTTTCGAACCAGGGTTCGGGTTTCAAGTTATGATTTAAAATGAAGGTTTAGTCTCAAATCAGGATTAGAGTTTTTAATTAGGGGTTCAAAGAAAAGGTTGAAAATTAAGGTTTAAAACAAGGTTCTGGTTCAAATAAATCAGTTGGGGTTTCAGATTAGGTTTCAAATTAGGGTTTCAAGACATGGCGAGGGTTTCAAGCAAATTTTATCCCAGTGGATTGACATCTCAGCCTGTACGTCTCCCAAGAGGCACCATCCTTCTTTCCCAGCTGTCATGAACGCAGCACACTTATCTTCAGTTATCTTGGCCGTGGTTGTCCTCAACTGGCCTTTTTTTTTTTTTTTTTTTTTTGTATTTGTGGATATAATTCAACCTGAAGGCCCCGCAAGATACACTTAACTCCACTTCTTAATCTCAAAATGGCGAGTGCAATATTTATGGATATTTATGAATATGGATGAGTATTAACAGTCTGGGAAAAAATGCTGCTTGTGAAGAAACGCTTAAAGCCGAAGTCGGTGCTGATGCATTCAGAAGCAACACTTAAGGTGGGAAGTACGTTTACTTGGTTACTGAATTTCGTTGATTTCTCAGGTAGTTCTACTTTCTGTACATTTTTGTACATTATATTTATGCTTCATGAAAACAAACAGTTTTACGTAAAATAAAAATATTATACATTTGAACCAGTTTCTATTTTATATTTTGCCCAAAAAAATTGTTCCTTTATGATTCGTAGATTCTTTATGAAAAGTACAATAAAAATGAATTAATATTTGTGTTTTAACCCTTTTGGGGACAGCGGTTACTACAGTGGACTGCTGATCATGTTTCAGGTTACAGGGTGCATGAAAGGGTCAAAATATGCAATTGTACACGAAATACAAACATCTTAGGAAAACCATAAAATGATCAGTTTTTGCTCTCGAGTTTTTAATAATAATATGAAATAATACAAATAAAAGAATTGTAAACTTGACCATTGAAAAATGAGCAGCGAGTATTATTTTATTGTTAAAATGGAAGGTTTTACACATTTACTTACCTGGCTGACATTGTTTCTTTTTTGTCGTGTGTCGTTTGTTTGCCGTCTGTTTGTGCATTTGACTTAGCAACAGCTGGAGCCATGGAAATTGTACGCCACGGTGGGCGTGCTGCTGGCCGTAGACTTTCTGTCACTGGTCATCTGGCAGATCGTGGACCCGCTGCACATTACCGTGGAGGTAAAATTACCGCCAAGTGCACTACATTTTCCACAGAGTAGAGAAAATATATGCCTGTGAGTATTGTTGTACGCTTTTTTTTTCGTTGTATGTGTTGCTGCTCTGTCTATGTCCAAGTAGCAATTGTTTGAAGCTGTATAGTTGCAATGAGCCCATCTATGGCGTTTTGCACGTCAGCGTGAAAATAGTGGACCTTTATTCGGCGAAATTACTGCGTATGCCCCGTTTAACATAAAAGTAGTGCTTTGTTGCCATCGTGTTGCATATTGGCAAAGGACCTATGTGGTTCAGTTATTTAGGCCATAGCCCTGTTTAATAGGAAAATTGTGCTTTTCTGCCATCTTGTGGCACATTCTCTCTCGTGTATTTTGACTTGTCTTTCGGGAGCGACTCAATATTGCGTTCAGCAACTATATAAGCACTAGATTGACGAAAAACCACAAAAAAAAAAAAACTTGGGTCGGTTTTACTCCAAAAACACTCTCTGACTTGAAAGTTGGGGAAAATGAGCTTTCTGTGAAAGGAAATACTGTATGTCAAACAGAAGAGTGACTTTGACGCTAAATATTTGTTGTCTTTGTGACACTTGGAACTATCAACCAATAAAAACAAAAACTCCTCTCCTATCAACTCCCCATCTGGAGCAGGAGTTCACCAGGGAGGCCCCCAAAGTGGACTTGGACGTCCTGATCCAGCCTCTGCTGGAGCACTGCAGCTCCGAGAAGATGAACACATGGCTTGGTGAGTTTTCTCCGTCTTCGTTTTGTTACTCCTTGCGTCTAATGACAGAACAATGGCGCTCACATTGAACTCCTTATCTGGGTCACAAAGTAGGTCAGGGCCTCGTAGCGTTTCACAGGCGTCGCACCAGATGAGACAATGGACAGCGGCAAGACGCCTTATTTTTTTTTTTCTCTCCCGCTGCTTTTATTCTCTTCTTTTTTTCTCTCTGTCAGTCAGCAAGATGCCGAGTGATTTCTTGCACTTTCAACTTCCAAATAAGAGACAGCTAAGAACAGGAATCAAACACATTCAGACTGTATCGAGAGAGCAAGGGGGGGACGCAGACACATCATTAAAGCTCAACATGTTTTATGTCCCAAGATTTGAACTAAGATCACTGGATTCAAAGTCCAACCAGTTCAGGGTGTACCCCCATCTACTGCGCGACGGCAGTTGGGATGGCTTAAAGCATGCCTGCGACCTTCGTGAGGATAAGATATATTGGATGGATGGATAGTTTTGGATAAGCAGCATTTAAGGTTTCACTGGGATGTGAACCTTCGGCAGATAACTTGCACTTGTTCAATCTTATATCATTTTTCAAAATTCTTGACATTGCCGTGAGCCTTTTCTTTGCCACCAGCTTCTTTTGGGAATCCGTTTTTCACATTCAAGGTTCACTCGTCACAATTTCACTTATCCTCGTTTTTTTTTTTAACGTGTTATCGTCTACAAAAACTCACTGAAATGCCCTAAAAGGCCTCAAGATGCTCTCTGAACAGGAACAGTAGCACAGTTGGTCCAAGGTTTGTTGAAGAATCTCTGCATACAGTAGTACCTTGACTTTTAAGTGCATCAACTCGAAAGAAGGGAATAAAAATGGAGTGATTAAGGTTCTGTCATGCCCTCGTGTGTGGGCAAGGAGAGCCATAGTCACTGTTGCACTTTTAGCCATTTATTGAATGGGACAGTCCAACACACAAATACAAAATGACAACGACATGCAAGGAGCTGCTGTCGGCAGAATTCACCCCCGTGCGCTCACACTCGGCCACTTGAGCTCCTGAGGTTGCTCATGAGGCCACGCGCCAACATTTGTCGTTGTGACTCCGCGTGTGCCAATGTACAGTTATTACACTAAAACCAGTTTATTTCCGCATATTCT
The DNA here is from genome assembly GCF_001891065.2 of Hippocampus comes. Lineage (NCBI taxonomy): Eukaryota > Metazoa > Chordata > Actinopteri > Syngnathiformes > Syngnathidae > Hippocampus > Hippocampus comes. The sequence continues at coordinate 915,606 of NW_017805539.1, read as the reverse complement.
CTTTTTTGTTTTATTAGCTTTTTATTCAATACAGTGCTTTTTTTTCTTAAATCAAAATGGGTTAAAAAATTGTCCCACACTGCCCCCTGTAGGTGTGGTTTACGGCTACAAGGGTCTGCTGCTGCTGCTCGGCATCTTCCTGGCCTATGAGACCAAGTCCGTCTCCACAGAGAAGATCAACGACCACCGGGCGGTGGGCATGGCCATTTACAACGTGGCGGTGAGTTACCAGCTACCGGCTTACTGTCTGCACATTTGGGGCCTTGGTGGAAGTCCTTGCTCAAACTGAATCAGTCTGTGCCCTCCCGCAGGTGCTGTGTCTGATCACAGCGCCGGTGACGATGATCCTATCCTCTCAGCAGGACGCCTCTTTCGCCTTCGCCGCCCTGGCCATCGTCTTCTCGGCCTACATCACCCTGGTGGTGCTCTTTGTGCCAAAGGTGCGAGAGTCAAACTACAGCAACATTAGGATTGCAGTGGAAACACTGCCCTCTGCAGGAATGTCTGAGTAGTGCAACTTTGCAGATGACACTTTTTTTTTTTTTGCCTTGATTAACAAAGCATCATTCATTCATTAGTATATGACATTTCTTATTTGCACTTTGTTATATTATAAAAGGTTGGGAGATCAATGCGAAATAGTATACAGGCTCCAATAAATTATTTCATTTCAAAAGTTTTACTTTTTAACGAATGCTAAATAATCATCTTATTTTCCTTTTTGTTTGGTTTTGTGCTGAGCTAATAATAAAATAAAAATGCTCATGAGATGATGAATAATAAATAGCCTCAATATTTCTTCTTCACTGATTATGTGATATAAATGCGATTTTTCCTTTATTCGTGTCCTCCTGCGCAGATGCGTCGTCTGATCACGCGCGGCGAGTGGCAGTCGGAGCAGCAGGACACGCTCAAGACGGGCTCGTCGACCAACAACAACGACGAGGAGAAGTCGCGGCAGCTGGAGAGAGAAAACAGGGAGCTGCAGAAGATCATACAGGAGGTCCATGCGACGCAACAACGCAACACTCTGTCTGTCCCTGTGTGTGTGTGTGTGTGTGTGTGTGTGTGTGTGTGTGTGTGCGTGTGTGTGCGTGTGTGTGGGTGTGTGTGTGTGTGTGTGTGGGTGTTATTTTCAGTGTGTCACCTTTGTGCACACCAGTAAAAAGTTATATCTCCATTTGTGGCTTAGAAAGAAGAGCGCGTGTCCGCACTGCGTAACCAGCTGGCCGAAAGACAAGCTCTACGCAGTCGACGCCGCCCGTCGGCCGGCCAGAACCAGAACCACAATGCCCCGCTGCCGCCGCCCTTGTCCCAGACGGACCCCAAATCCCTGCTGCCCCCGCCGGGCTACCCGAGCGCCGACAATCACTCACTACCGCCGTCCTTCTCCAACTCGTCTAACTTGTACCCGGCAGAGAGCAAGATGAGCCGCAACCACTGTCACAACAGCCAGATTCCGCTGCTCTACAAGTAGGCCGCACCGTGGGGAAAACGCGGGACCCTGGTACGCGTTACGGGGGCGGGTGGGCACACTGGGGCATCAACACCACCTGACAGAGCCGGCCCAAGGCGCAAGCTAGCCACTAGGGGCCCTACATGAGCAATTTACAGTCGACGGATATTTCATTTGTATTTTTCCTTTCTTTCCTTTTTTTTGGGGGGGGCATTATTGGGGAGGAACAGAGTAACATAAAAAAGATTGTTTAGATCAGGTTTTATTTACAGTGTTTCTTTAACTAAAGCTTTTGCACATTTTTACCGAGCTTTAGCAGCGAATTATTTCTATTTTGTGCATCCATATTTCATGTGCATGTTTGTGTACCCCCTGTGTGTGAGTGTGTGTGTTTTTTAATTGTAGTGTGTGTTCCGGGTATGTTAATGCACATCTCATATGCTCTAAGGAAGAGTGTGTGTGTGTGTGTGTGTGTGTGTGTGTGTGTGTGTGTGTGTGTGTGTGTGTGTGTGTCTCAGGTGCAATTCTGTCCGTGTGTGTGTCTGTGTGTGCATGTACAGTACGTGTGTGCTTTTTCACCTTATTCCAGGTACCTCAGTTCAGTTCTATGTATTTGTTCAAAAATCAACAACGAATGATCAAGAATCAACATTATTGGCAGAAATCGAGGGCCCAATGAAAGCCGTTTGAGCTCAAGGTCCATGTACTAGTACACTCTCTGTTGCCAAAACAACTCAGTCCACTTGGAAAACAACTTTCTTACCACTACTGGTAGTAGTAGTACTCATCACAAAATATTCTACTAGTTGACATCTGGCACTTTTAGTATGGAAAAAAAACGTGAATAGCACGACAAGTTTGTTTTACTACTGCGCTGAATCGTCTTACTAGTGAGTACAAAGCATACTAGTGCATGGACCAAAGTCGAATCAAATGTTGCCCGATGGAGGCTTGGACCGGCTCTGCCACCTGACACTGTGATGGGATATAAGCGCTTGGTCGCCGTGGCAACAGCAAGCACATCTCCAGACTTTGCAGCACAGAAGTCCCCCATCCTGAACTTTTGGGGAGACATTACAGAACCTTTGTGTCTTTAATGTACACACACACGCACGCACACCTCTGTGGTCCCGTTGTCCTGTTTTTGTCACGTGTGCGTGTCAAGACATTTTTAGCCATAAACACCGAAGAAGGGACGAGGACGGCGTTTGACATTTTTACCCCCCGATTAAACATCAGAGACACTTTTGTCAGCTGTTACGGTAACGCCGTAATTTAAGATGAAATGTACCTGCATGCGCAAAGAACTTTCTACTTGTGTACATATAATGAACACGACAAGCACAGCTGAGATTCTTTACCTTATGTTGACATTATTCTCTTTTTGGTGAAGTAAAGCGGTCACGCAACATGACAACTTGACGCGCTGTTCACACAAGCTCGACAAGTTAGTTTTAAAAGCTCTTCCATCAAAGTTTTGTTACACTTCTTTCGAGGTTCATATTTTTTGACACAAATGTTGTCGTTTTTCTTTTTGGTAAAGTGAAGCAGTCACATGTCATGACGTTGATGTTAGTCTGCACGTACAGTTCACGTCCCCCAACGACACAATTTTGATATTCTGTCTTATTTCATTTTTACACCTTCAATTAGCTTTGTATACTTTGAGCCTCAAAGCCCAGTCTTCTTTGTTTTGTTTTAGCTAAGTGACAGAGTCAAATGACAAGCACAGTTCAGATGTCATGGAAATTCTGGATTATTTTTATCTGAATTAATTTCACAGATTTGTTTCTATATAATTGGCAAAAAACGTTTGCTTTCTTTTTAGCAAAGTGAAACGACATGATGTTGGTCTGCGCATCCTGCTCACATATTCTAACAGACAAATCTTGTTTTCTTTTTGGTAAAGTGAAGCAGTCACATGACATGACAATATTGTTAATTATGATGATATTGACCCAAACGCTTAATACGTGGTTTTGGTTTCTTCGTATTGTTTTAGTTACACATACTTAGTTTTTTTTTTTTCATAAATATATATATTTTTTCCTATTTGTTAAAACAAGGCAGTCAGATGAAGATTATTCCAAACTCTCAAAGACACTGACTTTTTTTTAAGCGCTACCTATGTCTTGTAGATTATTTCAACGGGCACTTTAACAGTTTATTTTGTTTTCGTGATCCACGTTAGCTCAGGGTGCGGGAGTGGCTCGGCAAATGAAATTAATAGGCCATATTTATATATATTTATGAAGCGTGCAGTTATATCACAGTGTATCATGGACAGTACGTCATGAATGCAAAACTACTCTGGTAAATCTTGCACATGTATGACAATGTTTGTGGAAAAGGTCATATTTGTATTCACTGTATTATCTAAGATCATACTATAAATGTTAATATATTTCCGTATATGTGTATGCAAATAAGTGAGTTTAATCAATAAAATCAGTTTTTCTTTAATTTCTTTTAGTGGACAGCAAATTTTGTCAAATTATAAATGAAATGACCTCATGGGTGCTTAACTTTATACTTATTCTTAGACTATGATTTTATTGATAGATAGAGTACATTAAAATAATAAGAAACTCAAACTGTTCTTAATACTTTTGGACATAAAGGTAACTCACCGGACGTGTCCACAAGATGCCACTACATTAGGTTGACGTGCTTCATTGAAGTTGAAACTTCAAGTCCCACAATGCATTGGTGTTATGACGTGACGCACTTGCGCCCCGTTTTATTTTTTTAAACCCCGTTTCATCTGTTGGCGGCAGGGTTGCCAATTTGGTGACGTTCTCGCTCTATTTAGCCAGTTTGCTGACCCCTCTAGCGACTCCTTTTCAAAACAGCGCCTAGCGACAAATCAAGCGACTTCTTTTTGGTGTTAATGGACACTTTGATGTGAAAGGACTTCTCGTTCTAATTGTTCTCGACATGCAGCGGGTACTTCCGTCAACATCTCCACCGTCCCAGAGCACTCACAGGCGGCCCAGTCCTCTCGCAGCACTAAAAGCGGTCTGAAAAACAAATGTAACCTTTTTCTCAACTGCCATTAAAATGGGTTCTATTGTCTCTTTTTGGATAGATCGTAAATGTAGATTGTATACAAAAAAACAATAAGGTTAAAACGTTCATGTTTCATTGTGACCAAACCAAACTTAAGAAAAAAAAAATTAGAAGGAACTAGAAAAAAAGGGTAAAAGCCCATTGGTTCATTTTTGCCGGTCCCAATCCCAGATAAAGGAGGAGGGTTGGAATTGTGATAATAAAAGAAACAAGAATCAACAGAAGAAAATTAATTTCTAATTGTAGAAATTGTAACACGAGGGTTAAGGTGTTTTTTTTACTTCACCTTTTGTCCCTCCCACGACGTTATTCCATTCCTTCAGCGTCCATTTCAGCGTGCACATGGTCAATTATGCAAATTGGCTAATGACATCATTTAGCGACAGCTACTTTCCTTTCTGAGGCGTTGGCAACACTGGTTGGAGGTAAGTTTGCACATTTACCTGTTACCAGCACACGTTAATGCCTGTGTTCCTCGTTTGCGTTTGAGGCGTTGGCAACACTGGTTGGAGGTAAGTTTGCAGTTACCTGTTACCAGCACACGATAATGCCTGTGTTGCTCGTTTGCGTTCGAGTCTCTTGAGTTTTATTATGGATAGCAGTAGCACAAAGTTCAAAACACTTATCATTGAGTTTTATTATGGATAGCAGTAGCACAAAGTTCTGAGTCAAAACACTTGTCAAGTGTTTAAATGTTCCCTAAATTGCGCCACTACTTCCGGCTAGCTCTGCAATGACGGCTAGCTTGGTAGTTCCTGGAGTAGGGCAGCTTGTGAGAGTTGAAAGATGCATCGCTAAGCCTTCTCCTGTTGCAGAAATAATATTAAGAAACATAGAAAGTAAAATATATATTGCGCCACTACTTCCGGCTAGCTCTGCAATGACGCCTAGCTTGGTAGTTCCTGTGGTAGGGCAGCTTGTGAGAGTTGAAAGATGCATGGCTAAGCCTTCTCTTGTTGCAAAAATAAGAAAAATAGAAAAGAAAATATAATGGTCATAAACTGAATCGGTGCTTGATCAAATGATCACACTAGTGTCTCAGAATTTCTTTTACATCCGACGTCAGCGTGTTTAAACATATTCTAATGTTTCCACTATAAAACGGTGGTTTGATAGTTCCGGAATAACAGATCACCAAAGTAGAGTAACTGTCTTTTATTAAAGCATTGTTCTGTTGTTCACTTTCTAGATTGGTGTACGCAAACAAGTTTGTTACGGCAAGAATGCCATCACCACTTCGATTGCCAATTACCGGCACATCAAATGGATACCTGCAGGATTGGGTTGCAGTTTTCATGCATTGATAAACCCGCCCCGCCTCATGACCTCCTTGGCAGAGACTACCAGAATGAAACCACAAGGAAGAAGAAGGAAGGCAGAGGTGGAAGGAAAAATGTTGTTGCAAGAACAATGAGTGAGTCGCACACTTTGATGATTGATTTAACTTTTTATAGATACTTTAGAAATGTTTCTAAAAAGTAGACATCCCAATACATGATTGACTATCACTGACTTGAAAACAATGACAAAAACGTGTATTTTGGGACTGCATTGCCAGATATTCCCCCTTAAAAAAAATTAATCGAGTGAAGCTGGTTGTTGACAAGTAGATGTTTTTAATAGCCTGCTCAATAAAACCAGAAACTGACATGGTTTTGTTTTTTTTTTGTTTGTTTTTTTTGTGCTGTCTTGTTGGTCCCACCAGCAAGACCAGCAGCAAAAGAAAAGTAGTGGTTTTGAACACTCGAAACTTGGCTCAGTGTAAACCCTGCTGGTCTAAGCTGGTTTTTTTTTCTAGCAGTGTAGACGTCCAGAGAAAATCTCCCGACATAGTAGGCACTTCTAAATGCGCAGAATGGCAACCACGCTTCCATCCTCTTGTGTTTAGAAAACATTTTCTGTGTGTGTGTGTGTGTGTGTGTGTGCATACAGAGATGGCTGGATAGAGTCTACATGCAATGATTTTCACACATTTCACACATTTAGGATATTGTGTGACTAACTGGTCTGTGAAGTGTGTTTTCCCTCCTTTGGAGGCACTGCAGAAGAGAGCCTTTTAATTCCTTGATAGAAAGCCACAATCCTATCAGGACTGCAGCATAATGCAGAAATCAAGGAGTTTTTGTAACGTAACCCTTTCAGGGACAGCGGTTACTACAGTGGACAGTTTCTCATGTTATCAGGTTACAGGGTGCTTGAAAGGGTTAAAAATACTTGCATGATTTACAAAATCTTAAATGACTAAGGTCGTCTCACGCTAAAGGAATCTATCAAAAAAAAACAGTCTGTGGTCCTTTGAGCATGACCACCAGAGCCACAGATAAAGATGACTGCCTTATTCCATTTAGGCGCACCGCTTTTTGGTCAAATGGTCTTCAGTCATCAGTGGCAAATTCTAGAACAATTTACCAACACAAAGCAGGGGATGCCCAACATTGAGCATTTTTTTTTTTGGTAACTGGTGAACAAATAAATAAATCGAATCACCCCTGGACTGGTTGCCAGCCAATCGTAGGACACATGCACGACAGACAAACAACCATTGGCAATCACATTCACACGAAGGACAATTTTGTTTCCAATGAAGCTAACATGCGTGTTTTGGGGCATGTAGGAGAAAACCCAAAGGGAGAACATGCAACCATGCTGCCAATGACCCCTTGTGTAAGCACGTTTTTTTTTTCTTTTGTTTTCCTGTATTTACCGTAGTGTTAATGTGAAAACTACGCATAATGTTATCATGGCTTACAATAATATCGCATGTACTTTTTAGAAAATAAAACCTCTGCTTCATTTTTGATGAGCACTTAAGTCAAAGTATTTTATTTATTTTTATTTATTTTTATTTATTTTTGCGGGGGTTGGGTGGACTTGGTGTAGAAAGTCTGAATAACCGCTGGTCTATGACACAAAGCTGACTACAGAGGTGGTATGTGTGGTAGGTGCGCGGTTTGGTGAATATGGGGTGGGAAACCCCACTGTGGGCTGAGGCTTCTCTGGGCCTTCATCTGACACTGCAATCCTAAAGACAGAGGAAATTCCCAATTTTGGCCAGACAAAGGGACTGTTTGCTTCCCGTGCAGGGATTTGGAGCTCATGTGTGTTTGTGTGGGGGCCTGGCCGGCTGGAGCAGTTTGACAACTTCCCCTCGAGGGAGTGATTGAGTGCATTTTTTATTTGTACCAGACAAGACATACAGGTTCACATTGCAAACGTGACTTTGCATAAATAACACCATGCTCCCAGGCGGCTTAAATAGACAATAAATAGAAATAAATAGAGGAAATGAAGTTAAAAAAAAAACAAAAACTGTTACAGTTCATATAAGAGTGTGTGCTCGAGGTCATCTCCATTGAGATAGAAGCAGTTCTAAATCACCATTGTACGATGAATAAAGTCGGAGGCTATGTTTGGAATCATTCACTCATTTCTTGCTCCCTAATTAGTATTTGGGATTTTTAGATAGTGGACCCTATATACTTCCTCGAAAAATCCTTACAAAGTGAGTATGAACAGGGAATGACTGAATGATTCTGATCGCAGTGACTCAACGTAGAGATTTCTATGTAGCGGACTATGTAGTTGACTTGAGGGCTGAAACCATGAATCAAATACTCTCTAATTATCATCATCGTCATATATAAAATGTGGTGGACTCTGCACTCGACATCAGGCCTGAGACGATTAATCGAATACTCCCTAATCACTATTTAGCGATTTTTATGTAGTGGACTCTAGGGCGGAAACAATGAATGGAATGGTTCCTAATCACTACCTAGGCATGGTTACATAGCAGACTATGTTGGTGGCTCTCGGGCTGAAACAATTATTTGAATACATCCTGATACAATGGACTATGTCGTTGACTCTAGGGATGAGCCGATTAATCGAATACTCCCAAATCACTATTTTAGAGAATTTCATATCGTGGACTATGAAGTTGACTCTAGGGAAGAGATGATCAATTGAACACTCCTGAACACTACCTAAGGATTTTTATGTAGCCGATTATGTAGTTAATTCTAGGGCGGAAACGATTAATCGAATGCTCCCTAATCACTATTTAGGGCTTTTTAAATAGTGGACTAACTATGAAGTTGACCCAAACGGAAAATCACTTTTCTGTATGGGCGCAATGCATCATGGGGGGATATTTCACAGTGACCATCGGTTGTTCGCTACTTTCCAAGATGCATTGTGGGATACGTTGAGGGCACGATCGACGAAAATACGGAAAATTCACGATATCAAAGTGTACGGTAACGTGGCTAGGGAGTGATTTCAAACACGGCTTTAGACCGGCTAGTCTCGCAGCGCCATCAGAGAGCAAAGACGCCGAAGAAGGTCTTGCCGCCGTCCGTTTCCAGCTCGGACAGCTGGTTGGTCTCGGTCCACAGCCGGTCATCCTTGTTGAGCTGGAAGACGGCCCCCAGATACAAGGCGTTGTACCAGCCCTGCTTTGTGCGCTGCTCGTCCTCGGCCGAACTGCTGTGCTGGCACGCCGAGCGCACGGCGCTCATCAGCGAGGCCTTGCGGCCCACCGAGTCGGAGTAGCGCCACACGCGGTGGCTGAGGGGCGCCAGGCGCTTCCCCGAAGACGCCGCCCCGGGCTCCAGGTCCTCCTCGCCGCTGTTGTCGCTGCAAGACACGCGGAAGGATGCCTGGCTGTAGACGAAGTAGAGGCCGGTCTGCGGCACCACGATCTGGTTGTTCAGCAGGGTCAGGCCGCCCTGCGCGAAAGCCTGACCCTGGCCGTTACGCCATTGCAGCTGCTCCTTTTCACTGTCTCCTTCCTCGTGAATACCTGAAAATGCCAGACAGATAAACGCATGTTAAAGCATCACTGGTCACCTGGTTGCATACACATGCACAATCAACAGGATATCTTTTTTTTTTTTTTAACATTTTTGTTCATTCGATTCATTCGAAATGACCCATACATTTGCAATAGTTAAAAAAAAAACTCAATGTTTTTATTGTATATCCATGCACTTTTCTTTTCCACCTCACAATCTATTTTTCAAAACTAAAAAAATTAAAATATATATAGTAAATTAACTCTTGCAGTGGTTACTACAGTGGACAGCTCTTCAAATGGTGTTTTCTTCCATTAATTAATCTAAATGTCACAGTTGTGCATCCACGACTACGATGGCCCCTTATGTGTTGCCATCCACCGCCATTATTTTTTTCATGCCGAAAGACGAATAAAAACACTTGAGGGAAAAAAAAATCCTGATGTAGGTTCGCATTATTTGTGCATGAAAGTGTTAACTGAACTCAACTGTAGTTATAGAGCACTTTCAAACAGCCATCGCTGCTAGAAGGCACCAAACAGTAAAACTAAGATCAAATCTGAGTGATGCTGAGTCAAATTAACAATAGCACTTGCACAGTTTTTCAGTGATTTTTCTGAAATGATTTTTGTCGTTGATTGCGAAGAACCCGTACGTCATGGTTTTTTTCCCCATTTATTTCTCTGAATTCCTTTTTAATATTCTTAAAAATTAGAATGCATTCAAGTACGACTAGAGCATAAAGACACTTAAAAGATTTAAAAAAATCCAAACTGTTAAATAATAAAGGTTCTAGCAGAAATGTATGTTACATATTGTATGCATAGAGGAACCATGGTTTTTTTTTGGGGTGCTCTGTTGTACCCCAAAGCAATTGCCCTCTGCATACAAGCCAAACAATCAGTGGGCTACTATGTCGAGCCACACTCGATGAACCCGTATCAATGTAATCCGTTAACGCTCTCTGGAATTTGAATCCTTGCAAGTTTCCGAAAGAACTCCAAATTTGCAAAATTGTCGCAAATTTGCCAGACGACATCGGGTACACCCGCACGTTCCAACTTTGTCTCGACGTCTCACCTTCAAGATGAATGGCCGCCTTGGCTTTGCTGCTGATCCTCTTCAGTGTGTTGTGAGGGTCTGAGTTGTCATCGTCGGCCACCAGCGCCTGCGTTGGGCCTGCCGAAGGTGTCTAGACGGGAGCGGGAAGCATTAGAAGAGATTTTTCTTTTTCCTTTTTTTTTTTTTTTTTGTCTATTCTTCTTTTTGCATTTGAGAGGCCTCTTCATACCGTGCTCTCTGCTCGTCCGTGCCAGTACCATGCGAAGAGCAGCACCAAGCCTAAGCACAAAGCAGCCACCAGGAGGCCTGCAGACACCTTCCACATCCAGGCCGTGTACGAGCGCTTCTCCACTACCACCACCGTCTTCTTCTCTTCCTCCTTCAGGCCCACTGCCGCCTCCAGGTCGGCCGGCGTTGGCGTGTATGCCACCATTGCTTCTTTTGAGTTGATTTGGTTTGAGCCCCAGTTCTGTTGCTGCTGCTGCTGGTTTGAGTGAAGTGTCTGTCAGAGAGCCTGTTCTTTTATTGTCAGTGCAGGACGGGAAACTCCCATGATGTCACAACTGAAAACTGAGAGGCAACCTTCTTTTGACCGCGGTACAAAACGCATTGCCATCCAGAAAAAAAAAACTAAACCTCAAACCCTGCATCTGCACATGTCAACCACAGCTGGGAATTTTATTTGGTGGCATTTTTTTTCAGGATAAGCCAAGCAATCCACCTGAGCCCACCAAGAATGAGCTGAAAAAAAAAAGACCATTTGCACCAAAAACAAATTTTTAAAAACCACATTCCCATAAGAAATAATTCAAGTCAAAATTAGCTGTGGCCATTAACCCTCTCATGCACGTTGTAACCTGAGAACATGATAAGCCGTCCACTGGAGTAACCGTTGTCCCTGAAAGAGTTTAAAAAAAACTTGAACTACCGTAATTTCCGGACTATAAGCCGCGACTTTTGTCACACGCTTTCAACTCTGCGGCTTATATAAAGACTTTTCTAACGGCCACCTGTGTACCGTCTTTCTTTGTAAATATCTCATGTTACAATATGGGCACCTGCGGCTTACACACAGGTGCGGCTTATGTGTGTACAAAATATTTTTTCCCTTTAAAAATGTAGTGGTGCGGCTTATAATCAGGTGCGGTCTATAGTCCAGAAATTACGGTAATTCTTTTCCAGCGGTTTTCCATCTTGCCAGCCGTTTTTAGAGCATTTTGAGCGACCCGCAGAATAATGTCTTCCATAACAATAGAAGCACAAAACCTACCAAAACGCACGGACTCTCTTTTGTGTCCAGAAAAAAAGACTTTCTACCTTTTTTCCTTTCTTTACTAATCAGCAATAGAACCTGTGTTCCTTTCACCCAAAACATTAGTTTCTGACCAAAAAGTGGCAGGCAGAAAAATGGCTTTGAGGATAACCTTTTTTTTGTTGTTGTTTGTGTTTGTGATACCTCGAATGTTAAAAAGACAAACACAAGACTGAAAAGGGGATCAAAATTATGTTTTAATCATGTGTATGTCATGCAAATGTTTCGATCATTTTGGCGTTAATGTCATTTAATTAAAATGGCAAATCAACAAAACAGTCAGTCAAAATCTTAAGAAGCAAGCCGGGCCGTAAATCAAACAATTTGGGAAGTTTTGTCACATTTTGAATTGTTGACTGAACAGCAAAACAAAAGGTGTTCCAAAGGCCAACTGTCATCAACAAACCTTTTTTCTTAATCGACAATTCAAGTCACATTTTAACGTTCTGTATTTTAGATATGTATTGATGTGCAACTGTATGTTTTGACAAAAATCTGGTAATTGCCGAGGGTTTTTTTGTTTGTATTTTTTTTTTTTTGGTCCTAGGAGTTAACATTCCGTTTATGATCGCTGACTGGGAATTTTCACAACTATTACCGGTATTTTTCGCATTCCTTTCAAGCGGCGAGTTTTTTATGTTATTTCCTTATCTGATGTCAAGGAGGAGGATGAAAGCAAGAATTTAATGGGCCCTTGTGCTCCTTCAACCCTTGCTGTATGATGGCGTTGACTTCCTATAGTTTTGTGTTTCATCAAATGCCGCAATTTTCCTTAAATGTTTTGATTAATTTCGTTTGTATGTTTCTGCTCCGTGAGTGTTCACCAAACTTGTTCGAAGGTGTCGACTTACCGTAAGATTGATGCTCATTTTCCTGAGCACTTGGATTATTTTAGGCTCTCGAAGAGTGATTGATGCCGAAAAGCGGGAACTGCAATATTGTTTTTGGCTTCGGTTTGGTTTTGAAAAAGTCTCGCAAAAAAGTCAGTCCTCGTGAATCGAATCCTATCACGACACAAACTGTCAGCGGAAGTGTGAAGATAGGACGAAGTCAAAACCGCACAAAGTAATGAAAAAACGTATTGTTCTTGTGTCTTTCAAAATGTGAAGCACGGGTAACAAAAACAAACCAAAAAAAAAAAAAAAAAGCTACGTTATTTTAAGAGGTTTCAAAACAAGCTGACAAATGTGTGTCCCTAAAACTCAGAAACAGTTAATTCCTCCGCACTTTATTTGTTTAAATGGTCGGAATGCTAGCATATTACTTTCAAGCGCTTTATCGTTGTCGAATGACTTTTGATTCTTTGATTTATTGCATGACTTCAAAGCTGGTTATTTGATCCAATTTTTTTTTCCCCTCAATGGCTTTTGTCCACGTTAATTTGTTTCATTTCACTGTTTGCACGTGACTTTGGAGTCGCACGTTCCAAAATGCTACCGCTCGCCTCTCTGCTTTTGAATGCATTTTATTGTTTTCTTTATAAAGTATGTGATTCATAAATAAATGGGGAAAGATGAGAGATAATTGTCGTTCATTTCATGTAGGGCATGATTCCCAATTGGGAGTTTTTGTCAAGTCTGATCTTTTTATGTTGCCGGTCACGTTACAAAGACGAATGCATCTTCGTATGTGAGCGGAATAAATCGAGGTGACCCCGCACACAAAACGTGACATCACGGGGTAAATGTGGCCCACGTGTCGGGAATCTCTTCTCATTTTTCGATTTGTGACTTCCTTGTCCTCGTTCTTCTGTCGACATCATAGGTGTCAAACTCAAGGCCCGGGGGCCAGATCTGGCCCATCACATCATTTTATGTGGCCCGCGAAAGCAGCTCAAACGTGTCAACTTCCATGATCCTTTCTGAGATGTCCACCAAAATTTTTAATTCTCATATGTACTAAATAAGAGATAAATTCCAAGCATTTTCTTGTCACCAAACCCCTTATCACAGTAACTTAAACAATAGTTGAATCTACAGTTATTCTTGACTTCTTTATATGGTTTCAGTCATAATGGCCCTCCAAGTGAAACAGTAACTAAAATGTGGCCGGCACCATAAATGAGTTTGACACTCCCGGTCTACATGTTAGCGGCGACCACCAGAAATTCCATCAGGGAGATTTACAGAGGAGTGGAGCGGCAGAACGTAGACGGATCGGTCCTTGATGACATCATTACATGCTGACGTCTGCTCGAAATAAAGGCATGTCATTGGCAAGAGTGGAGTAAAATTGGACTTGGATGTTTACATTGCATGGAAAAAAAAATCATCATCGACCTCAGTGTGAATGTCGCCAAAGAAATACTTTAAAAGGTGTCGTTTAATAAGCACTTAATGACCATGTTGGGAGGAGTCAAGCTAAAAATAAATGTTTCTTCGATGCCGTCTATATTATGAATTTACGTCTTGCCCGGGTGTGTCCGAAAAGTATCCTTCGCGGTTCACTGTATTAAAATCACGTCAAATGATTTGGCTTGAAATTAATCACGCGAAAGAAAAATTAAGAAGCGGAAAATGTTGACTTTCTGTACACTTGACGCTTGCCAGCACAACCGGGGGCGACCGATGCCGCTCCAATTTTACTCGCAGTGTGGAAACTGCAACAATGAACTGAGTCAAACAGGTTTCCACGCTTCCTGTTACTCAACACCATTTTCTCGGCGTGTCGGATTATGTGAATGCCTAACCAGTCCAGGCAGCTCATTCTCGAAACACCTGTCTTACATTCATAGGTATTTGTTTATCTATTGTGCGTGGGCATATGTGTACATATGCGGTGACTGATCGCTCAACCTGGAATATTTGCTCAATAATTTCCCCCGCAGCTTGTGGTACTTGTGTAACAACAAACTACCCCAGGGAGACAAAGATGGCTTTTCATGAACATGAACAGCATCCAGGTGGATCCTGGCAAACTTTTTTTTTTTTTTTTTAGCGCCCTCACCAGATTCTTGGCACGCCCACAGCGATCCTTGGCACGCATGCGCACATAACCAGCTATCAGTTGTTGTGTAATTTGTAATGTACGAGGTTGTATGCATTGGCGCCCCGTTAGCGGTGCCGTCAACAAGTATTTTCTGGGGAGGTAAATATTTGACGGCAAAGCAAGTAGCCTTAATGGAGTTACAAAGTTACCTTTTATTCAATGTTCGTAAAATTCCTGTGTGTGTGTTTTTTTTTTTTTTTTTAAGTCTCCGCCAACTAATATCCGGAGAGTGCAGGCACTCTCCACTGACTGTTTTGTGAATTTAGCTCACAAATGACCCCTGCTTAAAGGTGAATTCAAGTAAAAAAAAAAAAAATGCCAATAATGATGTAAAAAAAATGTTTCAACAATATGCTCTATGCGCCCAAACTAAGCTAAACATGGCAGTCTGATTAATATTGCGTTTGTGGAA
Source organism: Hippocampus comes (assembly GCF_001891065.2). Lineage (NCBI taxonomy): Eukaryota > Metazoa > Chordata > Actinopteri > Syngnathiformes > Syngnathidae > Hippocampus > Hippocampus comes. The sequence continues at coordinate 900,511 of NW_017805539.1, read as the reverse complement.
GATGAATTCAGAAGAAAAAATCCAATTGTTTTCATCCATCTCACGGGGCGGCCATTTTGTTACTTGCTGTCGCCTGAAAATGACATCACAGTGCCAAACAGCTCAGGTACTGAATGACCAGTCACTGCTCACCTGTTTTCTAGGTTCAGGTCATGTGACATTAACAAACTGAGCAATAGAGTTAACATTAAACCCCACGCATCAAAATATTAATATCACTGACAGAGAACATTCATTCGCACAGTAGAGGCAAGCTGGAAAAAAGTCAGAACCAAAATACACTTTTGTCATCAGTCCTTTGCAACGGAAGAGATATTCATTCGCGGAATCATCAGGGAAGCAAACAAATGATTCCTAGGAATCAAATTATTGGGAACCGGTTCTGAAAAAGAACCGGTTTTTGTATCTCATCCCTAGTTGTGGAGTTGTAGCATTTATGCGTATTACTGGAATCATCGAACCACTTTTTTGGGGCCAGTTATGAGTTTGCACCTGAACTCAAAATGTATGGTTCCTGTTTTAGGTAGTTCAGGCAAGGGATAGATTTGGTTTGAGGTTAAGGGTTGAGTGAATTGGATTAGGTAATGAAATTAATTTAGTTAGGGGTTAAATTTAGGTGTAGTATTTGCTGCACAAGATAGGTTCGGGATTAGGGAAAGAAACTTTGTTGGTCGGGCTAAAGATGAGGCATCAATTTAAGGGTTACGGTGAGAGTCAGTGTTTGGGTTAGTCTTGTACACATCAGGGGTTAGGGCTGGATTTGAGAAATAACAGATTGAGCAGCATCCAGGTAATCCCCGATTTATTATGGAATATTATTGTATCCGCAGCCCGGTGGGCCAGTGGTTAGCGCGTCGACCTCACAGTGCAGAGGTGCAGGGTTCGATTCCGGCTGCGGCCTCCCTGTGTGGAGTTTGCAGGTTCTCCCCGTGCCTGCCTGGGTTTTCTCTGGGCGCTCCGGTTTCTTACCACATTCCAAAAACATGCGTGGCAGGCTAATGGAACACTCTAAATTGTCCCTAGCGGTGACTGTCAGTGTGAAAGGGTTCATCTCCGTGTGCCCTGCGATTGGCTGGCAAACCGGTTCAGGTTGTCCATCGCCTGCTGTCCGGAGACAGCTGGGATGGGCTCCGGCATGTCAGGATAAAGCGTATTAAAAAATGGATGGATGGATAATATTGTATCCCACTTGTTTTGATTGACATTTATGTTCAAAAACGTCAAGAAATAATTTTTGGCCCCCGCTTCGATTGAATTTGACACCCCAGAGTTCGAAAAAGAAACAAATATGTTTAGGCTTGGAGTTTAAATTTAGCATTATGGTTTAGCATTACTTGTGATTCGAACCGCCTATCCTCAAGAGGGTCGCGGGCATGCTGGAGCCTTTCCCAGCCGTCTTCGGGCAGTAGGTACACCTTGAAGTGGTCGCCAGCCAATCGCGGGGAACACAGAGACAAACACGCATTCACACTCACAGTCACACCTAGGGACAATTTGGAGTGCCCAATCAACCTCGCATGCATTTTGGAGGATTGGCATTGTGGGAAGAAACCGGAGTACCCTGAGAAAACACACCCAGGCTCGGGGAGAACATGTAAACTCCACACAGGAAGGCCGGATTCGAATTCTTGATCTCTGTACTGTGAGGTCGATGTGCTAACCAGTCGACACCATGCCGCCGAGTCTAGCTATTGTTTTTCATTTCACCTTGCAATGCAAATTGTTGGCATTCATAATCAGGATAACAATAGATTTACATAACTACATTGAAAACGACCTAAGTATGCTTGCCCTTGTGGTTACTTTGTGGGTTGGTTAATTTGGTCTGTTAACAATTTCCTGTACCATCTTCAGTGACAAACGCTTTTAAATGAGTGACACATGTAATGATGTCTGGGAGAAGCACCTCATGCACAATTCAGCGGTAAGAATGCAATTTAAAATGTTCTCACTTAAGATAGTGTAAGTATCTCTGAGTGCTACTCAAAGATTTCTCTGCATCGTGTTGTAAGAACCACCAACAATGAAATGAAAACCTAACATCTGCCAGTCACAATTCACGATAGGGATAGAATAATACATACAGTAGGATGGATCCTGAATAATTAACGAACAAGTATCGAGTGTTGTCTAGAAAATGCTTGGAAAATAACATTGACAGCGTTTCATGTTACTTTTCTTTCAACACAATCTTCATGCGCCAACAAAATTGCATCAAAATGTGTTTTATTTGTGAAATCTAATAATTGACAATGTATTCCTTTTACATCTCGGGGTTGATACCGGAAGGCTTGTAAAAATGCGTGACGTCATCACGCCTCCTCTTCAGCCCGTGGGCCGATAGGAAGTAAACCAGGAATCTGTGACGGGCCTGTGAGGAAGGCGATGACAACAATGCTTTGTTATGACAAGAACACAGGGAAAGTTTAGCAGCTTGTCAATCAGTTCAGGGGTCATGGGAATTTTTTTTTCCGTGTCACTGACTTGGGAATGAACATGTGACATCACAGTTGAGGAAGTGTCGTAAAATGTGAATTTAGCGAACACCCCCTTGATCGATAAGTTGCACAGCCATCTTAACATTGTTGTTTTTTTTTTCTTTGAGTATATAGTTGAAACTTAAATGTATTCAAACACAAAACAATCACCTAAAAATTTGCGACATATATATAACGGGGAGTGAAAACAATGAACCGCAATATTGTGGGGGGGTTCACTATAACTGCAAAAAATAAATATAAATTATTGTCCAAAGTTCCAGAACATTAATTGTGAATAGAATGTAGAACAAATATATATAATATAATTTATATACAGTAAGTATTCCCACCTATGGACTTCTGTCAAACTCACCCAGAATAAAAACCTATGCATTAAAATTTCGACTACGATATGACGTTAATGATCGATTCATAACAACAGAAGTTCCGGAACACGGAAGCCATATGGAAGCCCGCAGAAGCGCAAACTCAAGCAAGTCCGGCTCGATACAACGGTATAAGTGTTGCCGCCACTATTTTTACTCTCATTGGAGCCAAAACGGCGACATGTAAGTGACTCTATTGGTGTGAGTTTTGCTGGAATCGCGAACGATTTTCTATTTCATTCATTTACATGTACATCTTGTAGATCGTGGTATCCAAACGAAGAGGAGCGGTAATGACCATGGAGGAGAGAGTGGAATTGAAGTGTCATTGAAGGACATTGAAGTGTCCGGTGGCTGGCTTCAAAAGTTGGTTGCATGACATCAGCTGAGCAACGTTGTCTTGTGTGGTGATCGAGGGGAGGTCAAGTTAGAGTCAGTGAGTGAGTGGAAAGAAAAGCTACCAGGTCTGTTACGAGTCTCATTTTGTAACAAATAGTCCTAATTTTGTGACTCGTCTTGTTTTTGGACCATATATTTTTGCATTTTATTGCTTGCGTTGTTACACGTGTATTTTGTTCACATACTTGCATGTTCATAAAGGACATGTACCATCGTCGTTTTCCACATAATGAAATTCTGTTATAAGGAAAGATTGCACAACGCAAATATGATTCCTTACTAGGGAATACTTACCTGTAAATGATTAGCCTGTCACAGTGCAGAGGTGGAGGGTTCGATTCCGGGCTATGGCCTTCCCTTTGCATGTTCTCCCCGTGCCTGTATGGGTTTTCTCTGGGTACTCTGGTTTCCTCCCACATTCCCCCCCAAAAAAGATGCATGGTATGTTAATGGAAGACCATTGCAACAAATATTTTTAAAAATAATTAATTGTCAAAAATGTGTATTTGTTGTGAAAAATATTGTAATTGATTTCATATTGTGATATGTATTAATGGTGCAATCTGTTATTTGTACAATCTACTTTTGTAAAAATATTTGAATTATTTCTTTTAAAATGGATGACTTTAAATGATATTTTTCAATTATTTAATTTTGAAAAGAAAAGTAAATGCAAAACAAAATAACTATAAAATTGTGTTTTTTCGTAAAAACATACATGTACTACTGTAAAATGTTGCAGTGATATATTAAGTGTAAAATATATTCATTGTATATTGTACACAATAGACTGTATAGACGGTATATGTAATGATTGGTTTTTCCTTTCATGATAACTTGAGTTGATTATTGAATGTTATTATGATGTACTTAATTGCAAAGCTGATAAGTGGCAGGGAGCTTAGCCAGCTGTTGAAAAACTTCTGGAAGGACCAGTTCTGGGCTTGCCAAATGGGAAGGCAATTTTCCGTGACGTGTCAGCCTTAAGAAAGAGGCAATTTGATGGAGCTTGCAAGATGATGCAACAAGTTCACGCTTGAAGGGAAAAAAAGGTGTGCTTTGTCTCAGGAGAAATCATGCAAAGGGGAGAAAAAGTTAAAATTGTTGAGATTAGTCATTTGCTTTTTTTTTTTTTAAATACAGTGCAATAAAATCAATTCAAATTTGGGATCATTTTTGTAGGAATAAATCTGAGATTTTATTTATTATCAGCATATACTGTAATGAATTCATACACTGTAGTTTTTACTTGAAAATTAAGCAAATTTCATTGTTTACTATTTTTTTTAAAATCACCTTATAATATTTAAGGTACAATACATCAATAAAGCCTGGCAGTTTAATTCATAAACATATTTAAGGTATTAATTACGATTTTATTAATGTCATCATATTTTACAAATAAATGAATTTCCATGTATTTTTTTGTCTAATGAAGATGTGTATTTTTGGGGGGGTGGTGAATTTCAAGTAAATTCTATGGATAAATGCAACGTTCTCTTATCAGAGTTTTAACATTTAAAAATGGTGTTAACATATGGATCCAGATTTACAGATAACCTTTTAAAATATCAACATGTAATCAAGATTTTGCATTTCCATTGTTTGCTTTTTAAATATCAGCATATGAGATTTAACGTTCAAAAAATCACTCAATGATAACCTATTAATAATGTTAAAATAAATATCTTACTACTTCGTAAATATCAGCAAAAATTAATATCTAAGATACACTAAATCCATAAGTGCATTGCAGTTTTACATAAAAATGACTTGCAATGTGACCAAAGGTGAATAAAATTCATATTTAATTTTTTTAAACAACACAATATAATTAAGCTATCGAATTCACAACATATCTTACCTGTGCGTTTTTTTTTGTTTTTGTTTTTTTTTTTACACAAAAGAGTATTAATAGCTAACATTATTGAATTACTTTATTATATACAAGGGAGAGAGAAAGCGTAAGGGCTATTTAAAGCACAAACACCAACCGCGTCAATCACTTTCGCTGAGGTCTAATAATAGAATCATTTTGGAGTTCTTCACCCGGGCGTGTATTGACGAAGGTATGCTATTGTGAACCTTCGTGTGTGTGTGTGTGTGTGTGTGTGTGTGTGTGTGTGTGTGTGTGTGTGTGTGTGTGTGTGTTTACAGTGATGTCATTTGAGGTTAGCTGCCTGACTTTGACTGGAAATGACTATAGTCCACTCAGCCATTTGCTGATTTGTTTCGTCACCGGACGTCATACAAAGTGAACGTGTGTTTGGAAAACGCGAGGAGGAAGCAGCTTCACCAGTGGCCAGTTGAAATACGGTACTGCAGTTCAGATCAAGCTACGGAACGATACTTTGCTTTATGAAACATATACCGGTAGTAATAAAATAATTGAATAGCATGTTGGGGGGGGCGTTTGTCCATCGTGATTACAGGTACCTGTAATTCATTGCCACTCCTGGTGTGTGTAACCTGGCCACTGGGGGGCAGTATAATACAGTTAAGCCAAGGGTCGGCAACCTGTCGCTCTGTCATCTCTATGTTGAGGCTCTGAGCGGCTTGGAAAAATAAATGATAAATGTTCGATGGAAGTGCATGTAATTTGTCTCACAAAACGAGTTTCACTTCTGTTATGTTCTCTGACTGTACACTAGGCGGCAGTGTTGTTATTAAAAATACTATTGAGACAAAAAGTGATTTTTACATTGACTTTAGCATTGGCGTTTGCAATGTTTTAAAAGTGAAGCATGTCCCGTGTTTCAATGTACAATGGTTGTAATTCTTTTTGTTGTGAGTTTATTTTTACTGTAAACTCCAACTGGGGCGTCGTTAAACATCTTAAAGCACACTCAGGGACGACAGCATCACAAATGCAACATGCTTGCTATGCACACAATATGTTGCTTTTGGGTTATTTTCACAACGGCGAGTTGCAAATGCACCACTCTGCTCTACACAAGTCAAGTCAAAGTCAGGTTGAATATTTCATAAGTTTTAGACACTGAAGTCCGAAAATTAACGACTCAATTCTGACTTTCGTCAAGTCAATTGACACAAGTCCTCCTCCTCAGTTAATGGATCTGAAAGGCACCCCAAAATGTGTCCTCAGTCAGGAAGTCTCCACTAATGTTTATACTAACGCTGTCCCCCTCCTGGAGCCGCACCATCTTGGCTACCCACACGGAGCCGTGGGTCGCGGCCGGGAAGGAGCCCTCGGCCAGCTTCCTGACGCTTTTGCCGGATGTGGCGTTTCTGGTCACAATGACACTTTTGCCTCGCCCGCCTCTTATGGATTGTTCTGTGAAGGTCACGTGGGCATACAGGAAGTAGACGCCGTCCTGGCCAAACAGGATGGAATCGTTGCGCAGTGCCAGTGTGCATCGGTCGCACATGGGTGAGCTGGACTCCCAAGGATGTCTGTTGGATGCTATGGGAAAAGGACAGCCACATAAGTCCCTCTGTGCTTCAGTGAAACACAAGTAGCACATTTTGGATTTTTTTTCAGTATTATTTCATCGAAGTTCCCGAAACCTTATATATATAGATATATATATATATCTATATATATATATTTTTTTTGTATGTGTGTTGGGGGAGGGGGTATATGTTCTTTCCATACATTTTTAGGTTTAAAAATTTGTTGTTTTGTTCACTATTTATAATGGGCATCAACATATGCAGCGTTTTGCTTTTCGCAGGCCAGACTACCACGAATAGCAGGGTCCGCTGTATCTTGAATTCATATTTTTTACAGTATACATTTTTATTGATGTATACTGTAATGGATGGATGGATTTTTATTATGAATATGTTTTAAAAAATGATTTGTTTTAAAATAAGTATTTGTTCAAATTAGTATAGTATGTTTTTCAATGAATACATTTAGGATTAAATTAATGTTAAATGTTAATTTTTATTTTATTTTTTTACAAGTAATACATGTTGCAAACTTCAGTGTATTTTTACAATGAGTTAATATACAGGGTGTCCCATAAGTTTCCATAAATCGGAAAAATAAACATTTCTTCACATAAACCAAACGACTGCTTGCTGAACTGGCCATCAGGATGATTTCAAATATGTTGCTCTTTGTTTAAATTCATTCCCTGGGTTATCTGAAATATAAAGAAATAAATGTTAGAACCATACTTGTATGGATTGTATTATTTCTCATATGTATGGAGACTTTTGGGACACCCTATATATTTTCCTATAAATGCACAGACATAAACTATTTGTAAAATTATATCTTTTTTTTCTATACCAAAAGTTCAGTTAAAATCTATGACTTTTGCATTAAACTAAATTAAAGAGTGGCTGCCTTTCCAGCAGCTCCTATATTTTGTTCTTCTACTTCTTCCTTTCATAACTTTGCTGCTGTGAATTGGGAATTTCTCCATTGCGAGACTAATAAAGGTTTTCTTATCTTAAACATGCAGTGTTTAAAATATATTTTATATTTTAAAAATGACATTTTTACAACGATACTTTCTGAAAAGGAGTTAATATTTTTGGTGGCAATCCTCAGGGCTCCCTTGCGAATCCCCTCAACATATGACACCATGCTAACCAGGCACTTGGCTGTAAGTTGGACCATTGTTACGTGTATGTCACGATTGCTTTCTACAAAGCCACATTCATAAAGCAAGAAGGTAAATCCACAAAAGAAAATTCTGTCTTACATTTCATGATTTGTATGTATGAATGAGAGAAACCTGGAAAATCCCCAACGGACATGGACGGAGCTCCTGTAAAAAAAAAAAGATGTCCGATTCAGTGATTTATGACAGTAGACGAGTAGAGCGGTAGACAGAGGCGTCTTGTTTCCATCGTGCCATTATTCGCATCAGGAAAATAAGTGTTAAACTAAAGATACCCTAACAATCTTCTTAAGTACAGTAACCAAGTACGTATCGACACTTGGTTACTTCCCACCCTTGCGGATAAAGGAAGGTGGACGTACGTGATGGATCGTAATGATGTATGCTGCTCAGCGTTGGGCCTCCGCGTGGTTCCGCCAAAGCCGCTTGGTTGCCTTTAGCGATGATGAAGGCGAGTTGTGCGCCCATGACAAGCATGGCCATGGTGAGGAGACTGAGCCATACCTGCAGCAGAACCTTCTTCATAGAACATGGCTGGGGATCCATTCTGTCACATGACCATGGCAATAAAATTCAGTTTTTTGCTTCATTTTCAACGGCATATGTCAACATTATTGATAGGTGTTTGAAACTCATTGTTTTTTTTGTTTTTTTTGATGATAGAGTTGAGCAACTTCAGTGCAGTACTACAGTAGGAGCAATTTATGTGCAACATACAGCACAGATGAAATTTCTTCCCTCTCAACAAGACAACAAGAAGTTGTCCTTCTTGTCGGGTTGAACGAGAGTAGGTCCTTTTCCACTGTTTTTTTTTTTTTTGTTGTTTGTTTTTTTGGGTTTTTTTTTTTTACAAACAAGCAATGAATTCATATTTATTACAAAGAACAACATCATATTCATGATACGGTACTTAAATGTTTGGCCCTATAGGTTAGCCTTATGTCAAAATAAATGCGAATGAAGCATTCATTTCTCTGAAAGACAGTTTATAACTGAGTAAACACTTGGACTTAAACACTTTAAGCGTTCGCTACGGCAACTCAACAAAATTCTCCCCAACAAATGGCACCAATGTCTGTATGTCATAAATCAGTTTACAACGACAGTGCAAACAAATCTGTGGCTTTATCACTTCACCGTTTCATGTTTATGTAAATGTCGACTGCACTTATTCAGCAGTGAAATTATCTTGACACTGTCCTGTGTTTTATAGAGAGAGAGAGAGAGAGAGAGAGAGAGATAGATAGATAGATAGATAGATAGATGGATGGATACTGTATTCACAAAAACACATGCAGTCTTCCTGTCTTGTCCAGAAAACCAAGACAAGTATAAAAAATTATGAGATTTATTTTGGGGGGGACCATGGACAGACACCGTTCACAGATCTGTCAAGGGAGCCTCCCCCGCGTCTTGCACTCTCATTTTATCTTGTTTTCTTCTCTTTGGAATGGGTTAAGGTCAGCACAATCAGCATTTTGAGCAGCGACACAGAATGTATTCTAGTGCATTAGCAGGCAACTTTGTTTATCTGCGAAATAACTGGTCAGCATTCAATGGTATGAACAGTTACTTACATTTTAGCCCTGTTAGATGTCAAATGAGGCAAAACTTTCTCCCACATTGCAGCCTTTGCGATTTGAAAATTCCATTCTATTACATTGAGATGTTGATTTGAATTGTTCAGCCTTAGCTACTAGTGTGCCTGACTTTTCAAATTTGTGAGGACAAAGAACATATGAGTACATAGATCTTAAGGTGGATATCAAGGATATTGAATAAATGCTCAAACGGCTTGCTGAAAAGCCGTTTGATAACTTTTTGGGCAGCGCATTAGGTTCGAATCAAAGTTCGGGGCACTATTCGGATCGTAAATAAACGCTCAAATGACAAGCCAACATAATGTGTCAGAGAGCATGTCTACTCCTGAGTAAATGCTTGCTGATGGATAAAGAAATGAATCAAGAATGAAGATGTATCTAAGAACGGCAATGGGACCATCAATCACGAAAAAAAAAACATTTAAAAATAATCTCCGATCAAAACAAAGTGCAAAATGTTGTCAGAGAGTGGAACGATACAGGATGAAATTGTATATTGATCCTTCAAAGAGAGTACACTCACCTGTCGCTCTCACTGCCCCAATTGATGTGATGGCTGTAGTTTACATTTTGCACCAGATTTCCTTCATTGTGGTCATGCAGAGGGGAGGAGGGAGGCTGTGGTGAGTATGTAGGTGGCTCCAATTCAAAACTCGTCGTGCCGTTTTGGCTGAAACTGAGAATCAGGATGTAAAACCTTTATTGGATGAGAGTGTTGAGTGAAACAAAACCAAATTGTTGTATTTTTTTTTTAAAGAGGAAAGAAAGTGTGTGGGATTGGCAGTATTTTGCTGACCTGAAAAGATGTACTTGTGTTGTGTGTACCCTTCGTATCAATGTGGGTGGTGTGAGAAATTCCCATCTTTATAGGTCACCCTGTTATTATTTTACCACCGAAACGACCCTTCTCGTTCTCACTGTGGTGGACTGAATAAAATAGCAATAATAACAAAAACAATACTTTGGACTCCAGCTTTAGGAACCATAGTTCTCATTTTTTTATTTGTTCAACTTAAAATCAATGTCCAGCATGTTGTATTTAAAACTTATGATAATAAACCATTGACTCCTCCCTACGTTAACAGTGGGCCAATTAAAAGCTCGACTAAGATTGTGATGGGTCATCACATAAATCTTTTGCTTGGCTTGTTTAAGATCAAAAGGAATTATTACAACTGCAGTTTCCTACTTTTTCCCTCAAGAATGATGTCAAACTCAAGGCCCGGGGGCCAGATCTGGGCCGCCACATCATTTTATGAGGCCCGCAAAAGCAAATCAAGCATGTCAACTTCCATGATGCTTGCTAAAATCTAAAAACTAGTTGTATAAGCCATTATTATTGGATTTTTTAATTTGGCTTCAGTCATAACGGCCCTCCAAGGGAAACGATAAAAATGAGTTTGACACCCGTGCTCTAGAATATAGCCGTATTTATTTATTTGGGGTAAATAGACTTCTTTTCCAGAATATCAGACATATTATTATGTGAATAAAGTTGGATTTTTGAAAATTGCAATTCACTTCCATTTGGCAATGTTAGTTTTAGTGTTAGTTTAATTTTTGTAATCATTGAGAGTTAGTCTGTTGTGTGTAGCGAACAAACCCCACCGTTTTTTCTGCGTCAACAATGCGCGTGCACCCTCATGACGTCATCTTTGTTTACAAACTGGAAATAGGTCTATGGTGAGGTTCAAAAATTGATATTTGTGGTATCCCCAAAGGGCTCTATTCCAGGTCTTCTCCTATTTGTGAATAACTGTGGTGAATGGATGGCTGTTTGAATCTTGTAACATTAGAAATGATAACTAACATGCATTTAAAAACTGCTCTTTGACAGGTTCAAAGATTAAGATGCAATTGAAGCAATTAGATTGAGGGGTTGTCTACTTTGTGATCATTTGTGGTAAATGTATGATTGTGTTAGTTCTCTAACAAATTTAAAAACTGTCATTAGATTTTGATCATGGTCAAAAATTTAAATGCAATCACATCATTTAGCCTGTGGCGTGCCTCAAGGCTCTATTCAGGGTACCATGTATTGATCATTGGACTCCACCATGGCTGCCCTTTCTCACCGATTCTGTTCATAACCTTTATGGATAGAATTCCTAGCCACTGGTACTTCTGGTACTTTTGGCTTCATCAAGCCACAATCATCAACTCTCACTGGAGCGGTTCACAGCCATGATTATGAAGCCTTTGAGACAAAAATTAGCACTTCCAAATATGAGACCGTGTTCCTCAGTCAGAAAAGGTTGAAGTGCCCTCTCCAAGTCGGGGAGGAGAGCCTATTCCATGTGGAGGAGTTCAAGTACAGTATTTTGGAGTCTTGTTCACAAGTGAGGGGAGAACAGAGCGGGAGATTGACAGGCGGATCATTGCAGCATCTGCAGTGATGCAGACTGTGTTTTTGGTCTGTTGTGGTGAAGAGAGAACTGAGTCAGAAGGCAAAGCTCTCAAATTACCGTTCGATCTACGTTCCTGACCTCACCTAAGTTGCCGGTCGTGACCGTAAGAATAAGATCCATGCCATAGTATATGTTGTTTTGAGTCCTGTAACATCATTGTCTTGTGACAAGCTTCTGTGCTAAGCATCCTCTTCCAAATCCTCTTGTGCTGGCAAACTCGCTTTCACCAAGAGATGAGTCAAAAGTTTCACTTCACTTTTAGGTGCTCTCAATGGGGAATTCCCCAGCATCCAGGCAGCGTTCTCTTGGATTATGTAAAATGTCACCAGCTTTCTCCTTACTCATCTGTGTCGAGTTGGGCACACACACTCACAAATAAGCACAACAGACGCCTCCGCCATGCACAGTGGTGGGCTTTCTGTTGCTCACTAGGTGCTGTCCCTACTTAGTTGAAAATATTTTTTCATGAAGCACACGGGTATGATGACTATTTCCCTGTTTACTGAATGCCATGCAGGTACATATTATGTTCATTTTCATGTTTTTTGTATTTTCAATCACAGAGAGGGCATTGAAAAGTAAACACTTGGGAACTCAAAATCCCCCCGGATTGTGAAAACATGTAGATGTTCAAAATGGCATTGTGCTGTGATTTATGTTATTGCATTTGGGAGCCAACCATTGTGTCATCAAAAGAACGCAGGCCACGAGGGTTTAACAGAGCTAGGAAGGCCTGTACAGTGGAAAATTAATAACACATTACTTCTTCTAATATTGGTTTTTGGTCTCTGATCCACTGGTGAAAGGACACTTTGATCCTCTCCAACTGCTTCAAACAACAAAGTGTATACAGGAAAAGTGATTAAGATTGCACGACTCTCTGTGTCTTTTGTGTTGTGTTGTGTTATATTGTTATTTTGACTTCAAGATTACGCTGCGAGAGTGGCTGCCTTTCGAGCAGCTCCTATATTTTGTTCTTCTACTTCTTCCTTTCATAACTTTGCTGCTGTGAATTGGGAATTTCTCCATTGCGAGACTAATAAAGGATTTCTTATCTTTTAGTTTGACAGATTGTAACTTCCATAATATTGACAAATAATAAAATTCATTTGATTAATTGCTTGGGCAACTGACTGGTGACCAGTTCAGGCTCCAACAGTCCGTGACCGTGAACAGGATAAGCATTGTTGAGAAAAGATGGATGGAGGAATTTCTTGGGGAGAGCTACAGCACCCCCAAGAGCCCCTCTGTTGCCAGTGCTGTGCCTTAAAGGCCACTCCTTGATACGAAATAAAAGGTACATGGCAGGCCGCCTGAAGTTAGTCAAAAAGCATCTTAAGACTCTCAAACCATGAGAGAGAATATTCTCTGGTTTTATTAAATGTATACAGTGCCACACAGTAGTAGCAAAGCTGTTCCATCCAACAGAAAATGAAAGTGACTAAATGTGAAAGTAATAGTGGTAGTCAGTATGAGTCAGACGGTAAACAGAATTTTTTTTGTTGACATTCAAGTCACGTCAACTTTATTGTCAAATGTGCTACATGTGCAACATACAGCACAGATGAAATTACTTTCCTCAGGAGAGAGAAGAGCCGCTGCGGGTGCCCACGCCGCCATTTAAGTTCATAACTCACCCTTTGATGCATTGAGGTTTCCAAGTGAGTTCAGTACATTGTCTTGGCGGTCAGTTTCATATATTATTAATTGTGGAGTGATATTGCAATTGCCTTAAGTTTGACAGTTGTGCCCAAAAGTCTCCCGAAGACTTTTGGGATACTGGATAGACTGAAAGACGGTGCTCGCTCTCATTTACTTTGGTGGACCCAGTGATGTGCGCAGGGCTTGGTTAATTGTTTTTTTTTACCACAAGCTTAATTTATTTCATCCACAGGTACAGTTGAAATTGTAAATATGTTCATGTAACACACAATGTGTTGACACATTGTGTACTGTACCTATTGTATTCCAATGACTTGGCAGCAGCCAGCGGTCTCTGGCTCAATTAAGGCCAACAAATGAGCATGTGCAGTGGAGTATGAGGTTCTGAGGAACGGATCGACTCAACTGCAAGTCCTTGAAAAAGTGTGATGGAACTGTGATCACACCAGGCTACATTCTATGACAAATATGTTTGCGAAATCTCGACTTCTAAAAGTGGAGACACTTGACAATTTTGGAAAATATTTTATTGTTTGTGTATTTGGCTGCATATGTGATGGTTAGTTTTACACTTTTTTTTAAAGTTAGTCACTTCAGTATTTACTGTTAGGATAAATTTCAAGATGGCATTGAAACCGAAAACACTTTTTTGGTATGGATTTTACTTTCTTACAAACATGATGCTGACCGCACATGGCTTGTTCTAGCGGGCCAAATGTAGTCCCACTGAGCCTAGAGTTTGACACCTGTGTCCTAAGAGTCCCCTTTGAGCACGGTCAGCAGCTCGCCGCTCTCATGAAGCTCCTTGACAATGTCTAGACCCCCGACGAGCTCGCCCTTCACATACAGCTGCGGGTAGGTGGGCCAGTTGGAGTAAGTCTTGAGCCCCTGGCGCACTTCTTCGTCCTGCAGGATGTCGAACGTGTCGTAGTCCGCACCGGCGCCATTCAGGATCTCCAGGATCTGCCGGCTGAAACCGCAACGCGCTGCTTCCTTGCTGCCCTTCATGAAAAGCATCACCGGGCTCCGATTGATTGCTTCCTTGAGTCGGTGCTCGAGGGTGACCGCCTTGGGACAGGCGCTCTCCAGTTCGCCGGACTCTGCCATCTCCTTGGCTATGTCCAAGCCGCCCAAGAGCTCGCCGTTGGCGTACAGCTGCGGATAGGTAGGCCAATTGGAGTAGGTCTTCAGACCCTGGCGCACGTCTTCGTCGGAGAGGATGTCGAAGGTGCTGAACTGGATGTTTCTCTCGTTCAGGAGGGCCACCATCTGCCGGCTGAAGCCGCAGCGGGGCTCCTGCGCGGTACCCTTCATGAACAGCATGCATGGCGCCGCGTTGATCAGCTTCTTCAGACGCGCGTTTAGGTCCCCCGGGCCTCGTTCGGGCTCCGAGCCCCCGCTGGTAACCAGGCTTTGGACCTTCTTTGTGAGCTCCGGAGCGTGTGCCCCGTCCAGTCGGTCCACTTGCACTCCGCCTTTGAAGAAGACGAACGTGGGCACGGAAGCGATTTCGTACTTCTCCGACACCTCCGGCACAGCTTCAGCCTCCAACTTGACGAACGTGGCGGGAGCGTGCTCCTTGGCCAGTTCGGCCATCACCTCGTTCATTTGGCCGCACTGAGGAGCCCATGACGCCTGAAAGTGCACCACTGTGAGTCGAGAGCCGCCCTTGGCCAGGAAATCCTCAAATTCCGCTCGAGTTTTTGCCTCCACGAAGTTCGCCATGTTGCTTCGAGCACCGCTTCCGGTCTTCTGCTAGGTGATGCAACTGTGACGTATTTTTTAAACCTCTTGTTGAAACTTAATTAATTAAAACAGGAGAACGTAAACACTTCCCATGGCTGGATCATTTCCATTAATGTAGATTTAACCGAATTGAGATTCGTTTACAGTGTTGCTTTCAGTACGACTTCCGGTCTTTGGTCGAACAACCAAGATGACGTACCTGTGACGCAATTTACAATACAGTACTTGTTAAAATTTAATATAAAGGAAGAAATTAAACACTTTCCATGGTTGTGTCATTTACATTTATCGTGTTCTTTTATAACTATAATCAACTGGTTCTAATAATTTTGATGAATTCACCATGTTTCATTGAGTACAGCACTACCTCCAGCCGACTTAGACGCAAATGCTGCCCCTGTAAGGCCGCGAAAGGAATTGGTAGCCACAGAAAATCCCGAAACCATAATGGACCGCGCTCCCTGGAGAGCTGCAAGTGGTCTATTGAAACGAAACAAAAGAATGGATAAAATGACGGATGACATGACAGGTTTCTGAATTGTGTTTGGGAACACAAACGATGGAGAGGGTATGAAAATTCTAATAACGATAACAAAGGTAAATACGACACTACATTTGAGCCTTTTTACGGTGATTTTTTAACACGCCATTTGTTTCTTTTTTTAGTTTGTTTTTTTACAAAAAAGGAATTTGATTATTTAAAAATAACAAGTACATTTATAGATTCTTGTCTCGACATTACGTCACTTCCACATACCCCGGCAAGTGCTAGCTAGCTAGAGACGCTAGCAGGAAAGCGGAATTTGGTGATAAGAAACAGAAGTGTATAACAGATAAGTGAAACTGTCTGAGTCGCCATCAAGGTAATACTATACTTCCTGTTCTCCCTAAAACTATACCACTGTGATCGTTGTTTGTATCTTGACATAAAAAAAAAAAAACATCTTGTTGGTGAATGTTAGCTCGTTCTTGTTAGCTTCGTTGCTAACTTCTTTACCACACAGGAGAGGTCGGTCGCTCCCGTCAGCTAGTATGCGGAGGAGGCGGCTGGTGTTTTTGCTCAATTATACCACTGCATCGTGTGTCTTTCTAGCAACATTTAAGTTGTATTAGTGTTGCTTTGTAAAGTCAAGTGTCCTTCTCGGCTTGGTCGATGAATCCAGAACGTCAACGTAGTACATCATCCACTGAGGTCTGAACAACAGCGGTCATGAAAGTGGTTAGCGAGCGTTTCTAGAACCGCTGTGGCTGTTTACTTTTTAAGGGGAGATTTTTCCTTCATTTTAGTTATCACTTTAGTCTCATGAATTTCTCTTGGGGTTAATGAAAGAATCTATCGACTATCGAAAATGAATGACGTAACGAAAAATAACCAGGTCATTCTAATAATGTCCCATTGTTAGAGTAATGTCAAATTGCCACCTCAATTCAGACAAAATTTGGTTCAGTTTATTTCATTCCGTGTATCATACTAATTTGACCCTTAGAGTTGAATATTTTTAAAATATGACTAATTATCTGTTAAACTGTCAATTTTGCATTAATATTCAAATTAGATAAAGGTGAGGAAGACTTGACAAAAACAACAAGAAAGAATGATGCTGTTTTTTTTTAACAACAAATCTACCTCAATTATTTGGTCTACAATTACCACTTTTGTAACAATGTAGTCTTAATTAGATTGAATTCAATTAGAATTACTTATACATGTGTGCATAAGTGTATATGTGTGATTATTGCTGCCATGACAATTTGTTTATATTTCAAATTTTAATTTTTATGTGTCGGTCCGTCAAGCTATTTATGAATTATTCAGCATATTTGGACTTCTAGGGGTAACCAAATGTTCATTGAGCAGCCATTATATCCGAAATAATCACAAGGTAAAGCATGTGCACTGCGTTTTACAGGTATACCATGGAGGAACCAGGTGCAGACATAGAAGTGACAGTGAAAACATTGGACTCTCAGAGCAGAACCTACACTGTTGGCGGTCAGGTAAATGAGGACATAACTCCATACTGGATTTTCAGTTTGCAAATGGCTTGATCTGATCTTTTTTTTTCTCCCACCTCTTGTAGTTGACCATAAAAGAGTTCAAGGAGCACATTGCATCTTCTGTGGGGATACCTATTGACAAGCAGAGGCTCATCTACCAGGGCAGAGTCTTGCAGGATGAAAGAACCTTGGCAGACTACAGTGAGTAATCCACATGTTGTGCGTCACTTAATTTACCGCAACTGGAAAAGTAAAAATGCAACACTATTCAATAGAAGGTTGAACGTTAAAAGTTCTCACAATTCGAATCAATACCATGAGTCTCATGAATTTACTATAGAGATACACGATAATTATCAGATAGATAACTATCAGACAGATATTGGGGGGGTGACATTCATCAGTTTGATACCAACAAAACTGGTCTGATAACTGTGATTTTAAGAGCGTCTGAAGAACTGATTTGAACTTGGATTTTTAAAAGATGAGGATTAACCTCCCCCTCCCCCCCCAAAAAAATCAATGAATAGGTTCATTCGCAAGTACTGAACTGCGTGTGTGTGTGTGTTGTCCTCTGGTTATATATTAACACTCGTCCAATGATTTAGATGTGGGCGGTAAGGTGATTCACTTAGTGGAGCGTGCACCCCCTCCGCCCTCCCAACCCGGCTCGGGTGGCACCTCAGCTGATGGCGGAGGTGGCTCATCATCATCACAGGACGGGCCTCAGGCACCTCCGCACGACCGCAACGCCAACAGCTATGTCATGTTGGGCACCTTCAACCTCCCCGTCAACATCATGGACCCCCAACAAATACAGGTACCACCCGTGGACCTTTTTGGTTCTCATAGTTTTTTTGTTTCCAGTTTCCAGCATCGACATTTGTTTCCCGCTCCTGTTTAGATGTCAGTACAGCAGATGGTGTCCGGCATGGGAGACAATGCAAGGAATGCCAGAGTGACAACCAGCACTGGGGTAAGTCACAACACATCATACTGCAGGAATGATGCATAATGAGTGATTCGGCCAATCACGACGAAAAACGGCATCTACGACGCGGGGTTTTGCAACTAGTTTTCAAGAGTGGCTGACCAGGAGGCACAAAGTAAAATTTACACTTTTTTTGGACTTATATTATACCGTACACTCATTCCCATTATAGTTAATGATTCGTGCCCACACCAATTTTGGCACACCAACATGAAGCAGGGATTAGTGTCTAATCAGTGGCACCACAACCTTTCCTGGTAATTGATTGAGAACTTTCTGGTTAATCCGACTAATTGAAGAAGCTATGTGTTTGTTTGTGTGCTTTTCGGACCCGGCAAGTCTATTTTATAATCTAAACACGTGAATATTCTCGTCCACGTTGTCCCTTTCAGAGCAATGGATCAGTGAACGTGCACGTTGACATGGATCAGCCGGTGCACAGCGAACCTCGGCTGAGGTTGGTGCTCGCTGAGAACATGCTGAGGGACGTCAATGATCTCATTGAAAGGATGGAGGTGAGACCCCCGGCACACCTTGCTTCAAAGTCCCATTAATCCCCTTCATTTGCAAGGTTAGAATAGTTTTGGATTTTTCATCAGTTTCAGTGTTTTGTTTCTTTTGACTTTTTGGGCTTTCTAGTTCAGTAGTTGGTTTATTTGTCACGTGTAGTATTCAAGTCGCCTATTTAAATACAACATTCAATTTTGTAAATTCCTGCAATTGCGCCTGTGTCAGGGTCGGGCAGACGACCCGTCTGTTCACACCCAAAGAGAGACTCCATCCACCGCTGCCCCACCACCTCCTTCCTCTTCGTCCACCACCTCCACCCCTTCTCCCTCTGCTCAGCCCATGGACACCTCTCCTCCCCCGGTGACGCCACCGCCACCACCCCCGCCGTCCTCGGCGCCACCTGAGACACCGACACCTCAACCTGGACCCCAGTGAGACTCTCACACACATGTAGTTATTCACAGTTGGCTCATTATGTTTTTATTAGAAGTAAATAGGTCTTTGTTTTTCTTCAACTAGACATCCCAGCCCGACCGAGCTGGCCGAGATGTTGTCAGAACTGCGGCGGGTGGAGGAGAGGCTGCAGCCCTTCATCCAGAGAGCCCACACTATCTTGGAGACGGCCACGTCCGCAGAATACAACAACAACACAGTAGGACCTAATCTATCACATCAGCGTGATTTTATTATTGTTAAATTTTTTTATGTAATTGTAGGCGAAGTGATTGCTAATTATATTACAGAGGGCGCGTCTCCCCTACGGGAGGTTGCTATGTTTCGCCCGTCATCTTTCTTCTATGTATACCAGAAGGAGACAGACTTAGCGAACGTAGTTCCTCAACATGATGACTAAAGCATGTGTAACAAATGCCAGGCCACTTACTCCATCATTTGAGGGAATACTACAAGTTGTTTGGGATGACATTTTGCTTGCACTTTTGCTGAAGATATTGGTGGTAGGCTTGTGAAGTGTGGTCTCTCTGAGGCACCGCAGTGCCCGTGCTTCAAAGCTTCAAGTTTAGGTCATTGCATTCTATTTATTCACCGCTAAATGGCACTAAATTCTACACACTATACCTTTTAATATTTGTCAATATTTTGAGTTTTAGCCACTTAAATTGATCAATCATTATTGATCTTTTGACTGTGCTGCAAACATGTTTTGCATCCTTCCATAAGGAATGGCTTGAACAAGGTATAAAACTTAAAAAAAATATCAACTGTTGAATACTCACTTAGATTTTATTCTGCAAAAAAAAAAACATGCAAAAAAAGTTACAAGACATAATGGTTTCTTAAAGCCTTAATATAAAGATGCAAAATATGAAACGATCATTGAAACTCATCATATTATATCATGACTATACAGGGCCACGGCCACTATAGCATATTGTTCGGAAAAGCATTCCATATCAACTGTGACGCGCTAATAACTCCAGAAGCCGCAAAAATCTACTCAAAATAATCAATAAAATCATTCAACCCCAGCCTTAGCTTGGTGTCTTCTTTATGTCTGCAGGAAAGAGAGGATGACCAGCAGACACTGGTCCTTACCTGGGAGTGTCTGCGTCTCTTGGGCAACGCCTTGGTGGCCCTGAGCGACCTGCGGCTGAATCTCCTGAGCCCAGTGCCGCGCCACCTCCACGTGGTGCGGCCCATCTCCCACTACACAGTTCCTGTCACAATGCCCGGCGCCGTGCACCACCATATTCCCGTGCAAGTAAGTTTGAGAGTGGCCAGTGATGGAAGAGTAACCAATTACAAACACTTTGTGACTTAATTTGATGTTATTTTGACTTCCCAATTTTGAAACATCTGTACTATGTACACAGTAGGGCTGGGAAAATAAATTAGCCAAAAATGTTTACTTGACTTCCCCTTTGAGTCTCGACAGAGCGCGAATACTTTGGCCTCTGCTGAGTGCGACTTTGCCTTATTGGATTCAGCTGACTCAAACCTGCGTCCCCCCCATAGATGAACCTGGGCGCCACTATGTCCGCACCCAATGGCACCGAGGGACAAGCCCCGCCCGCCCCGCCGGCCGGCCAGTCGGAGCAGGCAGGTCAGGGACAGACCTCTCCCCCCCAGACTTCCCCGTCCAATCAGCAGGCTGGACAGGGACAGGGCCAGGGGCAGGGCCAGGCCGGCCCCCGGGTCATCAGGATCAGCCACCAGGCAGGCCCGGTGGTCATGATGCAGATGAACACGGATGGTGTGTTGTCCCCTGCCTGCCACTGATTGAATGTTTCTTTCACATAATTGCTGGCAATGCAGCGTTTTATTGGATAAATGCGATTTTTCTACCCCTCTGCAGGATCAACTTTGTGGTCATACCCTGTTTGTGCTTCTTCTACAAAAAAATAGTTTGTTTTGTGGTATTTGTGTGTGCGTGTGTGTAGGCACAGGTCCAAATCCGACTACTGGTCACCAGATGCCAGGACAGCCAGGTAAAAATATGTTTTCCCAGTCAGAGCAACTTTTTTCTTTTTTTCTACATTGGCTAATTGAAGCCAGATTTTTCCCAGTTTTCTGTGTGTAAGGTACCAACACGAGATGAGGGCATTCAGTCTGTACCATGAATTTGCTGGCTTTCTATGTAGCATCAGGTAGAAGAGAGGCGGCATGCCATACTTCCCGCTCTATTCTTTAGATGACCAACCGTGAACATTATGAAACGCGTGTACTGTGTATTATCTGTTGCATTAATTGAACCATTAAAAAAAAAATGTTTGATTTGTTGTAATTAAAAAGTGACAAACAATTGGACAGATACATGAAGTAAATATATGTATTTGATTATTCAGTTAATATTATTATTTAATTCATATTAAATATTACAATGAAGACGGCCCATCAGTTTGGACATAGAAATGACTGTTCAATCTGATTTTGCTTTCCTTTAGGTGGTCTTCCACCCGACTTCATGCGCAATCTCATGCAACAGATCACTCAGTACGCCACGGCTGTGGCGACCAGCGCCGCCACCGCCGCCGCCACGGGCCAACCGGTCCCGCCGCAACCCACCCCTCCCGGCTACAATTCCACGGCCAACTCCTCTGCCACAACCACAGGTCCCAACACCCCGACCACCACGCCCACTGCACCGCCGCCGCCCCCTCACGCCGGCCCACATCCCCAAGCCAGAGTGGTGTTCACCCGGCCCCCTTTCGCTCCAAACATCTCTCTGCCGGCGTTCGGCACCCGAGGGACCACCATCAACGTTAGGGCCGCCATGCCGGGCCAGCAGCCAGGGCAGGTGGGTCACGTGATTTAGTAATGACTGTCAATTTCACTAATATGCAATTGAAGAATTCAATCGTCGTCTTTACAGGCTTTCAACGCTGCGGCTGTCAACCAGATGATCAGTGCGGTGGTTGGACAGCTTCTGATGCCAGGACAAATGGGCAAGAATATACATTCATTCCAAAAACATCTTAAGAGGCGACAGATTTATTTATTTATTCTTCAAAATGCAAAACAGTTCCCAGGTGTCTTAATAACTTGTCCGGGTGCATGCCTTTATAAAAGTAGCCTGCGGGTGAAGACTTACAAAACACTTTTTACTGCACCGAAATTTTACCCATTTTAAGGTGCAAAAAATACCAAAACTCAAAAGTCGGCCATATGCCTTCAGAAGTTTACAGAGCGTGAAATGAACGTCACTTGGGAACATTGTAGTGTATTTTGCATCCATCTAGAAATTTCACTCAAAAGCCTTATAATGCCCTGAGATGCCAATCATCTGACTTGCCTTACAATAAACAACACAAAATGCCATAGATGGGCAAACGACTCGCATAAGTAACTGACTTTAAATGGAGACTTTTTTGGTCATTCTGATTGAAATCATTCTGACTGAAGATCTCTGGTGATGGTCTTGATGATGAGGATCTCTTTACATGTGCTGTGATCGATTCCGTTCCGCCATTTGCATATGCCACTTCGTTAACCGGAACAGCCGTTTTAGAGCTGCGTGACAGACAGCGATTGATGTAAACATCACTTGAATTATAAAGGGGGAGTTACTTTGTCTATTAAGCACAGTAGTTATGATTGTTTTAACTTTTATTAAAGCAACAGTTTAATTAAAAACAATTAACATGTAGTTTAAAACAAGTTTTCCCATCGCAAACAAGTGGTCTTGATCACAGGTCAGCTTGTGAAAGTCACATGACCAAACTCAGAAAACAGGTGAGCTGTAATTGATCATTCTCTGTTCTCTGAGCAACTGTGATGTCATTTTCAGTCAACAGCAAGTGGCAAAATGGCAGACCCCTGAGATGGATAAAAACAGGCGGATTTATCTGCTTAATTCATACTCGGCAAACGCAATATTAATAATAATACCATGTTTAGACAATTGGAGCCGCATAGAATTATACAAACATTTTCGAGTTGACATTTTGCATTTTTAATGGCACCTCTTTATTTATTTCATTTGGGAAAGAAGATTTCAGATGTGAGTGTTTTGAGTTCGGATTATGCTCAAGGGACAGTTTAAACTGGTATCTCGTGGCACCGCTGTATCCCAAATTTTTGGGGAACAGTTATGATCCGCTTGAAAAGGAAAGATCGCTGTCAGCCATCTACATTTTCTTATTTTCACAGCTGGTCAGACGGCTAACGCCTCCACCACCACCACCGCCCCAACATCCTCCTCCACGTCCTCTTCCGCCTCATCCCACACATCCTCCACCTCCTCCTCTTCCTCCTTCTCCGTCTCGAGCGGCGACACCAACACCGCCGGCCCGCCGAATCAGTCCGAGGGGAGCGTTGGCGAGCAAGCCCAGCCGCCTGAGATGCACCCGGACCTCGGCCAAATGCTTGGCTCGCTGCTCGGCGCCACCGGCCAGGCGGGGGTGCCCTCCATCACGGTCACCACCTCCAGCATCCCCAACCTCATGCGCGGGGTGGCTGACTTGATGCAGCAGGTCTGTTTGCTTCTTCCTTGACACTTTTGCCATGTTGTTTTGTAGATTAATAAAAATCCTGCGCAGGCGGTGCTTCCATCAAGTTTTCCCCAGTACCTACAGCAGGCATGTGACGTTTGGGTGCTGATTTCCACTCCACTCCACACAGCCCATCTTCTCCCAGCCGCCACCGCCTCCTCCGCCGTCCACCGGCACCAACGGCGCTCCCAATGCAAGCACCGATCCCGCGACCAACCCCGCAGCGGCGCCTACCGACGCCCTCAACCCGGAGCAGTTTATCGGCATCGTGCGCGGCGTCCTCACCAGCATGATGGGCTCCTTGGGCCAGGCGCAGAACGACACGGAGAGCATCGCGCAGTTCATGCAAAGGCTCTCGCAGAGCACCAACATATTCATCAGCCCCGAGGAGCCATCTGGTTGGTGACACAATTAAGTATAATGGGGACATACGCTTTCCCAATTCATTTCGGACTGGCTTTGTGCATTTTCCAGAGTGAGCCCCGCTATTGTTGTCTTGACGTGACGTCACACTTCCGGGTTTGTCGCTCGTCAGGATCTCACTTGGGGGAAAATGATTACTTTGTGAAATTTACGAAATAGAAATGATTTTTTTCATAGCTTATTCAATGTCGTATTTTGTTTAATTACTTTGTAACATAAAAATATTCTGTTTCGGATTGACTAAAATTAATTCAATTTTGATCTTGAACGTCCATCTGAAGGAGCACAATCCCAATGGTGCCCTCATTGTGTGTCTGTTGCGGTCAGGGTTCTTCGGCGAGCTGCTGATGCTGGTTTGCCAGACGTTCACCATGTCAGACCTGGTCATGCTGCTGCACGGCCATCACCAACCGCTGGGCCGTATCCAAACCCAGCTGGCTCAGTTCTTTCACCAGAACTACCTCAACGGCCAAGAGCCCACCGATGCAAACATCGCTGTCAGTATCGCTCGTTCTCAGCTCCAATTCCTTTTTCGTTTCATTGCCACGCATTTGACTTGAACATTCATGCACACAGTTCAGGACAATCAGATAAACGCAGAACAATATCGGAAAGCTGGCTCAGTTCTTTCACCAGAACTACCTCAACGGCCAAGAGCCCACCGATGCAAACATCGCTGTCAGTATCGCTCGTTCTCAGCTCCAATTCCTTTTTCGTTTCATTGCCACGCATTTGACTTGAACATTCATGCACACAGTTCAGGACAATCAGATAAACGCAGAACAATATGGGAACATGGGGAAATGAGTAACTAAATCAACCAAGAATGTAAGACGAAACAAAAAGAAGGCGGATAAGTCAACAGCAATCATTTATTTCTTCACAGGCTGCTGCTGACGCCATCGTGCAAGAACTGGAGGAAGACATCACAGAGAGCTTTGTAAGTACAGTACATAGATTTTCTTGAGCCAAGCCGTCCTTGTCGTACATTCTTGTGGTGGTCATGTGTGTGTTTTCTTTTTTTGTTTTGTTTTGTTTTTTGGTGGGCGTGGGGCGGTTGCCGCACACAGAGGGAATCCTCGGTCACCGTGCTGGAGGGTGTGGATGTCACCCAGACCAACATGTCCTTCTTTAGACAGCAGCTGACGCACATCGCCACGCACATCCTTCGTTGTACAGGTGTGTGGCTGTTTTTCGCTGTTACCTCTTGTTCACTGAACTCTACTTGCAAGCTACCACATGCTCGTCTTTGTGGTAGATGAGTAAAAAGTAGATTAGTTGTGTGATATGTAAAATTAAGCTTTTGATCTCTTTTCAAAACCTATTTTTTGTCTCTTGGTCTCCCAGATGATTCTTTCGGGCTTCGTCTGCTTCAGTTGTGCAACCAGGCTCTGTTTGAGTGTCTTGCACTTAACCTGCACTGCCTGAGAGGAGACCAGCGCGCTCTGACCGCCGTCATCAATCACCGCATCGTATGCCAACGATTGTCACTTCTCCCACTCGCGCCCATATTTTCCATTTTCTTCTCTTCGTTGCATAACTTGGGTTTTACTTACTATGCGTGCGTGCGTGCTTCCAGCGGAGGATGTCGAGCGACGTCAGCCCTAGCCTGCTCAACTGGATGACCAGCATGATGACCATGAGGCTGCAATACGTCCTGGAGCACCTTCCCATCACCACGGAGCAGATCCAGAATTACATTGTTTACACACAGGTAAATGCCACCACTGCTTCGGTGGCATTGTGGCTCGATTCCATTTTTGAAAACGCATTTCATTATTGCAGAACTCAAATAAAGGTGTGTGACACGGACACATTCACAACATGGGACAGGGATTGGAAGTTGACCGGCCCTCACCTCATCCGCCCTGTTGTGTGTAAAGCAATTGTCCAAATTGTGTCACACAAGATGCTGGCATTGGCATCATCTGAGATGAACACTTTGCTATTACTCTGTGGTGTAAATGCCAGCAGATGGAAACGCGGGTAAATTGGTCCTTTTGCCATCCAGTGAATGAGCATTTAATTGTTCTGCCGCTCACTATATGTTGCTGGCATAAATAGATGAACAAAGATTGGTTTTCCATAAAGATACATTATTTGTAGTATCCATTCAGCCATTTTTTTCTACTGCTTATTCTCAGTTTGGCGGGTGAGCTGGTTCCTTCCCAACTGATTTTAGGCGAGAGGCGATGGACACCCTGGACAGGTCTCCGGCCAACAATTATTAGGGCACTACTTGTCAAAAACAAATAATTCTTTGGAGAGTGAAACCGGATAATTTGTAGACCTCTCATGGCATGGTGGTTGGCTGCTTTGAAGAGTGGGGGAGCATACATTTTGGGACTGGAATGGATTATTTGCATTTCCATTCATTTCAATGGGAAACATTGCCTTGACTTAGTTACAAGTTACAGTTATAGTTTCAAGTTACAAACGGGATCACAAAACCAATTAAGTTTGTACCTCGAGATTCCACTGTTTACTTTTTCCTGCAGTTTCTGGAAATTAACCAAGTGAAAGAATGCTGCATGTTTTTTTTTTTAAAGTTGTCTAGAAGTAAAGTTAAGTCATCCACAGGTCACATGCTGTATGTCGAGGAAGCGTTTCTTGTTATATCCTGTTACGTTGGCCATCTTAAATGCTCATAAAAAATATATCACATTTTTGTTTTCACAGAGGGATCAGCCCGCCGCGACTGACACACAGGAACCAGAACAGACACAAAGTGCGACGGTAAACCATCTGTCTCCTTCTCCTTTCTAATTCATTACTTACACGTGATATTTAAACCGCCGCTTGACTTTTCCTTGCTTTCCTCTCCTATTTTTTTTTTTCTGCCTTCTTTTCACCTGCCTAAAGATGAGCGAGACCCTCTCGCCAGCCGCCGCTACCACAGCAGAGGAGGCCATGTCAGTGTCATCGTCACGGGAGACTAGAGCGGCACCCGCCGACCTGGGCACCGCAGGTGGGGCTGCACCGTTGGGTGGTGACAAGGCGGCGGCGGGAGCCGAGGGCACCAGCGAGGTCTCGGCTGGAGAGTCGGAAGCCTGGGCAGCCACCGTACCTCCCGTGAGAACGTTTTCTTTCTTTGGAACCCGGGAATTGTTTGTTTTTTCGGATGTTGTAGATTAGTCGGAAGTTTGTCAGTCAAGGGTTCAAATGCACAAAGAAATGTGTATGTTGGCTTCGGAAAATGGATGGCTCAGTGACAGCTCCCTGCAGTTCAAGGGAAATGATACATTGATTCCCTTGATTGATGATGATTTAGGTTTTGTCATGTTTTTGCAGGAGTGGGTGCCCATCATCCGTTGCGACATGATGACCCAGAGGAAGATGAAGGCGCAGCCGCCGCTGTCCGACGCCTACTTGCACGGCATGCCGGCCAAACGCAGGAAGGTCAGGAAATTGCTTGCAGAGTAAATTGACGCAAAATGAATTAACCTCCCCCCTCACTGCACTGCTGTGTTTTTATTTATTTCTCGATTTCTCTTTCACAGACGGGACTGGGCAGCGGGAGCCTGGTGTCGCTGTCGGACGCCGTGAGCCAGGCAGCCAGGACAGCTGGCGTCAAGCCCATCACGTCCGGTGAGCGTTTGCAGGAAGAGCTGGACTCACCCCAGCTGAGGGAAGCTTACTCGGAGCAGGTAAAAACACCCACATTTGTCAACACATTTTTTTTTACGTATTCTTTAGTGCCTGATCTCATTTGAAGAAATTGGAACTTATCATAAAACATCACTTGTAAGGAAGTGAAAAGAAGACTTGCTCGCTTTCGCAGTTCTCCAAATAAACCGTACGATCGACCTCCGTATACTTGGCACCTACGAATTTGCAAGTTCCTATATTTTTTTCCAATGTTTAAAAAATATTTGTTGTCGAGAAAAGACGTAACTCCAAATTGGCCCGCGACTAAAATGAGTTTGACACCCCTGATTTAGGTCCACCATCGATAGGCTTCTGTCTTTGTATGTCCACACAGGTGAAAGCAGACATCATAAAGCGAGTGCGAGACGACACTGACTTCAGCGCTCAGCAATTCCCAGACACGCACAGAGCCTTCTTGTCAGATTCGTAGTACGCTTTCCATCGTCGTCGCCGACCCACCCATACATACCACACCGTACGTCCTTCCCTCCTTTCCGCCTTCCCTCCTTCTTCACTCCTTTTCTCTTCTTTTCGCTCAGCCCAGTTCTAATGACAGGATGCTAATAGTGCCTATTTATTATTGTTCTGTGTGTCCTTTGCTCCCAACTGTTCTTAATGTTCTGATTTGATTTGACTGAGGCTGATTTCGTCGATTTGTTGATTTTGTGAATCCTTTTTTTTTTTTTTTTTTTTTTTTGGGAGACGTTTTTTTAACTTGAACTGTCTCCCTCTCGGCCGTCTCTCGAAACTCTTGTTTCGTACATCAATGTACAGCAAAACCTTAATTTTAACCAAAAAAAAAAAAATCATCACACTATTAACGGCAAAGGTAAAAAAAAAACAAACAAACATATTGCTTGTGTCCAATGCGACGATGCATTTGTCCACCAGAAGGCGCTGTATTATTCCAGTTCTGCGCTCCCCAGTGCTTGTGTGTCACCTTTCATGGGGTTTTTCGTACATGAATGTACAGTAATGCTTAATAAAACAATCTTGGTTTAATAAACATTACAATTATTGTCACACGATTGATTTAAAACATACATATATTACCGACTACATTTTTAGTGTTTAACTTTGCACTCAGGTGCACACACGAGGGTGTTTTTAATTAGTATAGTAATCAATCGGGCATCCGTGAAAAGAAAAAAAGCAATTACACTTCGGTATAAAGTCAGAATTTTGAAAGAAGAAATCTGTAGTTTTGGCGTTAGAATACATTGTTTTTGAAATAAAAAGTCATTTTATAAAGTTCAAATAAGGAAAATAAATTAAGTCAAAACATTTTCCAGATTGAAGTGATAGTGAATAATCTGTGTAGCACCAAAGATTTCCCCCAAGGTTGCATTCGTATCCCGTTGCACCTTGTTTATCTTGAATTTGACACCAAGGGTCTTTTTTTTTTTTTCCCCCGAGGGTCACCTGGCTTATCCAACAAGGACACAATTTATGGCTTTAATCAATGTTCACGGTCCAATATTCCTTCCCTTACCAAATAGGATTTCTCTTGCTGGTTTTATGG
This sequence comes from Hippocampus comes, assembly GCF_001891065.2. Taxonomy (NCBI): domain Eukaryota; kingdom Metazoa; phylum Chordata; class Actinopteri; order Syngnathiformes; family Syngnathidae; genus Hippocampus; species Hippocampus comes. Next base: position 871,190 of record NW_017805539.1, on the reverse strand, counting down.
CGCAGCTGACATGTGAAAGTACAAAACAGGTCAAACCACCTGCTCAACTTCCTGCTTGTCATCCTGTTGAGTAAGGTGAGCTCACCCGCTTTCCTCACTGACAGACGCCACCAAGACGTGACTCACACACACACGTTGGCTGTGTCTAATTTCACAGGGTGCGTTTTGTGACATCACTTCCTCCTACGACTCGACCACATGCGGTTTCCAAATTCGAGAGACATTTCGCAGGCTGGGTCCTTCGACCCCTTGAAAGACCGAATACGAATTTTGACACCACATGCGGTCGAGTCACATCAGAATGTTACGTCATGCGGCCGAAAATGCAGGCTTCGGGTGACCCAGCCCGTAAATTTGGACACAGCCGTTGTCACACAACACCCAGTATGACATTGCTGTTATTTCACACGCTGTAGAGGTAAGAAGGCTAAATTTCAGACCTCATCATTGTGTAAATTTGAATGTCCAAAGCCTTTGTTATTGACTTGTTTGGCTTTAAAACATTATTTGTCCAAGGTGTGTGTGAAAAATGTAGACACACTGAAAGGACTCCACGAGACATTTATTGCTGAACACTCCATTGGAAGGACATAATGAAGATATAAATCAAATTTTCAAGATTTAAACTTGTACGCTTTTTGAATCCATAATATTGAAAACCCAAATTATCCAAAAAAAAAAAAATCTGAAGGTATTTTATAAAATGTGCCTTAGGTGTTGATATGCCGTAGTGTGTTAGCATGCTATCATTGTCAATAGATGTATACATTTTCTGCCATAGAGTATTACTAAGACAATTCAGTTGTGAAATATACAGGCTAGCATCTTTTTAAGATCAGTTCAAAAGCCATTGAGCATCCTTAGCTTAGACAGCTAACAGGAATGAGGAGCTGGCAGCGCTTTCGGTAGCTACTTTCAGTGTGTGAAAACCAACTGGTTAACTATGCTTTTTTGCATTATCCTTGAAAAAAAACAAACCCTAGATTACATTCAAGCCTACATGCTAGACTTTGAGCATTGATCGTGTCATCCACATGTGAAAAGAATATTTAACAGTGTAGCTTAGACGAGATAAACGTTTGCCTGACTTCACATAGCTGCTATCAGTGTCTCAGCCTTAAAGCTAACTGTCCGCAGTGCATAGTTCGTGCAATCACCCCCAAAATAGTAAATACATAAAGTGGGGAATGTGTTTACGTTGAAGCCAACATGCGAAACTAGGCTAGGCTATGCTGCCATTCGTAGTGGTTTTGAGCACTGGGTCACCAACACATGAAAAGAATAGGAAACATGTCTTTAAATCATACACACTTCTTAGCATTTGCCAACGGGAAAGCCGTGCAACGTAAATAGCAAGTATCATAATTACAAAAGCAAGACAATTGATCATTATAGAAAGGCTCCGGGATTTGATCGGGGGTCTTTTATGTTTCTGTAGCGACGGGCCAGCCAAACACCAAGCATCTGTCATGGAAAGAGAACATTGTAAAGGAGTATATTTTAGATTTTTTTCAAACAGAGTTAAAAGATGTCGTTCTAAACTTCAGTTCGATCCATCGTGCCAGAAGCGTTTTTTTTTTTTTTTTAAGTTAAACAAATCAACTCTGAACCTGAAGTCATATTTCAGAAATCTACAATTCAATGGAAAACTATGCCTTTTGAGATGTAAAAGGGAAAAAAAAGCTGCATTGTTTTTGCTGTACGCTAATGGTAATTAAGAAGACAAAAAGAAAATAACTCATATTGACCTCTGTGAAGCTGAAGAATAGTCCAATACCACCCACGAAGCGCAGTACTTGTCCGGCATACTTCTCGATGATGTCTGAGCATGTGGTGCATGACAATGGCGGCTGCTGCTTAAAACAAATCTTGAAGTGGGGGAAAAGGGTATTTTAAGGAGAGAAAGCAAATGCAGTAGAGCCACACAATTTCCCCTTAATTTTCAACACTGAATTTTTTATCAAGTTTGGAAGTTTTTTTGGGGGGACAACAGATATGCGGTGAAAGTGCTACTGATCACAAGTGAGATTAGCTGCACATTTTTTAAAGGTTGACTGTAAACAGTGGAGCAGTAACCAAAAGCCATTGGTGACACCCTAGGTTTGTCTAAAACTGTACCGAACGAAAATTCGGGTCCTTTTGCTTTTAGGGTACAGTATTCAAAGAAGTTATGGACTGAATAATATCCTATGTTGTCTTTTGGTGAAAATCCAGACAAAACGTGGGAGCCAAACATAGGATGAGATTGTACTCCCAGGGGCCCGGCCGGGTTCCTTACGGCGGCACACGATCTGTTGTAGTCCACGTGGGAGAAGCCGCAACAATTCAGTGTCTTTTCCACATCCGTCTGCATTGACTCCGACTTGTTCCAGCCCACTTCTAGGAGATGATTCTGAGAAGACATCAAGAAGTCAGTCAAGTCCAAGCGACTGTGGAGCGAGGGCTCCGATTGCCTTACCCGCTGGTCTTCGTTGAGGGCCAGACAGGCGCAGGACACAGACAGCTGCACCACAAACACCAGCGACAGGATGATCATGTACTGCTATGTTAAGGAAACGCCACAGACTGATGGAAGTAAGCAACGACTTAAAAGTCGCATGTCGGGGCACGACTCTATTCGCCGTTTCAGCCCTAGAGACAACTTTATAGTCAATTTTCATAAATTTCATCATTCCATACTGTACCAACGTAGATTTTTCAGATACTGTATATTTTTGTAATCTATAACTATGTTGGAGCTTAATTTTAAACAGTGCGTCACCCAATCGAATTGAAAAGGTGTGCTTTGGCATCTATCAGCAATTACATCTGTACTTGTACTCAAGTCCAGAGGGTGAGTAGTTTTGCCGCAAGGATACGAAGAAGAGCAGCACCTGGTGGTGCCGTAGGGCGCCGCACAGCCCCACAAAGGCCACCAGGAGCAGGAAGATGCCCACGCAGATCACACCCGCCACCACCTGGATGCTGGACACCAGGCCGAACCATTTGCCCCACGCCGCCACGCCCACCAGCAGCAGGCTCACTAGCTGAGGTGACAACACATGTGATAAGAGTATAGAATTGGGGGGGGGGGGTGTGAAAAAATCCAAAATACATCTAAAAAGCATGTATTTCTTGAGTTTTTAAAAAAAAGGTCAGGAGCTCAAGTCAGTCGTATTGACTCCTGTAATTTTGGACCAGATATTTAAATTGCTGATGAGGCTGGTTTTGTACTGACAACTATTCAAAAAGATATTACAAATGTAACTTTCATTTTAAAATACAAAACTCAAATGCGTTTTTCCATTTAGTTCGTTAAACTTTTTCGAATAGAAAAGGTACAGTGGTGCCTCGAGATGTCTCATCTGATCATTGCGGCACTACTAGTCGTTCTTCACAGGATAGAGAACACAGTATACAACTGAGTACTATTGTATTGGCAGTCTATGTGTGTTGCTTTACCATTTGTGTTCAATATATTATTGAAATGTTTATAATGCCACAACATATATCCTATTTTTTTACGTTAGCATTAAGCTAGTAGACTGAAAGGCTTTATGGTCGTTTTTAAAATGACATGGTGTAATTGTCTTTGTTCAATGTTTAGTTGGACACCCAGTTACAACTGGGAGTAGCTATAAACAGCTTCATGAATCTTTTTGGAAGAATTGTTCACCATTTGCCAAAGTGCTGCGTTCAGTTCCCTGCGCTACACCTGCGCTTGCAATGAAAGAAAAAAAAAAGGGGGTATATGAAGAACAACTCGTGCCTCGAAAAACCTTAAATCGAGTCACTCGTGTTTCAAGGGACCACTGTATTCATAAATTACAGTTCTGTTCTGAGTATAGATTTGTCTGCATTTTAAATTTAGTTTTATTTAGTTTATTTCGTAAAAATGTATCATTAAACCTCATTTTAAACTCATTAACTCGCATATCGTTTAAGCCGTTCCAAATTTAAATTCAATATGATTGAAAGTCATGTAAAGGTCAATGACAATCCACAAACTCAGTCAAGTGAGGAAATTCACTCGTGAGACCATATTTTACCCTAAAATAAAACATCACAGCTGTGTAAATATTCAATTCTAAACTTTAAGCAAAATATAAGTCAATGACGAGCCCTATCCGATATCGTCATCACATTAATTGGGGAGAATACGACGTCATAGAAAACAAATAGATAATAATAAACGCAGCGGCATTATGCTGTGGAAGGTTGAAGTACAAAGATAACACTTAACCGTATTCATGACGCATTTAAAAAAACGTAAAGTACAGCACTTACCACGTAAAGCACATTGAGTGCGCAAAGGGAATTTTTGGTGCAAACAAATCCTCCGCAAACCATCTCTGCCACTCAACAATTTCAGACCAACTTAATTTTCCAATATCCACTTGTCACCTGTTCACCCGATCTTGTTTTTTTAAATTCCTGTAATCGTGTTCAGGTGTTTCCACGTGACGTGTACTCACTTCCTTGTTGACGTAAGCGCCACCGAACCCTTTTTTTTTTTTTGTAATATTCACCCCTTGTGACATTATGTCGTGTTTTTTCTCTTCTCATAGTTATAGTCAATTTTCATTATTAAAAAAAACATTTGGAAATATTTCACTCTTTGTGACGTTTAAACGATGAAACATTTTTTCCCTTCCACTTGTACTGTAAGATGGCGACATCTGGCGGCCTTAACGGACAGCTCGTTGCAATTACACAAATAAAAAAAAAAAAAATCTGAACTACCCTTCATCCATCCTCACAAGGCTATTCCAACTGTCTTCGGGCAGTAGGCGGGGTACACCCTGAACTGGTTATCAGCCAATCGCAGGGCACACCAACATTTTCAGCAGGCGAGCTACTCATAAAACGACCAAGTCACAACGCTCTCCCCACGACAAAAATGCAAAACATATAATTATTTTCAAGTGTCAGGTGAATTCTATGTATGTCGATGTACCTTACATTACCGAATGAGCCAATATTGCACAACACACATGACGATTGACTATTAAAATTTTTTGGTAATTACCTGAGTTGCTTATTTTTAGAGTCTCGGGAACAATGAGTCATATGCTTCAATGAATGCCTCTTTTAACATCTTTCCGTCTTGGAAGGACTTATTGTTTTTAACCCGGAACGATGCTTCGGTGGCGGCTTTCGCTTTTGAAGTTTGTTTAATGAAAAATAACTGCTGCCCAGACAACTTGGATATTAGTTTCTCCACCTTTATCTTTCTCAGATGACTTTTCGGTGCGAAGTCGGGTCATAATTCCCATTAATAGTCCGAAAATGAAAATGACGCTCCACATTTCCCTCCTGTGATATTGTGATGGCAGACTGGAATAATGAGGCGAACGCACTTCGAAAATGCCATTGTGACAGAACATTGCACCTCCAAAATTCAGTTTTCACCTTACTAGTTGCTCTGTATATCAATCAAGAGACAGGATGGATAACAGGCTGACATCTGGTTTTTGTTTTTTAATGTCAGGCTACGATTGACCAGTAGATCGCGATCGACTTAATGAGCACCTCTGATTTAAAGTGTTCAATTGACCCATCATGCATGTTATTGGAATCTGGGAGGAAACCAAAGTACCGTGAGAAAACCCATGCAGAGAACATGCAAACTTCACCACAGGAAGGCCGGAGCCGGAATCGAACCAATCACGTCTCCACTGTGAGGCGGACATGCTACTGAGTCGCGTACCGTGCTGCCGCTAATAGGAATACTCATTATAAAACTAGAATTGGATTATTGGAAACATATAAATTCCTTTTCATTTATTTTATTGGTTAGTGTGCATTGTATACACACACATATATATAAAATGAAATCAAAATTACCTTTATAAATGCTTGTTTTTAATCCATTTTAATTGATTTAATTTGAAGATCTTTGAGTACATGTTAGAGATGACCACACCCACCGCAAGCCTGCCCACAACACCAAATCAAACCTCCGACTTGCACATTTGGTCTCACATCATCCGAAAAGAAGAAGCAGCAAAAAGAAGAACTCAAGTGTTCTTACTCACACTTGAGTTTCATTTGTGTGCCTCCAAACAGCTCGTCTCTCTTTAACCCATTGCTGGCTGCGATGAGGTCAAACCTTTTGCGGGATTAGTGGTATTTTTATTTTTAATTTTATATATTTTTGTCCATTGAATGATGGCAGAAGAAGAAGTCAATTATGTGACGGTCAAGTTCAACTCTCACAGTGAGTCGTTTTACACCATTTCTTTGAATGATTAATTTTGTGTTTTGGGGGTTGTAGAAACTTCATTAATAATAATAATGAACCTAACAGTTAAGAGAGATACTTGTATGATATGAAAAGGCTCATTTAAATATGCATGATAAAGGTGCACACAGATGGTGATTTTTTTTTTTTTCTGTGTGTTGTGTGCCATTTTCAGATGAGTTTTCTCGAGAGTAGAGGGCAATATGTCTGACTTTAACAGTCATTAAAAAAATCTTTTAGGGGTTCAGAAATGACTTGGATATCAATGAATACCGGTACAGTGATGCCTTGAGATATCAGTTGAATTTGTTCCATCCTCTCCAAATTTTTAACAAAATGTTTGTAAGAAAAATAATGACTCTATAATATAGGGCTTGATAAAAAAAAAAAAAAAAACAACAAAAAACAGAAATGACCAAATTAAATAAAATGTAAAGAAATTAAATATTTTTTGCCATTTTTTAAAACTCAATAGACTTAGTGCTGCTCCTTCTGTTGTACATGACTTGGGAGCAGCATATGACAGACATATCAGTTCCCTGCGCGACACCTGTACACCAGTACATGGAAACGGTCACAGCTCCTTAGTAAACTGCGGTAATCCATCCATCCATTTTCCGAGCCGCTTTATCCTCACGAGGGTCGCGGGCTTGCTGCAGCCTACCAAACTCCACACAGGAACCTGGAAACAAACTTACAACCCAGCAGCACTAATCTTAGTCTTTTTTTTTTTTTTTGCAGAGGATAAAGAAAATATACCTGTGCTGTTGTGCATATTGTTAAATTCCTTGTCATTGTGTAGCTTCCCTGTTAGTAAACCAATTGCTTAAAGGGTTAGCTGTAACATTGTGACACCAATGTTGTTTCTGAGGCATTTTGTTATCTTCAAGCTAAATAGACTTTCTTAAGGTGGGGCTATGTCGTCTTTTTAAAGATAAGTGTATTTATCTGTTTTATGTTTACTACGACGGAGAATGTAAACTGGGAATGGCAATAAACAGCTAGAAATCTCTTTTTGGAAGAGTTCTTATTTATCAAGACGACATACGTGCTTGTAGAGGCATTGTGTATCTTCTTCTTCTCCTTTCGGCTTCTCCCTTTCCAGGGGTTGCCACAGCGAGTCAACTCGCATGTTCATATGCGGCATTCATTTGCAGTCTGGATGCAGAGGGTTGAGTCTTGGAGTCTCCACGATTCTCAGATGAGACCACAAAAAAAATCATTAGATTTGTTGTCGTTTTTATTTATTTTTTAATAGTGACAAGAAGGCTCAGAAAAGTGGCTAAGTTGCCTCCGGTAGTCGACATCATAGCCGCTCACTTTGTCCATGTCGTATATGAAAATATTATCATATTTTCCATTCATCCACAATACCGCAAATGTCCATCCATTTTCCGAACCGCTTAATCCTCACTAGGGTCGCGGGGGGTGCTGGAGCCCATCCCAGCTGTCTTCGGGCAGTAGGCGGGGGACACCCTGAATTGGTTGCCAGCCAATCGCAGGGCACACAGAGACGAACAACCACGCACGCCTACACTCATACCTAGGGACAATCTAAAGTGCTCAATCAGCCTGCCATGCATGTTTTTGCAATGCGGAAGGAAACCGGAGTACCCGGAGAAAACCCACGCGGGCCCGGGAAGAACATGCAAACTCCACACAGGGAGGCCGGAGCTGGACTTGAACCCGGTACCTCCACACTGTGAAGCCGACGTGCCAACCACTAGACTACCGGGCCGCCTACTGCAAATGTATTTTTTTTAAATTGGAATAAGCAAAGCAGTGAAAGTCAGTGTGGGTTCATTATTTGGCAAAGACAACACATGATCACTTTCGAATGAATACATTTGCTTCTCTTTCCAGACTTGGCAAATGACACCGTGATCTACGAAGACGTGAGGAGCGAACTGGAGACGTGGCCACCCCAACACTCTAGCCAAGGTTTCCGGAAACTCCCCTCCGCCTTCTTTCATGATGCCTTTCATACTCCTGTCTACCATTTCCATCTTTAGAAATTTACAAACGCATTCAAAAGTGTCTCCGTTGCCTCCAGAGAAGTGTGGCGATGTGGAAGAGATCTACGATGACGTGCGGTCCAAGGAGTTACCTTGCAGTGTGCCTCACATTTTCCAAGGTTTATGACTTTGTTTCAAAGATTACTTCAAGTGGCAAAATGTTGATAATTTATTCCCAGTTGTCTGTTGTGTTCACTTGGTGGCTACACTCTTGCAGTACATCAATGCGGCTGTTTGATATTTTTGCCGATCAGATTGTAGCCTCAATGCTGCCCTGTCAATGTAATCTGCCCAGTGTGTTCTTAATCAGTCATGCAGGCCCATTGAACACAAAGTATTTGGACTTTAGAGGTTGGGCCATAATTTTTTTTTTTTCCCCCGCACTAGAAAATGCTTCAAAATTACCGCTCCACGCGCCTGTCACATTGGCAGCTGCTGCTCTGGGCCTCCTATGTGTCATCCTCATATCTGTCATCATCGCGCTTACGGTGCATCGTACGTATTCTTCTGTTTTTTTCCCTTCCACTTGACAGGATCATTCCTGCGGTCCATTTTCATTTATCTATCAAAAATGACATGACTGATTTATTTTGTTGTTTGTTTTTTAATCGAAGACAAAAAAAAGAGTGACAAAATTTCTCACATTGCAATTTTATGCTCAGATCAACAAAGCAAAATATAAAAACTGGCCACGGGATGAAATTTTATTTGAATATTTAATTGGTTGGGTTTATGTGACCCAGAAATCAAAAGTAAAAATTGCACCAAAATACAGTACATGTTTGAAAACTAAATAGTTCTTAAAGATTAAATGCAAATGTGCATAAATATGAAGTTCAACTGAACTGTACTTATTAATTACAGACTACTGTACTGGAATAAGAAAAAGTCTGAGCGACTGTGACATTATGCAGTTTGCAATTAGTTCAGTGATTCTTTCATGTACCACTAGAGGGAGCCCATGTACCACACTCTCTGTTGTAATCATAAAATGGTTGATAAGTGGCGGTCGTAGTCAGGATTTATTGTGCTGCCTAACAAGCTAACGTAATTCTTCAAATGAGCCTCACCAAACGTGCGGGTCATGTAAACCGGAGTCAGTGCCTCAAATGAAATTAGATTTTACACAAACACACAACCAAATAATAAGTCACTCTTTGATTTTTTTTTTTAATATTTGATGGCAAGTTCAAAATGAAAAGAAGAATTAAATAGTTTTCCTGCTCCAGTGAACAGCGTCGTGGCCGAACAGCGCCGGCAGACCGTCAACCTGACCGCTCAAAATGGGCACATGCAGTCCGAGCTGGAGCGACTGCGGGAACGAACCCGGGAGCTGAGCAGGGAACGGGACCAGCTCAACTGGACCATGGGCAAGGTTCTACAGTATGACAATTTCCCTGTCATCGACCACTGCCCACAAAAAGGTCAACATACGTGCCTTATTGGAATAAATATATAATATTTATTCCAATAAGTTGCACTGATTTGATATCAAAATGATTATTATTCAGTTATATTTATACGTACAATAAATAATATATGTAAGAACTATCTGTTAACAAAGAATGACTTTTATACTTGTAACTTTAAAACACTTAATTTTATTTATAATTTACTTTTTTATTATTTATTTTAAAGAATATAATTTTCATAATAATAATTCATTTAATATGGATCATTTGATCGATGTTGGTCATGGTCCTGACTGACTGCAGCAGCTAAACTACAGTATTATAGGAAACCACCGACCAAATAGTAAACTCAAACACAGTCCTGTGGGTTGTTTTTCAATTTTGTTCTTTTCACCTGGGCCTAAAAATAAATTATGAAAAGTCTGGCATTTTTAATTGTTTATGTGTGTGATAAAAAGAGAGAAAACATAACAAATGGGACATGGAAAGTTGTTTTTGTATTTTTTAGTTTTAAGCCTGTGTCAGCCATGCGTGGACAACTGGCTGCAGTTCGGCTCCAAGTGTTACCTGTTCCAGCACTACATTTACTATAGCAGCTGGAGGACCTGGCAGGGAAGCGTTGATGATTGCAGGCAGAAGAACGCGCACCTGCTGCTCATCGAAAGCCAGGAAGAACAGGTGAACATTCTTCACTTCAGTGGTAGGGGTTCTAGTCCACAGCACTGTGGGATGCCGATTTGGTTCAGTTCAAATCTATTATATTTCTATTGTGCTAAATAGCTAATAAGTGAAATCATGAGCTTGGCATGCCAAATCTAGCCTCGCATCCTAGTAAAATGCCTTATAACTAGCTGGTGAGCTCACAAGCTATGGGTGTGTTCGGAAATTCACTCTGACCCCCTGCTAACACAGGGGCGTCCAAACTTTTTCTTTTGAATGCAGCATACAGAAAAATGGATGGACAGAAGGGCCACTCTAAAATTCTTACACTAGCTAAAACCAATCAAGCAAGCAATTAAATATTGTTTATATTTTCTAGTTAATTTGCTAAACTGCTACACAACAGCTTTATGTTAAAGGTGATGATAAGGCAATTAGTGAAGGACAAGATTTTGGGGTGGCCAAGGGCCCTGTATCCCACTAGACTAGATACACCTCTGCACTGAACACCAGCATAATCTCATCTCGACATTTCAGGACCAAAACAAGGGTAAACTGTAATAAGCTGACCATTATTAAATTCTCTTGGTTGACGATCATTACTTTGGTATCGGAACTTGCATTGAGTAGACAATGGAGGAAACCATCATCACTTTCCTACCTGTTTCAGGAATTTGTCACAAACCATACGAAGTACTACAGTGATGACAAGCATGGCTACTGGATGGGACTCAGAGAACTCTCTAACAAGTGGAAGTGGAATGACGGACGCAACCTCACTCTGGCGTGAGTGATCAAACACCAAACAAAAATAACAAAAGGCAGGATTAAATTAGCCAAGTAGATAGTTGCTTAGCTTGTACGATAAGCAGAGCATGAGAAAGCTTGAAGCTAAATCTGTGTCACTTTCCAGTAGGTTACCTTACAAGCTGGAAAACAAAATCTAATACCGTAGCTAGCTGGTAAACCTAACTTAGTTGCTCATTTGTTACCTAGCAAGCTAAGTAGCTTATGAGACAGTGCTCAAGTCTAAATCTCAGTTGCTATATGGTTAGCTTTTGTTCCAAATTTAGCCAAGCAGTTAGCTAGTTAGTTCACAAGCTAATAGCTAACCACAAAATAACGAGCAAGCCAAATCTATACTTGGTAGCTAGATGTTAAATGTAATTCAGAAGCTAGCTCATTTGCTTGCAAGCAAAATTGCTCATTAGAATGAGACATTCTGACAGGCTGATTCTCTAATTTACAAGAAGAAGAAGGACAAGAAGAAGAAAAACAAAAAGTGGCTTTTGGCTGTCAGGGGCCACCACAATGAGTCCCTAGTATGATATGTTTGAGACTGTTTTTTCCTTCCTGGCCCAACTCACCCATTTTTATCAGAGTTTGGGACTAGCAATAGTTGGGAATTGGCATATTGCATTATCGAACTTGCCCAAAATCCCAACTGAATATTACCATTCACCCTGAAAGGGATTCTAACCCCCGTCCTCAAGTCTGAAGCCAACGATGTTACTCACTGAACCATCCAGTTACTAAGTAGCTAACTTATGACATCAAGAGATAGCTGGTTAGCTTGCAATCATGACAAAACTCTCGAGCTAAATCTAGCTCGACAGCTAGTGGTTCATCTTGAAACCTAATCTGAGCTAACTCAATAATTCTTTAATGTATCTCGGTGGCTAGACAACATAAAACACATTTATGAGGACAATAAACCAATTAAATTGGTGTAATATTTTCTTGAATCAAAGTAACAAATAGGTCACCTACACCTTTGGCCAAGACCTGCATAGATGTCTCATGGAGTCCATCTTTTGTCGTGTGTAGATTCTGGAGAAATGAAAACGAGTACATCAAAAACGGCTGCGCTCTGACATCAAAGTCGCAGACGTCAAAATCCCTGGACAACTGGAGCAAAGCCAACTGCGACATGAGGAACAGATACATCTGTCAAACCCCTGCTTTCACTCAACGAGATCTACACTAACACATCACTTCAATACAAAAAAAATACAAAATTTGGCTTTGAAGCTAGTCACGATATCTGTATTGGTCTTAATAGAATTCTGACAAGAAAACTGGGTGGCTCCTGATAAAGCTCTCATACAAAATGTTGCACAGTAGGGAGCTGATTATCTAACTTGCTAAACCTATCGCAATAGATCACTGGTTAGCTTCTAAGAAAAGTTGAGATAAGTATGAGAAGGCTCTCAAGTTTATTTTAGTGTAGTTATAACATCTTAGCTACTGAGGTAAGTAACCAAATATAAAACTCATAGTTCGGACATAGGGGGCATTCTGAAATACGCTCCGAGCATGCACTGCTTCACTCTGACCGTTTACAAACTCAGAGCGATGTTCAAATGTGCCATTCGGTTATTCAGAGTGCCCCAAAAATGGAGTACCGGAGCGCACTAGTCTTGACACTCCAAATGGAGGCACGGTGCACCCAGTGCATCAGGCAATACAGATAGATGGAAAGCGTTAAGCACGTGCTGCATGTTCATAACATGGACTGCATAGAGATATTAATAGGAGGGGAGCGAGCTCTGCCGCTTTCAAAACACAAACTCTCAGAGTGATGTTAGGCCATCAGAGGGATTTTCCGAACACACCCTCAGTAACTAACGAGAATGCTCTTGTTCAGTTGCTAGCTGGTTCGGTCTTTGTTATGGCTGGGGCTGATGTGGAAGCGCTAATTAAACTGAATTGAAATGAAACATGTTGCTGGTTAGCTCACGAGTCAGGTAGAAAGCTTGGCAAATTGTTGCTAGCTGGCAATCGATAAAGCTCTCAAGCTAAATCTTGGTCAGTAGCTTTAAGGTAACTGTCAAACTTGGCAAGTCAAAACTAGAACAATAGCTTGATAACTGTCAAACTTGGCAAGTCAAAACTAGAACAATAGCCATCAAGCTATTAATCACCTAAAAAAAATCTAGTTTGGTAGTTTGCCAGCTGCGTAACTACAAAGTGTGGCAAGATAAAACAAGTTCATTATCTCGGTTGGAAAATTGCCAACTAGAGAGTAAACTAAGTAGCAAACTAGAAAAACTACAAAGCTTTGCAAAGAAAATCTGACACAGTAACTAGCTTGTTAGGTCTTAGCTAAATTTCTTAGTTGGTTGGCTAGTTTAGATGAACTAGGTAGTTGAATAGAAATCCTGGCAGATTAAATTTAGCTCCAAATTTTGCTGGTTAAATCACAAGTTAAATTGAAAGCTTGGTAAGTCGTAGCTGGCAGAGTATCTCGCAAGCCACACTGAGCTAAGGAGCTAGCTTGCAAGGTAAAGCAAATCTAGCAATAGGTCTACAGCCAGTTCGCACCCACACTAATCACACAACAGCAAGAAACAGCCGACAACTGGGTCTGCAGGTGCCCGGCTCGCTGCGGCTTTTGGAGCCGCTTTGGGACCCAGTTGGAGGTTGCTCAACAGCAACAGCAAGAGAATTAAAAACTAAAGAACTGACAAAGTAGGGAACATATTTATTTTGCTATGAATTCAGCCCATAGTGACTTGCATTTATATTTTTTTCTGGACAATGATGTGAATTTGTGTAGTAAAGGCAAGTATTTAGCAACCACGTGTTGTGCAACTTTGGAGAATAATCAACGTATGGCCCAACAGCATCCAGCGTCATCAAAGGTGGAAACGTTGGGGGGAAAACAACATTTTAAAGGATTGCTAGATTTATTCTTCAATCGAAAATACAAATGTAGAAGTGAGGATAAAAAAAGACTGAAGACAGAGACAAGGTGTTGTGTATGTATTTGTGTGAGTGTTTATCAACAAAGATTTGCAGGCACTATTTTCAACTTCCTCTATTTCAAGCTTTCGGATTACACTTTCCGAGAAGTTGAGTTGCACAACTGCCTTTGCGCCATGTCCTGTTTAATTTAACAAATGTTAACTATAAATAATCTCAAGGCATATGTGAGAATAAACTGTCAATTATCCTATTCCGTCCTTTTTCAACTTTGGGTGTCCACTCTGGAATAGTCACGATAGATAGGATTTACTCATTTCAGTAGACAAGATATCCATTTAATGTGCGTATGTCATATTGTGTGGCAGAATAAATCTCACCAAACTGGAGACTAGGATTTTTGTGGTCGATGTTGGGGGCTAAAACAAACAAACAAAAAGAAGATATCGAGAACACTGGCACTATGTATTTTTTAAAGAACTACACAATATATACGGTTCATGAACATAACTGTATAATAAACTAGTTTTTCTTGCAGTTTCTCTGCTTTTGTTGCACTTGTCATGTTTTACTACTGTAAAATTGTTTCTTTGAAAAGAATTTATTTTTAAATGTATCTAATTTGACAATAAAGTTATTGGCTTAATGTAAATGTCATTTCGGAAAATAATTACTTTCATTGAATTATACAAACATCAAAAACTGAGAATGATTCAAAAAATATTTTAGATATAAAATACAATTAAAACAAGTCGGATATGCGGTTCAGAAAACAAATATATTAATGTTAAAAAAAAATAAATAAATCAAAGGAGGGTCTTGAGCGCAAAATCATGCCCCATCGGCACCAGGAGACACACACCGGCAATAATAATGGTAGCAAAAATTTGAAACATTTATTTAGAGTTAGAATGTTTAAAACAAAACAAAAATCATAAAGACACAAATTCAGAATTGGATTTAAGACATTCTCAGTACAGCTTGTCTGCGTTTTTGTCATTAGTCGGTAACCTTCCAACGACATGCTAATTGCGTGAATATCTGGAAGGTAAATAATGGTAGTCTGCGAATGGAATTGATCTTTTGACCACTCATATCACACGTCTGGTCCGTTTCTGGTCTTATCATCGATAATGAGGCTGTTGTACAGAAGAAATGAGTTTATTTGAAGAATCCTCAGTCACTACAGAAGACCAAAGATTACTCTTTGGACTTTTTCTTCTTTGGTGGAGGTGATGCTTGTGGCTCCTCCCACATGTTTGAGTCCTTTTTGCTCTTTTTGCTTTTCTTCTTGACTTGATGTTCGGAAACAAGCGGCTCTGACTCTGTGTGGTTCATCTGCTCTTCTACTACTGGAAGTTGCAGCTCTTTCTTCTTCTTCTTCTTCTTTTCCAGCACAGGAGTGATGTCAAGCTCTGGACCTGTCAACTGTCCGTTTTTCTTCTTCTGCTTCTTCGTGTGGTTCTCGTGACCATTTTCTACGCCTATCGCTTCTTCTCTGTCATCACTCCTTTTCTTTTTCTTCTTTTTGATTCTGATGTCAGACGGTTCCGAAAGTGAAATATTGGAGTTGTTTAATTCTTCAGTCATCTCCTTGGATGCCCTTTTGTTCTTAGGGTTGTTTCCTTCCTGCCTGTCTTCGGTCTTGTTACCGTATTTGGCCATGAAGTCAGCCTCCTGCTGCTCCAGCCGGGCTAGCTTAGCGCTCATGTTCAAACCGTGTCTGGCTCCTCTGAGGAAAAAGAAAAAAACAATCCAGAATTTAAGCATCTAAAACACGTTCAGTCCTAAAGTTATTTTTCCATAAATGCACTGACTTGTGGGCGGTGCGTCCTCCGCAAGCCTTCACGAGCTCGCAATCAGACAGCCTGGAAGAAAACAGCAAATGTGGCAAAAGCACTGATGAGTGTTTTTTTTCCCCCCGTGGTTTAATTTTGCTGAAATAAAATGTGTTAAACACTAGTTTGGCACTGCTTTAATTCTGTTGATTTAAAGCAGAAAAAAAGTTCTCACTTGGTAGCCGAAGAAAGGTCGAGTTTGTGATCTTCCTCCTGGTCCGAGCTGCTGCCGTCACTGTCAACTGTTGGCTCTGGCTGCTCCTGACCAGACAGCAGAGTGGCCGACTGAAGGGAAAAAAAAACACATCCAGTCAACACGTCTTGAGTCCACAACTCCTCGTGTAAATCCTTGAAGTATTTCACCTTGACAAAGCAGCCGTAGAGTTTGGCTTTAGCCAGCGAGGCTTTCCGAGGCTTCTTGTTAGAAATCACGCTGCCGTCTTCTTCATCGTCCTCAGCCATCTTCTTCAACGAAATGCCATTCTGTATTAAAAAAAAATATGGAGTTAGCTCACTTTAGTGCTCAGTGGTTTAACGGATAAAACACTAACATGCTAACAGTTGGCACAGTGGCAGCTTGCAAGATAACTTGACCCTGGAACTGATGATTTATATTTCCATAATTTGTTTCTGAGTGAACATAGCTTCATTTTTTTTAAACTACCAACCTGATGGGATTCCACCCGGAGGCTGGCCGAAGCCTTATTGAAGGCGTGATCCCACCAGTGGAAAGTGAACTGCTCTCCTTCCTTGTGGCCCACCTGACACAACACACAAATTATTTAGTTGCCACTGTACATCCTCACACACCACTAACAACAACAACAATCAACAACCCTCACCCCGCCTTTGTTGCACTTCACTTTAACCTTGATGGCTTCCGATATGCCCTTCTCATCCCGACCCAGTCCTTTACCTTCGGATTAATAACAATAATAGACACGTTAAGATGCAATGGTTGAGATATGATGAGTGCCAAGCTTCAATAAGTGTACAACATCTGACCATGTTTCCAGCCGTGACGCTTCAGCTGCTGCTCGGCAAACCTCAACCCGTGGCCCTTGTCTTGCACAGAGTCAGTCATCTAGACGAAGGAAGGAAGGTTTGTTAACACCTGCATGATGATGTTTTCACCATCATGTCTCATAACAGGACGTCTCATAACAATACGTGAAACATTTTCACGCCGATCTTTAAATAAAACTTAAGTGTTATTCAGTCGAGTTAAATCCGCAAACGTATTAGCGCCGTATATCAGTCAATATGAAAATCTCAACTAAAACCTTTGGAGAAGTGTGACATGCGACTTCTGCAGGAGGCTGACATGACACCGGAAAACCGTCACGCCTAGCGCAAACGAGTACTTCCGGGTTTCGCTTGTAGGCTTGAGAACAAAACTCCGCATTTGCCTTTTATTTCTCCTTTTGAAACGAATGAAAATCTAGTTTGTACTTTGATTACTAAAAAACTAAGGAGTGAAATAACTTCAGGTTGAACATTTACGTGTGAAAAAGAATTTGGTTCCCATCACGAATTTCGTCATTTAAAAAAAAATGAAGAAAAAAACTCACGCATTTGGCTGCTGGAGCAATGGAAGGAAAAAGGCTGGGTTTATATTTGCTCTCATCTTATGACTCGTGGGTAAACCAAAATGTTTTATTTGAGTTAACTTTTGTTTAAAGTTCAGTTGCATTACCCATATGCATGTTAATTAAGGAGTGAGCGTCTCCACCTAAACGTTTTTGTCGACGTCAGCAGGTTTGTCGTTGTCACGCATTGGGTTAGTGTCCATCCATCCAACCATCCAAAATCCTAACCCCTTATCCTCCCGAGGGTCGTATTAGAAAATACGACTTCATATAAAGTGGATATATCTACACCGATTTTCTCACATTAAAGTTGCTTAAAGTGGTTCAGATAATATATGGATGGAAGTTCTGTAAATGCGTGTAAGGGATAGAAAAAACCGCTAGGTGATAGCATTGAGTTCCAAATACGTGAGACTTCCTTTTGACGTCGTTTTATCGGCAGTTGCAACTCATTTTCTTCACGTCACATCAGTGATAAAGTTATTGTATGGTGGTTGTGACTACTTTAAATATTCATTCTAATGATAAATGTGTAAACACTTGGCATCTATAGTTCTCTTGTTCTTGGGTTCCCGTACGACATAGCGACGGGCCTTGTACTTTGCTGTCTGTGGAGCAGTTCATAATCAATATTTATCTAATACCATGGTAAAACAAGAAATAAAATATTCTCACTAGAGATGCAAAATATAAACGTATTGATATCGGCAGATTGCTCCACAAGTGTTTCGCTAATTGAAGTTAGATTGTGAAAAGTTTTGCTCCTAACGATCAGAGGGTGGGAAATACCGATGAATTTGAAACCTGATTGGTTAAAGAAATAGTTAATAAAGTCAAATTAAATCAAGCCTGTGAAGACCCGGGACAGATTATAATAACATGGCGACCCGTCGAGGCTGCAACCTGATTGGACGAATCAATCTAACCTCACATACAGTGAAACATTTGGAAATAAATCAATTCAATTTCATGGAACAAATTTTCAAATTTGCTCCACTTGGATGTCGACCTTCTGATACATGCCTGCATGAGGTCTTAATCTGCCAAGGAGGAGAAGACAAGCAGCGCAGCAGCTGCTTATCAAGGCCGACCTCCTGTTTTAGGGAGGAAAGATGTCCAGCTGTTCTTGGGAAGCTCGCTGACAAACTGGTGGTCTCGCAGGACTGCCTCAACACACAGCTGACAGTCAAGTGAGAATGTGACACACACACACGCACACACTGATATAACACTGATAACTATCTATCTATCTATCTATCTATCTATCTATCTATCTATCTATCTATCTATCTATCTATCTATCTATCTATTTTCAGTACAGTATATTTAAAACGAGTTAAAACAGCAATCTTCCCTCCCTCCCTCCCTCCCCCTGTCACAGTTTTTCCACTTTGCGTGGTCTTGACGACCCTCCCCCCTTTTCCCTTTTTTTCTTTCTTTTTTTTTTGGTGCCACACGACTCTTTCCTCTGTGGCTACTTTCTTATTTTCTTCCCCTCGCCAAGTCCGCCGGACCCTCTTTGTGCAGCAAGTTCTCTACGCAACCTGTGGATCAACTTTTGATGATTAAACAAAGGTAACATTTTCAGGGTTTTTTTTTCTGGTCTTTGGAGACTTTGGAGTGGAGTCGTTCCCAAACAGGACCACCAGGCAGCAAGCAGAAGGGAAGGTGAGTACATGTACGATCTTTTATGACTTGGTGGGATGGGACCAGCTGTCAAAAAGGATAAAAACTTTTGATTGATACTGTCAAATAGGTACTGATTTATCAATGTGTTTATTATTATTACAATTCATGTGTTTGTATCACACTGTGTCAAATATTTTGGTTATTTAATTTCATCAGAAGACTCTTATGTTTTGGATCTCGTTGTATTGTGATCTGTGCCTGATGTTATGGCGGTTGTATACAAAATGTTAAATAGTAAAACCACTATCGTATTATTAAATTACTGTATTCATATACTGTACCATTATACGTGTGATTATGATTGGGGAGGGAAACTAAGGGTGATTTATTACTTTTGGATGTGCAACCTTCTGTGGTTATTTAATGTTCCTGTTATGTTGCCGGTCAAATCGAACCACTCAAAGCTTTAAAAAAAAAAAATCAAGAAAAAAATATGTTTTTAATGTAAAATTTATTAGGATGAAGCTTGTTCTGCTTTCTGCTGCTTTCTGCTTGTTGTGCTATATTCATATTTAGATTATGTTTTTGAAATAATAACAACAATAACAACAATAATAATAATAATAATAATAATAATAATAATGTATTGTCATTTTAATGACCAAACATGCAGTGGTTTAGCTTGACACAAAGAAACAAACATCAAGAGGATTATTGATCTCGTGTTGCAATTCATCCAATGTGAGGCTGTAATGTCAAACTGGCTTCCAATCACAGCTGGTTGGGTTTTTCCGATCCAGAATAATTTCTGGGCTTTATGACGCTGACTCTTGACAATTTTTATCTTCTTTTTATGACCTCAAATCAGCAAAAGAATTAACAAATTGAGATAGAATTGTCTTTGTAGCATGTACAAGTAGTGACTCGGGTCACTCATTAGCCAAAGTACCACTGTAGTCACGTTCTGTAGTCAGACTGACCAATGAATCCAAACTGACAGATAGAAATATGAACAAGATAACATCAAGCAAAATATATCAAGAAAACAAGGACAACAAAGCTGTGATGTTCAAGGCCAGTTGCGTGCTTGTATGCGTGTGTTTGATGACTTGACAAGATTTGGGGCGGGGGGGAGACATTACAAGCGTAGTGATTCACATAGCTGGTATTCACGCAGCTGGCCGGCATCAATTTCTACTCAGCACCGGTTTGAATCACAGCTGATCACAGTACGCCCTCAATCAGCTGGCCGTAAGATAAGCAGCATAGAAAATAGTCTTTGGGATGAAGCTGAAAATTTTCTTCAATTCTTTGCCAGATTGTCCTTCATCACTTGGTGATATCTGACGGAATCTTGATCGTACAGAACTTCTTAAATAATTCAAGGTAGAATTTTTGCGGAAAGCTCGGTGGAGCTGTAAAAAGCGTAAATCCAGGCTGTTAGCACGGCTCCTAATATTTGTGGCCGTGATTTGTTTGCAGATTTAATTCAAACACAATTCAAAATATATACATTAGATACATGTAAAAAACTAACAAAAAAAAAAAACGAAAGTAAGGCAATGGGAGCAAGTTTTGACTTAAGAATTTTTTTTTGATATATATATTTTAAAAAATATTTTAACAGATTAAATGTTAAAACCTGTCAACTTGACCTGCCACCTAAAAGTAACATTTGAACTTTCCTCACTGTCATCCAAGTTTGAAGACGTACAATTACAACAGTCACACGTTGACTACCGAGCGAACAAAATTTCCCGCAGCATTGATTGGACAAGCAATGTAATGTGATCATCTGCAGCCAGTGATGGCCAAGCGGGCGTTTCATAACTAATTGACATGTTGAGTCGGGTATGTCCTAACCTCCATGGCAGAGGCTCCGTCGAACCCTGAGACCGATTCACCAAACCCCCAGGGTTTGATCGAACCCGGGTTAAGCACCACTGCTCTACATTGCCCACCAGGTGTGAGTGTGAGCGTGAATGGTTGTATGTCTATGTGAGCCCTGAGATTGTCTGGCAACAAGTTCAGGGTGTACCCCGCCTACTACCCAAAGACAGCTGGGATAGCTTCCAGCATGCCCGTGACCCTCATGAGGATAAAAGCGGATTAGGAAATGAATGGATGGATAAACAAGAGGATATTTAAGTAGCCGCACTGTCAGAGAAAGAGAAACAGAGAGAAAGAGAGAGAGAGAGAGAGAGAGAGAGAGAGACGTTGCAATTATCATTTCAGTAGCAAGGCATCCATTATCCATTCAGGAAAAAAGTAAAGGAAATCTTCCTGCATTTTTTTTGAATGGAGTGAAATAGCACCACCTGGTGGAAAAGTTAAAACAAATGATTGCTTCCGTTTCTGGAGAAATTGAGCATTGAAGAATGGCGTCTTCAATACTTTTCAATGGGACGTTTGTTTGACACTAGGATCAAATGTATTTTTTTCTTTTTTTTTTGGTGGTGGTGGGGGGAGGGGTTGCTTCGTTTTTTTCCCCAACTTTTTAAAGAGGCCTTACATCAGCGAGCCTCTCGCTCTGCTCCATGTGTGCACATCATAAATGTGAAAGAGGAGCCAGCAAGGGGCACGGACCACAGACGACTTGTACTGTGGTGAGGGTCTTTCCTGGACTTGCTTATGTTGGCACGTGTGCATGTGGGGTGTGCGTGTGTGCGTATGTGTGTAGCCACACTGCAGACTTCGCTCGTTAAATCAGAAACGAGTTGAAACCCGACACGTGAAATAATCGAGAAATGAGTTGGCCCCAAAAAGGACGCCAACGCCGAATCGCAAACTGTCTTCAGTTATTGTTTGTGTTATGGATTATTGCATAAATCATCTGACTTGCGGCTCTTGCTGCCCTTTATTTTTTGAGGGGTGGTGCTGAGTTGCTTTTTTGCATCCCAAAAACAAACCAGTCCCCAGTCTACGCTATGTCATGCTTGGCAGCGTGCGCACGTGAACCGAGGGAACTTTTGCTGTTTTTCTTGAGCTTTTCTTCTCCCTCTTTTTCTTCTTCATCCTCCCACCAGCTGTTTTCTGCTCCCTGTCGTCCATCTCGTTTTTATGAGAGCGCTTATGTTTCGATTCCGTCTTACGAATCCACTTTTCCGAGGAGAAACTTTTGCGGCATGACTGACGATGGCCATTTATTCCGCACAAAGTAATTTGTTAAAATAAACACACAGAATACATCAAACAAATAGTTGGATGTCTTCGTTGACTCCATGCAAGCCGCATTGACCCTTTGCTGCACTTTTAATCCACTTCAGTAAGTTCTGCATTGTAATTTACTACTCTAATCGAATATCATGTGATGAGACATGTGGAATGTATTTTTTTTAAATGCAAGAGGGTAATAAACAGGAAGATCATAAACAACTTATACCATTTATTGAGATGCAACACATGAAAAAGTGAGTTTTATTTAGATTGATTTATTTTAAATTTTAGAATTTGTATTTTTAAGATGTGTTTGTCATTAAATTGTATTAATTATGTGTGTGTGTGTGTGTGTGTGTGTGTGTGTGTGTGTGTGTGTGTGTGTGTGTGTGTGTGTTTTGGGAACAGATTAATGGGATTTCCATTCATTTCAGCTAGGAAAGATGCTTTGAAATATGTTTTGAGTTACTGGCGTGGTCACTCGTATCTGAAGAAAACACTGTCATATGGAGGTTTTAAAATATATTGACAGTGACATTTCCCAGTGGTTAAATGACAGTTGCTGTCCTTTTTTTAATTGCCACATGATCCAAACTAATTGTCTTGATGACAATTCCTGTCACTTACACTGCATGCCTCACATTCCCCTTGATTTGTTGACTTCTCCTAACACTCAGATTCCCCCACTGTGTCATTTTCCCAGGATGTCCTGTGTGTGTGTGTGTGTGTGTGTGTGTGTGTGTGTGTGTGTGTGTGTGTGTGTGTGTGTGTGTGTGTGTGTGTGTGTGTGTGGCTCTCGTAACCCTTGACCCCCACTGGACCCCACTCTTCCTGTCGTGTGCTTTTAAATGCTGCTGACCACACAAGAGTTTGTGTCCTTTCATCTTTGAAACGAGACGTATTTTGCATGCCCTCCCCCCACACCTCAACACACACACACAATTTCAAACAGTTCCTAGGTGTCTTAAGTCTGTGACAAATAGCTGACCCATGCGTCTGACCAGGGGCCTTAAGTCTTGATTTTAGGGCTTTGTTTCGGACAATAGTATTCTGGTAATTACCGATCATTTATACCTAGCCTACTGTAAAATAATTGCAGAAGGATTACTTTATTTTCACAACATTCTAAGTGAGAAAGAATTATGTACTTAAGATCATCAAGGTGGACTAAACAAAAAAGTCAATTGCAGTGCCTCCTGTTGGCAGTGGAAACTGCAGCAGCTTTGTGACAACTCAGAAAAAAAAAGGGGGTTCACCTTGGGGGTAGCACACGTGGCTCTTTGCTGTTTGGAAGAGAAAATGAGCAGATTTGGCTTCCAGATGCTTACTCAATGGGCCCCATCTGGAGAGAGAGGGGGGAAAAAAAAGTCCGCTTTTCAGGGCTCTGAAGTGATCAGCGTAATAAGTTTCAGGTTCTACAGACACGGGCCGCGTACCACATGCTAGAGGTGCGGCGCTAAATCATCGGGCCCCAACGTTAAGTAAGTTTACCGGCTAAGGCTTGACTTACTGTAAATGGTGAAAAGGAAAAAAAAGCAAGTGAGGAAGGTGAGCGCAATACGCACCCTGCTTGTGATGTCTGGATTAGCGCGTTCTCTACACTACAGTTCCCGAAAACTGTCCTAAGGATGTAAAGATGCTGGTATGGCATAATAGTTTCCAGCGGTGCCTTATAAGATAGAAGTTCAAGTTGTCATAAAAACACACGTGTAAATCGAAACAGCTCAGAACTGGAAGACATCGTAGGTTGGGCCTCCCGAAAGTCAAGCTAACACCGGATTTAATCATAATGCTAATGTTAGCTTCCCCTAAATCAGCAGTTTTACCGTAATCCCCACAATAGGACACCAACAGAAAGTGCGCATATCACCATAACTACCCAGCGCAAGTGCTCGTAGGTTGGGCCTCCCGAAAGTCAAGCTAACACTGGATTTAATAATAATGCTAATGTTCGCTTCCCCTAAATCAGTTTTACTGTAATCCCCACACTAGAACACCGACGGAAAGTGCGCATTTCACCACCATAACTGCCCAGCGCGAGTGCAACATTTACCAGCGTTGAGTTACGGTTGATCGCAGCTACCATCCACTCACTTCACGAGTGCTGTCTTAATCCAAAGCAGATGTGCAGCGGTTTTCTTTAAATCGCTCGCCGCGTCGTCGAGCCGTCACTTGAAGAGTCGGGGTTCTAAAAGCCGTCGCATGGGAACCTCGGTCTCTGCGTGAATTTTGGTCAGACTTCTTAACCCCCCCCCCCCGACCCCCCACCACACACACACACACACACACACATACATACACACACACACACACACACACACACACACACATACGCACACACACGTCTCGATAAGGCATCAGCTCGGTCGCCATAGGACACCCAAGAAGGCGGGCAGGCCTCGTTCCTTTTGCAGCAAGCTCTCTGAAAACATTTAGTTTCATACAAGAAGCCACCATTGTCTTTGATGTCTGCTACAATCTGAGGTCGATTGAGACTCAAAATTGTTTTGGATGTCAGCAAAAAAAGTGTACAGAAATTGATTCACCCTTTCGGGGACAGCAGTTACTACATTGGACCGCTCATCTTAGTTGAGACTTGAAATTCTTTTCGAACATCGAGACGCGAAAATTTCTTTGACGTTTAAGTTCATCTGTACGTTGGGTTCGTTGAGAGTCTAACTTGTCGTTGATGTTTGAGTTCACGTGTTTGCAGATTTATTTGAGAAACATATTTGTTGCTCGTCACTGAAAAACATACCCACTTGCTGTCTAAGTGCCTGAAAGTCTTTTGTAGTATAAAAGTAGTGCTTTGGGGATCATCTTGTGGAATCTATAGGTCATTATAAACCTTAGGTTTATGATTTTTTTTTTTCCCACACGCAGATTTTTTTTTTTTTTTTAGAGCTGAGTCAGGATCACGTCAAGGTCATTTGAAGTGAAGCTTTGTTGTTGAATATATACAAAACCCAACAATCTTCCCGCTTAAGTCTTGAATGGTCGCGTTATGCTTGTGTGTGTGTCGTCGTTGCGGTTTGATGTCACACCTCAAGCATGCTCTGAACAACAGGCGGTCCGCCCGTCCACCCTTCGTCTCCGAAGCAGTCCTCCCACCCTCAGCGAAGGTGAAGCGTTAGCAAACTGCGGCGGCCTCCTGCCAAGACCCAAGGCCGCATCGCGTCCTTGAGTACGCTTGATTATGCAAAGCGAGCGGCGTCTTCTTTGTGGTGAGCACGTGTGTGTGTGTGTGTGTCGGAGCATGAGCACATCTGTGTTTATGTCTCTACAGTACACAACATATATGATGACTCAGCAGTCGTCTTGCTTCCCCTAACATAAAATAATACAGCAGCAAAATAAAGTGAAAACGGTCAAATGAATGATACCCACAAATTTACCGGTCGTCACATGAAAACAGTAGATCGGCGTCAGTCTCGTGTTGGCTTCAAAGCCACGGAAAACGAAACAAAGACTCGAAATAGTCTTTGACGTTTCTGGGGGGAAAAAAAGTTCATCAAAAATTTGTGGTTTTGATTCGTTTGAAAAGTACACATCGGATCGGGTTCGCTCCATGGTCTTCAGCGCTTCATTTTAAGTTTGGTGATGACTCTCGTTTGTCTTTGATGTTAACAAAAACACTTTGGATGAATTGAAAAATGCAACGATTGCCAGTTGTGAACGTGAAATTGGTTTAGGAAATGCATGCAAATAATTTCTCAGTTGGGAAAGTCCAGTAAGAAGCAATCCAGTACAAAGCTTCGTAGAAATGAATATTTTTGGGCTTTGTTGTTGAACGTTTACAAAAAAAAAAATCCCCATCGCTCGCTTATCGCGGCTGTGAGACGCTCGCAGAGGTTATGAGTGTTTTGCTAACCTCTACTCAACATTTCAAAGGCTCTTGACCCTCCCACACCCTCCCCCTTGCTTGTGTTTGTGCTTGGGGACCTCAGGCCATGGCTATAAATGAACGACTTGCTGTTGTCATGCCTTTGCATCGCCGTCGTGCTTCCCACAACTTCTCTGACCTCCCAAATGGAGGAGAACGCACATAGTTTTCAGATTTGACCGTCAGTGTCAAATTCCATGGAAAAATAAGCAAATAATATCAATTTCTCAGAATGGCCATTTTATTTTTTTTTTTGTAGGCTACTCGCGTAAAGTTTCGATGATACTTTGTTTTGAAAACTGGAATGCGAGACACGTCGAGTTTCCTGGCAGGCTTGGTGGACACGCGGCCAAACAATAACATCCAGGAAGAGATAATGTATGTTTGAATCGACAAGTCATCTGTGATTCACGCCGAAACTACGTCGAGAAGAGCGTTCCAGGTCGTCGTCAGGCATCACTGTTATTAAAAAAAAAAAAAAAGGCATTAGAAATGGATGGCTGGTTTTAACGTGAAGCATCAAGGCCAGCCGAACATTCTTTCAATAAGCGTCATTGTCCCATAACCCTTTTCATGCACCCTGTAACCTGATAACATGGTAAACTGTCCACTGTAGTTACCGCCGTCCCTGAAAGGGTAAATCATGTATCTTGCCTCTCAATGCTCATTCATGGTCCCGTCACAGAAGATGTGTACCTTTTTGAGCAGTGTAAATGCTGAATGCTGATTGTTAGTTTTGCCGAGCTCTTTAATGACAAGGCAAGGTAATTTTATTTATGTAGAACATTTCAACACCTAAAAGAATTTATAAACCCAACAGCTGAAGACATTCCGAGGCATAAGAAAGAGAACAAAAGTAGCTCATTGAAATGACTAAAGGAATGTACATTGACAACATTTAAACGCATTTACAAACAAAAGATTGAAAGATTTAAAAGGAAAGAAATAGATTAAAAAATACTTAAAACGACATCGTCAAAGTGTTGCAGCTCCGACACAAATAGAGCTGCAGTGTTGTTTTTTTAAATGTACACTTTATTAATTCTTTTAACCCTCTCAAAAAAATACAGACACGTCTCTGTCCGACTGCGAGCCCTCTCTCCTGCCGTTCGACTCGAGAGGCGTTCAAAGACCGCCTCCGAAAAAAACGTAAATTAACGATAACTTCAATGACACTAAGAAAATCGAAAACAATGCACCAAAACAGAACATCCAGTGAGGAAGTCACAAAATAAATTCTGTGGGGGGAGGGGGGGGTTGTGAACACCCAAGGAGGAAAGGAATAAATAACAGACAATTCTGAAATAGTCCAGTCTCCTACAAAAGAAATGAACAAAACAAGCATTTCTACTTGGTGTGAACTAAACTTCTGTTGGCAATTTGCGTAGGTTTATATTCAATTAGCATTTCCTAAATGTATTCAGGACCCAAACCATTCAGTGATTTATAGACCAGTAGCAGAATCTTAAAAAACGATTCTTTGTCTGACTGGGGGCCAGTCCAAAACCTTTAGGACTGATCCATCCATCCATTTTCAACACCGCTTCACCCTGAACAGGGTCGCGGGGAGTCGCTGGAGCCTATGCCAGCTGACTTCGGACGGAAGGCAGACGATACCCTGAACTGGTCACCATTGTTTACAAAACACATACACAGCCCTTGTTATTTACATGCATTAAGTTCAAGACTCTGAATTCACCCTGATTGCCACCAAAAGCCCCGTAGTCCGATTCATTGAGACCACCAATCGTTGTTGATGTTTACAAAAATGTGACGCGAAGGACGAACGTTGTGTGTGGCGCTTATTTCCCCCCAGACGACAGGAAAGCAGCGGGCTTTTACACGACGGGATAACAATGAACAACACGGTCATAAATCCCAGTATGAAACGGACACTGAGAATGTCCTCCCAGGCTCAGGAAGCGTCTTAAAAACGGCCGGCGTCCTTCCAGATGGTCCTCGTTGTCTCGACTGGAGGTCACAAACGTTTGTCGAGGTCCTGAGGCTACTAACAGCCGATGAACTAGACTGTGACTTCGTATCGAAATTTTGCTGTTGTTTAAGTTTCATACACTGTTGATAATTCTTTACAGGCCACGTTGGTCTAATTTTGCAGGCCGCGATTGTGGCTTAGTTACACCTTAAAAGGCAAAATCATGACAGGACGACTGTTCTCCCAATTTGAGACGGAGTGTTGACGTCGACCCTCAAACGTGACCGTTTCTAAGGTAATATCAAATAGGTAATAGCTGATAGCTGTGTGGAAGGAGCAGAAAACAGATGTCGACGTGGCTCTGATACGACCTCTCAAGGCAAATCATCCGCAGAACAACTTCAACACCCCTTTTCCGTACTTTGCCGACCAGGAACAAAAAGGAAAATAGACCCAAAAAAATCCAGACTTTTTTTTTTGTGAACAGCCCAGTGCTCTGTCTGATAGGTACCACTGATACGGAATGGGGTGTTGAAGTGGACCCGCTTATTTGCTGGCTTTCAAGGTCTTTGGTGGTGGGGGCGGGATTGTGGTGTGAAGCGTTTACAGTCTACCCCAGATGGCGGATTATTTGCAAAATGACGTTGACCTGGCAAAAACGATACTTCTGATTAATTTTTATGATTTAAAAAAAAAAAATTAAATGGGCCTGTGTTATTTGCGAAGGCTACCACCCACATGGAATGTTGTGTTGAAGTTGATCCGCACATTTTCTGACTTCTGAGGTAGTAACATTGGCCGGCAAAAGTGGCAGCAGAAAACTGCAAACTCAGGAGGGAAGTCTACCGTAAATTATATTTGCCGAATGTCTTCACACCCCCATTCCATGTCCCTTTATTCCGTACTGCGACCTGAAATAAAAGGTGGAAAATAACAGTTTTTTTTTTTTTTTTTAATCATGTCTCAAAAGTGCCACCAACTATATTAGCGTTGAAAAAGAAGCGCAAGACTGGCATACAATCTCCCGCAGATGGCGGAATATTGGCAGGATTTGGCAGGATGAAATGATACCCCCCCCCCCACCCCATTTCCAAGTCTGAAACAGTGCACCGTCCGGAAAACAAATACCGTTGGAAAATTCTTGGGTTTAACAGGCGGTTTGAAAGTGGCTGCAGATGGATACGCGACGAGTACTTCTACTACCAGTATGCTTGATTTTTCATCTGCTGAGTTGTACACCTCGTGGGGCAACGACGCATTCTGTTGAGTGTCTGCACATGACACCGGTGACAATTCCTTTGAGGCCACATTTGGTGTGACATTGCGGACGTCGAGGGTTTGTCGCCGGTGTTGGGAATGCGGGTGTTTATACAGCTAAGCTGTGTTTTCTGGTTTTCGGGTTTCCTTCAGTAAAAGTGTCTCAGATATATGATCCGCAGTGAATTACACCGCATATAATTACAACCTAGTCTGGTCGGGTCCTCTTATAAAGTCATCCATTTTGGGTTTTCCGCCATTTCGTTGGCTAAATGTCGGAGGGCCGGTCCAAAGTGCTGTGAATGGAGGCCGTGTATTTCCAAGTCTTTCCGTTTTTTCAGTTTGTCTCCCTGACCAGCGGAGCCGCAAGTCATGCCGCCTGAGGTTTGGGTCGGTCCATGTGCAGGCACAGGCGCAGGCGCGACGCACCGTTTTTTTTTTTGCCTACAATCTGGCAAGAAGTCGGGAATTGAATAGCGGGCCACATGTGACGGCACACATCTGCAAAATGTAAAGACTGTAAGGCCACATGAGGGTTATTTATTTGCTTTGTCATCTTCTAGTTTAATTTCCTTTTTGAGAGAGATGAATTTATGGCGCATGCGGTCGTCAGCATGATTATGGTAAGGAAATGAGATATTTTTGCTTTAAAGGATTTATCTGTGTGATTTAGTAATTAAATCAGTTTGCAAAAAAAAAAAACAAAAAAAAAGGTACTTGTTGAATTGTGGTTTTAAGTTGCGAAAGCCAAAGAGGAAATTGACCGACAAATATTACGGCATCCAAGGTTTGCCTTACAATTTTCCTTTGCTTTCTTCAAGTGTACTTCAAAAATGAAAAGAGGAGTATTAAATTGTATCATTTAAAGACCAAAACTGTCTATGTCTCAACTCTAAAACTTTAAGTGGTGGCCAACGGCCCCTGAATCGAACCACATTCAAAAGAAAGCCTGTTGAACAAGCCACAGCAAACGCATTATCGGTTCATCAAAGCCTCCTAATCGTCTTTGATGTTTACACAAACATCATGTTGGATTCATTTCTTTTGCGGCGTGTGTGGTTGTCAACATAATTCAGGCGAGGAATCGATATTTTCTATTTTGAAAGTTCAAACCGTATAATTTTGTGATTAAAACAGTTTGCGGTTTAAAGCACTTGGTCTTACGATTCAAAAGGCACATAATAGATTGCGGCACCCAAAATCTGTCTTTGAAATTGCCTTTCCTGTCTTAAAATCTACTTGTGTTAATTAAAAAAGGAATATAAAATTGAATATTTGTTTTGAAAAACTGCCCAAGTCTTAAATTTAGGGATTTATGGTTTGAGCAGTGCCACTGAATCCTACTAGATACGCTCCTACCGTGCAAAAGAAAAGACCACTGGATGAGCGGCCGAAACCCTTCATAAGCGCCAGCGCAAACTTCGGAGACTGATAAATCATTACCGGTAAAAAAAAGACACACACACACACACACACACACACACACACACACACACACACACACACACACACACACACACACACCCACACACACACACAAAATAAAGCTGAATCAAACTTTAGTTGGTGCTGAGTTCCGGTGCAGTGCTTTGGATCGACTTTCGGTGACTTTGCGCAAACCCCTGCTCTTGACGTTCATTTTTTTTCATAAGTGATGAAAAGCAGCTGCCAACCGCTGTGTGATTTGCCAAGAACATATTCTGTTTCGAGAAAATTGGCATGTATAAATTAAATTGCATTACATGTCAGATAGAGCCGAAAGCTCAAACTAGCGCTAGCATCTTGAACTAGCTTTTCAATTCATACCTGAAACGAAATAAGAGTTGTGGAGTAATGTTAGATTTACTATATTTGTGTTTGGCTCTGCCCCCATCTGTAAAGCGTTAGGGTGCCCACTATCTAAATATGATTTTTCAGTCAACATTAACCCACTGACTCTGGGCAAGACAAGGGCGCTTTATTTGTATAGCACGTTTCATTAGCAAGCTAACTCATTGTGCTTCGCATGGTTACAAAAGAGATTTTAAAGACAAAATAGTTTACAACATGACAAAAACTGAAGAATCCAGGACATTTTAAAGCAATAGAGGAAAAAAATAAACTTTTCAATCTTGCTCTGAGGAGTTTTGCTGCAGTATTCGGTTCGCCGAAGTCTCAAAAGTCGCGATACTAAATCCATTAAAAACGAAATCATTGTGGATGTTTACAAAAACATATCTTTTGGGTGATTCCTTTTCAAAATCGTCGTTGATGTTTGCAAAAAACATTTACTGCGCTCCTGTACTGGGAATTCCAAACACCCGCTTTTCAAATCATTCATTTATTAACCCGATGGGTGCTTTGGATATCGTTCTGACTGTTCCTTTCCCCCTCTCTGCACTTCTTGTTGATGTCCTCACATGGTCCACAACATGAGCGTTGCCGCGGCGACGTTATCATTCCGACGCTGTTATCCGTGAGCTCTGTTCTCTATCACGGCAGTGGGAAAGAGGAGGCGCTGACCTCATACTCGTAAAAGCCAGCTTGGGGAAAGGTGGGAAAATGTAGGCAGGAGCAATCAGGTGATCGATTTTATGAAGGAGGTGCTATTAGCTTGTAAGCAATCAAACAACGGTTTTGTGTAGTCCTTGAATGGGCATTTTCTATGCAAGGGCTCTTTTGCTCGAGAAAAAGCAAAATTATAGTGTGTGATTATTTTTGTCATTTGTTTCAAGCCCTCGTTGTCTGAGGATAATGGATGTTTTATACCTGCATTGAAAATTCGATGATCATAAATGAAATATATTCAGAGTATGTATTTTTCACGCCTTTTGTCTATATTTAAAATAGCATTTTTCCATATCGTGCTACTGTATCCCCTTTCGCACCACCCGTCAAAGCCACATTTTTCCCCGTTGGTGCTGCTCTGTCTGAATGGAATGGGGAGTTGGCTACATGTTAGCATTTCTAGCCTTCCTTATTTTAAACGTTTTGAAGTCACATGGTTCTGGCGTCGTTGAAAAGTTATCCGAAAATGAATTACACACAACTCCAAAAGTATTGGAACAGACGGAATTGCGACTTTATCAACTCTGTGGTTTTCTGCTTGGTTACACAGGTGGCTCTTTCCTTGGGCAATTATAATTCAATGTTGTCATTCGTTCTCATTAAACTTTCAGGATGGTGATTTCGAAGGGGTTTTGTCGTCTTGGTTGATGAGAACTCAAATGTAAAAACCTGACCATGAATGAAGCAGAGGAGCCAGGAAGCGGAGAAGTCACTCGCCGTTTCCTGTTTTTCCTGAAGTATTCCAGGCAGCCAAAAGAGTTGACCCGATTTGCCTTTTTTTTTTCCTCTCCATAAAAGCTAAGTTAATTCACCAACTTAATCCCCTCTAACATGGTCATTGGGCATCTGACTTTGTCCTTGACATCATGCCTGTTAAAACTCCAAAACTCCAGCAGCAGAGGCAACCAAAGGAAGAAAGAAATCTTACAAAGGCCCTGCAACTTGTTGCCTGGCAGATTTCATTAGGGCTCTATCTTAACTGCCCCACCGGCTCATTAAAAAAAAAAAAAAAAAAAAAAAAAAAAAAGCTGCTGTATTCGCATCATTGTGCGGGGGCACAATATTCAATCACTTTTTTTTTTTACAACTGTAATATTTGTGATACTGTCAAACCTCGGTACAATTATAACCATTTTCAATCAAATGTCTGCCTACTATGTTGTATAATACAATATCAACATTTACAGATGTCCAAACATGAACATACAGTATAAAACATGTCAATTACAAATATGTGTACAGTGTGAAGAAAATATGATTTTATTAGACATAAAATAAAGACGATAACCTAAGCAAAGTCGCAGCAGCAGTTAGCTTCCCACGATTCGTTTTAATGAAGGCCATTTCACTATTTTCTGGGAAGAATCTGGTCGTTATACAGTAATGAGATTTACGTTAAATATGTTTTTATTGTCAGCAAATGGAAAATGAATTACGTGAAATCGGGACTTTGAAATCTGAACATTATAGAGGTGAAAATGTAAATGGGGTACATTGAAAAGAGGTTCGACTGTATTTTACATAAAAATATGCATGAAAACTATTGTTACCAGGATTACAGAAAGAAACACTCAAATCAAACTTTTCTACATGCCAAATACCCTCCCAAAAAAAGGTGACAAAAACCTGGCTCTTAGAACGAGGCTTCAGATGGCTAAATCAACATTATTTTTGCCACTGCTGCCAGGGCTGCCCCAGCACTAAAAATGGGCTCTCGCGTTTTAGGTAGAGACCATCCCCGTGTTCCATACAAGTGTTCCATACATTTGTATCGAGCTATGAATTCTATTCTATTAAATTGCACCACAATGTCCCCCAAAGACACTGGCCCACCGGGCATCTGCCCGCAAGGCTCGACGGCCAGTCCAGCACTGACTACTCCTTTGTATAATCTTTTCTGTCATGTATTTTTTTTTCTTCCTTTTGACTTTTTTTGCTGCAACCCTTGGTTGGTTCCATCCTTTCCTTTGGATCTGGTGGAGTGACACCCCATCCCCTTAGTTCCGCGTCATCATCGAAATTTAAGCCTCATTTGCCATCTTTCTGTCTCTAGATCATCTTCTGTCCCGAAAGCACGTCCAGAACTGTCCGGGCTTTTTCCGCTTACCATCATTTTTCCAGCGCGGGGGTTCGGCTCCAGCGGCTCGAAGCTTTTTCTTTACCGTAAACACAGTACGATCTGTGGGTGTGTTTATTTCGTGCTCACATTTCAGGGTGTGGCGCAATGATTGTTTCTCCACTAGTGTGATGCTAAGAGTCTCAGAGGCCCCCCCACCCCTCATCCAACATGTGCCAATCCCACTGTGGTCTCAATGGGGCCCTTCGATCCAGATGAGAAGGATTATGGCTTTACAGTAACTCTGTTTTTTTAATGGCGGGGGAGGGGGAATGGGGCTGCGGTGGTGGATGTGTCACATGGAAGGTGCACTGCTCCAGGGAGTTTTTTTTTTTCCAACAGCAATATTGAGTCACAAAGGGGAATGTTATGTGGATTTTACATATTTTTTTTCCATACACATTTTATCATTGATTAGTCACTTTTAGGCCTATTGCTGCGTTGACTTTGGCAGAAAACGCATGGAAATGGTTAATACTGTTGTTGAATATGATTATGTATGCACATTAATTTTCCATTCTTTAGCAATCAGCAGTTGAACATGGGATGCTTTCACCAAAACCAGCAGTGTCTGAAACAAAAAGCGAAGAAAAGCTGCTTTTTGTGTCACTATTTGCATCAGAACAATGACTTTGACGCAAACTTAAAAAAAAAAAAAATTGGTCAACTCAAACTGTAAAACAACACAAAGTAAAAGAAAGTGCTCTTGATGGCAAAATCATCATTTATTTTTCCCCTATACAACAAAGAAACGCACACTGAGTGATGCTGACTCATCACATGGCTCAAGTTGAATGTCAAGTAGCTTTTTTACATGTCATGCATCATTCACCACATGAACTGCTTCATTTTTTCCTCACAATTGCGACACACTTTTTCTACAACCAACTGCACACTTCGTCTGTTTACATCATACATATACATACTCTTTCTTGTTTCAGGTCTGACTTTAAACCCATTGGTCTTCCTCCCCATTATCGATATGACAAGCCGAGATTCACCCCCTAATCTTTATCTTCCCCTCAAAAGCTGTGCTGGTCTCAAATCCAAACAAATATTCCGTCTTGAAGCGAATGACTATCAATCAGATGGTCTGAGTGGTGCTTTGTGATGTGATTGATTTATGTGACACCGCGACATAGAAATTCAATGTACTTGCCTACTTCTCGCACCCGCAACACATTTCAGGGCTCTCCTCCGTGCTCTTTTCACGGTTGCTGCGGGAACAAGGCTGCGTACCACATAGATCAAATGCATTTTTATGCCATTGCTTCTACAAGAGCACGGCCACGGAATAGCTTTGAATAGGAAGAAAACAATATTTTATTTTCTTGTCAGAACAGCTTGACCTCAACATGAACAGAATATTTGGCAGAGAAACACAGAGGCTCGGTGGATAAATGAACATCTTGTCTGGTTGTGATAGACAATCCGGTGTTCGATGAAGCTGTGCAAACGTGCCATTTCAAGAGTCATGGCAAAGTATAAAGGCTCCGCCCACACCCTTGGCGAAAAATCTCTCGCCAAGTCTCATGGCCCATCTGTCTATTACCCCTGATTTCGATTTGAGCTAATTTGGTCAAATTTGATGATACGCCGTGCAATGCAAAATATAATCGGGATCTGAATTTATTGTGAATTGCTATTTTTTTCGCCATCTAATTTGGTGCGATTGTCTTGAAAGTCGGGGTGCACCAAATTATTTCACTGACCAATTGCCTAAAATGAACAGGAAGTTGTTGATTTTGAGGCCATAGTTACTGTATTCTGTCGTTGTACCGAGTGCCCTTAAATTCTCCCCATATTTATTGCCACGAAGTTTTTGGAGCGATGTCACTTTCCGCTTGCAGCTGCATCACATTTCAAAATGGGAGAATTAAAAGTGTCAGCCGTTGCTCCAAATAAAAGAATCTTTTCACAACTGCATGAGCTACTACTCACTCGTCATTTTTACTTAATGGCTGCCCATTAATTCACTGACTTGAGTTATTCGTCGGCTTTGCTGTGTGTGTGTGTGTGTGTGTGTGTGTGTGTGTGCGTGTGTGTGCGTCGCCGCCAATATGTCCATTGACAGCAAATAATTCAAGTGAACTTCTTCAAGTGCTCGCTTCAGCTGTGTGAAGT
Source organism: Hippocampus comes (assembly GCF_001891065.2). Classification (NCBI taxonomy): domain Eukaryota; kingdom Metazoa; phylum Chordata; class Actinopteri; order Syngnathiformes; family Syngnathidae; genus Hippocampus; species Hippocampus comes. The sequence continues at coordinate 835,103 of NW_017805539.1, read as the reverse complement.
CCGCCCTGCTGGCAAACATTTGTCGCGCTTGAGACGGGAAAAGAATGGAACGCGGAGCTGTCACTGTTGATGGAAGCGAACATCACGGCTACAAGTGTCTTTCGAGACCAACATGAAGCCAGAACATGTTTATATTTGGCTTTTGTTGTTGCTCCACTCCCTCGTGTACATCTGCAAAGAGTATTTCTGCGGCGCTAGCAAACAGCTCCCACCGTGTCTGTGTGTGTATGCGTGTGCGTATTTGGTGTATTGGCAAATATATGCTCTGATAGCAAATTCATTATTTCCCCCCTTTTCTCTGAACTCATCTAAGGCATTTGTAATGACTTTTTTGGGTTTTGTCACAGCTTGAAATAGCCACAGTGGCCCGTGGGAGGGCGTGTACTGTACTTTAGGTGTCTGATGTTCATTACGCAACATTACAAAGCAGATCCATATTTACATGTGTTTGCAGTTTGTGTCACAATAATTGTGCCTCTGTAGCGTACAGTATTATAAACATGGATAGTAAGTGTAAATATTGGGGTCAAATGAATATTTTGAAGGACCTAAAGGTGACCCCTGTGGGATGCCAATGGGCATCTTCTGCACTCTGAGCTGCCCAATGTGAAATCTTATTATATCATACTACTATAAGCATTCTATTGGCTACAGTTAGTTACGACTGTATATTTGATCGATGTAAATCGACTGGTGATTGACATCATGTCCTTTTGAAGGAAAGAACCAGGGTTCATATTGTAGGAGCATCTGGCTTGGATTAAATCTGTCTTGATTCAATTTGAATAGATTTTTTTTTTCTCCAAAAACATTTGTTATTGAATTTAATGTTTATTAGTATCCAGCTCCGGTTTGTGGTTTTCGGAAATAGACTTTAAACATTTGCCAGGCTCTCATTTTTCTGCACTAGAGTATGTGATGGTGCCACGTTGGTCAACTGCTTAGCACGTCCAGCTCACAGCGCAGAGGTGCAGGGTTCGATTCTGGCCCCGGCCTTCCTGTGTGGAGTTTGCATGTTCTCCCTGTGCCTGCGTGGTTTTTCTCTGGGTACTTTCCTCTCACATTCCTAGAACATGCATAGCAGGTTAATACTCTAAATTGTCCCATGGTGTGGTTGTGCGCATGAATGGTAGTTCATCTTTGTTTGCCCTGCGATGGGATGCCAACGAGTTCAGGGCCTACTGGGATAGGCTCGGCCCCGACCCTCGTGAGGATAACGTGGATTAGAAAATGGATGGATGGAGAGAGTATGTGATGGCTTTAACGCTGGCCATCAAAGTGACATTTTTCCTTGCTTTTTCCAACAAACAGTCATCATGCAGACGTCACCATGCAACTAATTATGCAGAGAAACTGAAATCTAAAACCCGAAATTCCCTGCCCAGGGAGCTTTGTGTTTAAGGCAAATGTCACATGTAATTATCTGAACGTGTAAAGTCGCAACGACTGTGTGAACCCTGTTGGCTGTGGAGTCGGGTACAAATGAATGCCGATCATCGCGCCGCCGATGTCCCGTGTGAAAAGCACTTGTGTTCACAACGCCTGTTAGCTGCTAGCCCGAAAAAAATGATTGGAAAAACAGTCCAGGAGAAAAAGATTATTTTCCAAGAAGAATCAAGGTCGTCTCCTCCAAGAGCTCACTTTCCTCCACATGATGACAACACCACCTGGAGCTCAGCTTGTCTACCTGCAACCCCCCCCCGATTTCCTCCACAACTCCATAACAACTAGTCTTTCAAGTTGTCTTTGTCAGCATTCAAGAATCTCACGTGCGGTTTGGAGCCTTTCTCGAATGCAGCACAATTAAGAAGAAGTGAAGCTAATGAAAAATATAACCCGTCGAGTTGATGACTCCCCAAATAGGAGCCATATGCTTCCCCTAGTAAAGAAAAAAAAATCTCTTTTTGTTGACCCAGAGTCAATTAGCTCCTCGGCGAGTGTGAGATTCTGCCAGCCGCGATATCCGTCAATCACGTGCGCGCAAATGACTGAAACGAGGCGCTGATGTGTTTATTGCGCACAAACACATCAAACAGACCACAGTACACATTGGCAACGAAACAATGGCGGCGACGCACAACAATGGAGAGACCAAGGACCTGGGGCATACGTACAAAAAGGTGGCGTGACATGCCTTTCCTCGCTCACGTTCAGATGTATGCAAGAGTGAAATGACCAGTGGAACGTGCGGTGCTCTACGCTAACTACTTGGATGGCGGGTGCAGTGGCGTGCAAAACACAGTAGCATCACTGCCCCCCTGGCCACCCCGAAACTTTTTTTTTTTTTTTTTGGTCAACAGAGGTTTAATAACCAAGTGATGCCGCTTGAACAGTTTTTCGGGCCTCGTCTTTGTTTCCGAGTATCTCCAGCTCACATTTTCTGAAGTTCTTCTTTTTTTCTTGGTGACTCATGACTTGATAATCAGATTTGTTGATCAGGGAGGGTGATCATTCCCAGCAGCAGGCCTTGTTTAGACTAATTTGTATATTTATAGAGTGCCGTGGAGAGCGAGGCATCTGTTACTCCCAACATTTCCACAATGATTGAGATGTACAAAAGTAATGTGCTTGGATTCATGCGTACGCACATACGTTTTTGCATATGTTTTGCACATTGTGCACCACTAGAAACAACGATCGGACAAAGACTGAAAGTATGCAGGCAACTAAATACAAACAAAACTGACAAGACAATGAGGAGCACCTGGACAAGACACGAGTGGCGGTGGGAGCTGAGAGGCCAACACAATTAAGGAACCGGGTTGACAACAACGGGTGGACGCAAAAAACAACCACAAAAAAGACATACAAGACATAAAAACTAACACAGGGTAAATGTCATCAAAGTACAAATCAAAGCCACATACACAAAAACACGAATATTGACACTGCCTGGATTTGAACAGGAAGTCTGCTACTTGAGTTTGAAGCGGCCATTTGTTCAAAACCTTTGCTCCTGACACCAGTTTTATCACTCAACACAGAATTGGGTGCAAGTCTTATAATGTGATGCTTGAAAAAGCCTCAACAAGACATGGCCCAAATTGAGCAGGAAGTCGGACATTTTTGTTTGAAGCAGAAGTTTGGAGCCACTCATACATCGATAAACTTCGACGAAGAGTTTGACCAAATCAGGATTGGGCAAAGGGTCAGGTTAATTTGGATCTGAATGGAAACCAGCAGAGAAGTAAATTTGGGGATAATTTGTACTTGTCAGAGTAGTCATGCAAAATATATCATTCTTATTTTTTTTTTTTTACATGGAGCAACATTCTTTTTGCTACTCATATTTTATCGACCGTACGTGTGTACTTTATCTATTTTGGCTTCTGAGAGAGACTTTTTGATTTTGAAATCCCGACATATCATCAATCAGTAGACAACAACTGGGCCCACAAATCCGATGTCAACACAGCATTGCTCAAAGCTGTTGTGATATTCTCATAACTTTTTTTTTTTCCATAAGACTTAGCACCTGAGCGAATTTCTTTTTCTGTCGTGAGAATGAAGAAAGGTATGGGAAGGGGGTTGGGAAAAACATCTCCCTTTCGCTCCCTGAGAGCCTAACAGGGTCCCCGTGCCGCTCTCGCTCTCTCGGGTTGACGGCGTGTGATGAAATCCAGATGCTGCTGGAGCGAGCACCGGGACAGCAAGACCAAAAGCGAGGAGGGAGAAGAGATGAGCTTCTGATGGATTGAGGTCAGAATGGAGTTTGGAGTCACGTTTCCTGACCTCGCCTCCCTCTTCCTCTTTGACTCGTCTTCATCTGCTGTGTCAGGCTGTTAGCGTTTTGTGTGGTGGATTCGGGTGGCCAGTTATACAGTTTCTGCAAAACTCACGCATGACAAAATGTAACCCTGTTTTGTCATGGCTTAAAATTGACCCATTGTTTGAAAAAAAAAAAAAATGAAGCACAATTTTTATTTTCTTCATTTTTTACATTTAATTTTATTTCTTGCATTTTGCACACACTCATACATGCTGTATTAATCCCGCTGTTGTGTTATAGATCAAATAGACCTGTTTTAATCTCGGACAAAAAAACTGTAAAATGTTTTAGGATAATAAATGTCATGTGTAAAATGTCTTTTTTTTAAAATATAATTTAAAAATAGAATGGTGTTAAACTTGTTCTTCTGGCCTACTACTTGTTATTTTTTTTTTCAATGTACTTTGTATACGTTTGTTAGTTTGGTGTATTTACCGTGGTGTCATGTCACAAGTCAAATTGAATTAAAAGTAAAAGAATCAACCACAAAATTGTTGCAGAATTTTGTTCTTTTCATTTAATTTTTTTTAAAGAGCAACCACTCATACAGTATATTGCATAACTCCTGCGTTATATTACGGATTGAACTGACTATTTGTAATGTCTTTTTTGATTGTTTTTTTTTTTTAATAATTATCAAAATATTTGCTTTTTCCCCTGATGCATGCAGGACCATGTGGACCGCGCACAGCGTGGACTTCCTACTTCTTCTCTGCTTCCTGCTCAGCCTGGCCTACTCGCTCAACCCGAGGGACCCCAATGTGTGCAGCCTGTGGGAGAGGTGAGGCCCGCTTGGCTCAAACAAACCAATATACCATTGCTGCTACTGCTGCTGCCATGACTCGAACGCATACTTTCTCATCCGGCATGTGACATGATGGAGAGGACATAGGAGCAAGGAGCAGCACTTAGAATGTTATATAACTTTCTCTGGCTTTTTAGCTCCTTGTTTGGTGAATTCCAAGCCAAGAAATCAAGAGACGTTACAGTGAAGCGACGCAAAGGTTATTGCGGGAGATATGTTGTGATATATAGAGAGACAATATAAAAGGAGCAATTTAGGGAAGACAAGGCAGCTTTATTTATGTATCGCATTTCATACACAAGATTAATTCATTATGCTTCACATCTTAAGAGTACAACAATTAAAAAGTACTGTACTTACAAACAAAAGAAAGACATTTCAAAATCAACAGCGTGCTTGTTTGCTCCAAGCCAAGCACTATATTATCTGTAAAATAATGCTATGCTAGCTAACTGAAACGCGAACATGAGGCCTAGTTACTAATCATGGCTCTGGATGAAGCTATAAATTTGCCCACATAGTTATTTAAATCAGTCTAAAAAAAATAACAGGCACACTTTTTGTCTATTTCCACCTAAGCAAAGTACTTATATTCAAAAATATGTTCATGATGTTTTTAGCTCAAAATACTAACGTTATGCTAATATTATGCTCCTAACATGAGGCCACTTTCTTTTTTGTGCCTCTAGCTAAAGCTAATGCGTTCATCCTCATAGTCAGTGTTATCAATCAAAAAGAATCATCAACAGACTGCTTGTCCGTTCCAAGTTAACCAGTGTACTTCTGCAAAATGATGCCATGCCATGAATAACTCAAAATGGTGATTTCATGAGACTTATATGAGACACATCTGTGGCACTAGCTCTCTCTTTTGCTGTCCGATCAGTATGCTGTTAGCTTAGCATCCTGATTTAGGTATTTGGACAAATTTCCAAGTGTCACTTTAAACTCTGAGCTGATTCATTTTGTGTTTGTTGCTTCTGATCAGCTTCACTACCTCCGTCAAGGAGTCCTATTCGCATCCTTACGACCACGTGACTGAGGAGCCTTGCTCGGACCCTCGGAGCAACTACAGATGCCCCCGACACAGGTGACAAAAACACAAATGGCAGTGGACAATGAAATGTTAGAATTGACGTGGTCAATGTAGGTCAGCACTTCCGATCGTGTTCAGGTCAGCAGGGAAGGACTCGCTGACATCAATGAGACACTGATCCCGATCTGTTGTTGTTCTTCTTCATTCAGAATCACCTACAAGACAGCCTACAGGCAGGCCGTCAAGACAGACTACCGCAAACGCTACCAGTGCTGCCCGGGCTACTATGAGAGCCGCGACAAATGCGTTCGTAAGTGAAAATACATTTTTGCCATTACGTGGCATTAGAATGGATTACAGTCGTCCCTTGTCATATTGTAGCTCACTTTTCATGGTCTCATTACAGCGCAGGTTTTTTAAATCATACATACCTAATTTTTATCGTGCAGGTTTGTTATTAAACCATTTTGCAATGATCATTTTCCCACACAGATTGTTACTACAGATTCAGGTAGCAATAAGTATGAGGATGCCCAAAGTTTAGGAGCTTTTTCACTGTGAAAAAAAAAAAAAGAAGAAGACAACAATGTACAATGTGTCTACTGCAAAGCCGAACTGCCTTGCACAACTGCACGGCTGTGGTAAAGTAAACATCATGCACTTTCAAATGCTTAATTGGACTAAGAGTAACAAAATAAACATATGCAAGCTGCAAGTGACCCTCAGAGGCACTCCAAAATGCAGAGTGGCTAACAGTTAGCAATTTTGCAGCCAAGTGCTTATCCTGAGCTAATTCTACACCACGGTGTCAAAGCCATGGCCCGAGGGCCAGATCTGGCACACCACATCATTTTATGTGGCCTGCAAAAGCAAATCAAGCATGTCAAATTCCCTCCTGTTTGCTGAAGTCTGAACCAAAATTTTAAATTGTGTAATGTAATCCATAATAACAATGTTTGAACAAGCCATTATTCTTGACTTCTGATTTCAAAACTAGTTATCCATCAATTTGTTGTTCACCATATATGTAATATGTGGAGATGGTTAAACATTTATAAGGTTTCACAAAATTCACAACAGCCCCCCAAGGAAAACCGTAACCGCGACAAAAATGATTTTGACACCCCTGCTCTACACTGTCATTTGTTGACTTGCATGTCTTTCAACAGGCCTGGTCCTGCCTTTTAAAGATACACGCATTCAAAGTCACAGGTACTACAGTTTAGCCTTAGCGTGTCATGGTGGCGACCCCAATAATAATACCGGCTGAGTTCTGTGAGGCTAAAACAGATGAAAAGTATAATATAATTCTTGGACTATTTTGACAAATGTTATTTCTTATTCTATTAAGGTATATGGCAACGGTTTCAAATTGGGAAGGAAACTGGGCAATATGTATCCTTTAAATGAATACCCCTTCTTTTTTTATATGGGATCGACAATTTTCAGTGTCAACTATCGCCAGTCTAAATAGTGGTAGACAAAACTGTTATTGGAGAATTTAAAGGTGATTTTCTTTTTTTTTTTTTTTTAAAGAAAATCTTCCTGACACATGAATCTCAGTTTGCTTTTCTTCCGCCCCATCGACATAAAGCACTTTCTCCAAAATTGAGGGTTTGGGTTCCATGTGGCTGTTTGTACTGGCTGCAGCCGTGTCGCGAAAAGCCCCAATACCGTGAAGGAAATTTCGCTTCGCATTTCAGTTGACTTGAAGGATTTCTCCAGATTTTCCACCCTCTGACCTCAATCAAGCAACGTGATGTGAAAATAAATCAGAAAAAACCTTTATCCACACCAAAATGTAATTCCAGCTTCCTTAGTCCATGCATCCTTTTAATACTTTTGGTGTAATCGTGCTCGTGCGCAAACAAAAAAAGTGCCTCCTTGGTAGATGCTAATAACTGATTGAAATCTATTTTCCAAGAACTCTCAAGTTAATAGATTGTTATCTGTCTCTGTATTAAACATTGTGAGCCGAATTACATAATTCATTTTTATACTATCAATCAAAAATACTGATGTGCTTACAAAAGTGCTTTTTTTTTTGTGTGTGTGTGTTTTTTTCTTCATGATGTCATTGTAGAGTAGAAAGTCATCCAGTTCAGGGTAATACGCAAAGGTTGAATTGAGGCAACTTGACTCTTCTTGACTGTTGAATGTGTTGTTGTTTTTTCTTGTTTCACAAAAAATGTTAAAAAAAAAATTACCTGGCTAATTTTGCTTTTAGATCAATGACATTTTCTTTAGAAAATAGAACAGGAGTGCTTCTACTTACTTAAGTATGATAATATTATTTTTACATAAATTACAATTATATGATTTAATTAAATTTTGTTTCCAATAAAATTTGTATCTGTACTCCGATATAACCAAATGGGCTGCTGCAACTGGTTCACATCTTTTACAACTACGATGAAAACTACTCCAACAAAATTATTTTATTTTTGCAAATTTTCTGCACATTACTAGCAAAGATAAAAAATATCCAATTTAAATAATAATAATAATCATAATAATAACAGTACAGACAAAATAAGTGAGTCAGTGCAAAAGTACAAAGGATATTTTCCATTTCTTTTTGTGCGTTTCTATTGGTCGCTCTGGGTGTGATTATAGCACACGTTGCCTCCTGCTGCCTCCTGCGGTGACTTCTATAAATAAAGTGCAACACACAATCAAACATTGACAAAGAAAATAGTACCTTCAGTCACCGGAACCCTCTCATACAACGTGTCACATAAGTGAGGCTTGTATAATTGAAACATCTCTGGTCATGACATCTAAACGCCCTTTCTTTCTCAACAAGGGCTTTTTTTTTTTTTTTTAACCAGCCAATAAACATATCATTATGCATAACGACATGTTGTGTCCATGTGATGACATGTTGCGATACATTTCCTCCTACGGTGTCATTATTTGCCTCCCTCTGCCTTTCATCTCCGCAGCTCGCTGCACCAAGGAGTGCGTTCATGGCCGCTGCCTGGCTCCGGACCGCTGTCAATGTGAGGGAGGCTGGCGAGGCGACGACTGCTCTAGTGGTACGGAAACTTTAAAAAAAAAAAATCTCTCCCCTTTAATCCCAGCTACTAATGTGACTGACACCATGCGCAAACATTCAACATTAATAAACAGCATAGACACAAGGAACGACATCCCTGCATCAGTCAGAGCGGCTCGGGGCTATTACAAACACTAGGCTTTTCTCCAATGGAAACGGCAAAGCGAACTCATGTATTTCAGCTCAGAAAGAAGCAAATTATATAATCGCTCGAGTCGCCAGGGTGTATGTTATGTGTTATGTTGAAATAGGGGACCCAATAGTGGTCCCTGGTGGACGCCATGATGGAATAGTCTACTTATCACAACCCCTAAGTAATAAATGATATTATTGTTATGTGCTCCTTTGAAATTAAGGAATACGTCAAGTCGTGAAAATGCCACAGGCAATTTCAAAATAAACGCATACGGTTAGTGTTAGTCTGGTTTCTCTCATTCTCAAATAGATCACCCCAAACTTCTGGAGGCCATGTGTTACATTACACAGAATATAATAATTGCTGTATGTCAATACAGTTCAAATTAGAGTGGAACAACTTGAATAATAATTGAATTGCTCTTTGTTGTCCCCCATTCTTACAAAGTACACTAGGCTGTAAAATGTAGTTTGTTGTTTATCTGGTGGGTTTTTTTTCCCCCAAAGCGAATAATGGATAATATAAACAGTACCAGTGGCACGGTTGCCGACTGGTTAGCAAAATAGCCTCATAGTTGAGATACAAATGTCTATGTGGATTCTGGGATTGCGATGTGCAGTGCACACGTTCTCCCTGTGCTTGTGTGGCTTTCCCCCGGGTACCCAGGTTTCCTCGCATTTTCCAAAACATGTATTTGTGAAATGAGGACTCTAATTTGTCTATAGGTGTAAATGTGAGTATGAATGCTCATTCGTCTAGGTTTACTTATATGTGCCCTGCCATTGGCTGGCGTCCAGTCTAGGGTGTACCATGCCTTTCACCTGAAGTCAACTTGGCTAGGCTTCAGCATAAGCTCGGCGCTAATGAGGATAAGTGGATTGCAAAATGGATGATTAAACAGGACCAAAGCAATATTACAGTGAACCTCCACATATTCGTGTACAAATCATCTTGGAAATACCAAAGTGATGGCCATTATCCCAATGTCAGGGGGTATAGTCGTCATCCCTGTGGGATGCCGTGCAAAAAGTCTTGATGTTAATTGTGATTTTAAGCAGTGTGACGCTATTGCACTCCTGCTATAGTAACATTCAAAAACAAGTATCAAAAGTGCTTCTCTATTTTTTTTTTTTTTGTACGCTCTCATGCATGAATGAGATGGACACATTTTTTGTTCACCAAAACACAACAGAGTTGTTTTCCTTTAATCAAGAGTGAAAGCAGAACTTCATATCATTGGCCTGCGTGGCTATTTTCCACAGCCTGCCTGAGTTGGGTCAAAAGTACGCCGCTTTATTATTGTTTTTCTCTGTGCAGCAGAAGAGGGAATTAGCTTTAACGGGTAGCAGTTGCTGTCTTGACGGTGAGGAAACGGAAAAAATGAGCCCACACTTTCTCATTTTCACAGTTTTCTCCATCTCGCCTTTTGCTCCCTCTGTACCCTTCCCCCTTTATTTTTTAAACCTCTTTTTCTTGTTTTTTTTTTTTTTTTTTAACCTTGTTGTTTGCCCTTAATTTTCTGTTTTGGAGAACACTCCACGTGTGGAGTTATCTTAGTCTGTGAAATTGGAGGAGAGGACTTTTTGAGGTTTGCGAATAACCTAAATAGCATGAAGAGCGATGGAAAATGATGGGGGATGGTGCTGCAAAACAATCGTATTGGACCATATGGGCGATCCTGCTTCATGCATGAAATGATATGATTTAATGTTAAAAAGCGTTCCAATGCACATTCTCACACACACACAAGCAGCAATTAAAATCTCATTTGAAATGACTGAAAGATTAGCGTAGCGCAGCAGCTGGTTTTGAAGCAGTTTCCAAAATGCGCTCCTGTGGTTTTGAATGTTTGAGCTAGAGAGATATTACAGGAAAATGTGTATCAGTGTAGCAACGTCGTTCGAAAAATGATGAATCGTTATGTGAAAGATTAATACTGGGATTTTTTTTCCATTTTTGGGTTTAAACATAAATAAAATCCGTCAACCATTTACAGTATTTGACATCGTCAAAACCAGAAAAAAATTACTCATCAGCACAAATGGTTTGCAGATGGTCGGAAGATAGAGAGATAGATAGATTGATAAGGGACGTAAAAAAATAAATAATACAGATCCCTGTGGGACACCCCTGGCAAATACAATGTGCTCTACCATGCACTTTCCTGTGAAACCTCTTCTTATTTTAGACCGGTTTTATGGTGTATATAATTTTGTTATCTTCTCCAATTACTGTGCTGAAGTCCTAGTATAGGTCCTAATACTGATCCCTGTGGGATACCTTTAAAGAATGAATGTTTGAACTCAAATGGTGCAGTAGAACATGTTGACACCGAATTTAAAACGCAGTGGCATATATTCTTTTTCCTCGAAAAAAATATGAATATTTCTGCATATTAACGTTAGTTGAGCAATCATTTTTCCGCATGATTTTATGATACTGCCGCCTCGCGGACACATCGCACACAACAAAAGGAGGCGCAATGAATTAATCATGATCTACAAACTGCTTGATTCTTCACATTACATTTAATTCGGTTATCACTAAATGTTTTTATAAGGTGTCATATAGCATAGATTGTAGAGTACCATTTTTCTTATGGGGTGGGTGGAATAGATTAATGACATTACCATTCATTCCCTGGGGTAAAATGATGAGATATGAGTGTTTCGAGTTACGAGCATGGTCATGGAACAAAGAGAACCCTTTCAGGGACAGCAGTTACTACAGCGGACAGCTTATTACGTTATTGGGTTACAGGGTGCATGAAATGGTTCATATATCTCGAAGTACGACTGTAATTTGTTAGTTTCTTGTCTCTCTGTTGTGCTGCTGCCCTAATAAAGTTCCTTATAATGATTCCTGTGGGATGCCTTTTGAGAAAGCAATTAATGTTACCGTCTGCTCCGCTATTTTTAGTTGTTGTTATCTTCTTTTGATGATTTTTAACGGCCTTATGGAGGTGGCATTTAATTTTACTGAAGTACTTAAGTAAGTTCGGGATAGTCACTTTCACTAGTACCGCCTCTACTATTTCTTTATTTATTTATTTTCCACTGAGTCACATCGGTAAATCTGCATGAGAAGGTCTGCGTAAACACAATGGTCGACACCAGCTGAATTTCTCATTACTCAACATGACAGAGCTGAGCCAAGTCCCCCCTGCCCCCCGACCTCCCCTCTTCTGCCGATCCGTTTAGACGAGAAGAAGCAATAACGTTGGCCGCATAAACACTGGCAGCGCAGCTCAGTCCGAGCCAAATTTGGATCGAGTAGAACCTATTTTGGGAACCGTAGCTCTATAACAACAACGAAAAAAAAAATGCAAAAAGTGACTCAAGCCTCGATTCAGATTACCGAGTGATTTAAAAATAACACCCACAGAGGTCAACAAGAAATCATTGGCACCATTTTTCATGTGACAGACGCACCATCCATCAGTGACATCATCGTACGGACAGAATGCTCTCGGTAACTCAAACCCTGTGTGAATGTCCAACGCTGGATAAAGCCGAGTCCAGCTTTTGTGAGCTCCATGCAAATCTCCCTGATAATTCGAATCTCCAGGGTGGTAAAATGACACCCTAGATGTTGGATGACAGCGGTGGGGAGCTGGGGGAAGGGGTGCAAAACCACAATTGGTGCTCGCTAGAGTGTTCTGTTTTTCATTTAATTGTGGTTAAACACACTCGATGAAATCATCAAGCGTTACCGCGTCGCACTAAAGAGACGCCTTTCCCATAAGTGATGCTAAAGGCTCTAGAACAGGAAGGTTACTGTTATGAATGGTCAGAAAATGGACCAGAGTGGAGGGAGGCTTTCAAAACTAACTTTTCCCTCCCCCCGCCGCTCCCCTCATACCTTCGGTGACGTGCCGCAAATGTCTAACGTTTGATTTTAATTGGACAAATTTTACAGGAAAATGTGGGAAAAGGCTAAAATGTTCCCACCAACTTGTGAGCATACAATACTTCAGCATGTCTTGGCAAAATGAAGAATTCCTACGTAGGGACTCTCAAAGTGTTCTCGTTCAAATTCTGATGGATGAGATGTTAAAAAAAGGCAGAGGGCCCAGCTGTAATCCTTGTGGGCCACCTTAAGCATGTGAATTTGACGAGTCTCAAGATGGATCTCTCGTTAGTTTAAATCCAAACAAGTCAATACAATACCCATCTGTATGAAAAGTCATGGGTTCCACTGACAATTGTTGTTTATGATAACCTCCATCTTATACAATAGAAATCAACTATACCACTAGAATGAATCCATTGTGAAAAATGTCAACAATGCGAGCACAATGTAAATACAAGTCATACAATCACTGTAATGCGATCGTTCCTTGGCAATGGAATGATGAAAACCTCCACCGTGACGCATTAGAAATCAAACAAACAACTCCAAATAATTTCCCCGTGTCCTTCTCCCCCCCAGCCTGTGAGGACAAGCGCTGGGGCCCAGGCTGCGGCCAGCAGTGCAAGTGCGAGAATGGCGCACCATGTGACCCGGTCAAGGGGACGTGTCAGTGCCCGCCGGGTTTCATTGGACGCCACTGCGAGGAGGCGTGTCCTGCTGGAACTTTTGGGAAGGGCTGCCTGGAGAAGTGCAAATGCGGGGACGGAGGATCCTGCCATAAAGCCAGCGGAGAGTGCACGTGTCGGGATGGCTTCACCGGCACCTTGTAAGTTTTTCAGGGCACAGATTCATGACTGTGAGAGATCATCACCTGTGCTGTAGGAAATTATTCAGTTTCATATTTTTTTCTTTTCATTTAATTTCCATGATAGTTAGGGCGGCGCGGTCGTCGAGTGGTTCGCGCGTCGACCACACAGTGCAGAGGTACTGGGTTAGAGTCCAGCTCCGGCCTTCCTGTGTGGAGTTTGCATGTTCTCCCCATTCCTGCGTGGGTTTTCTGCGGGTACTCCAGTTTCCTCCCACATTCCAAAAACATGCATGGCAGGCCGTCCTCGGGCAGTATGCGGGGGACACCTTGAACCGGTTGCCAGCCAATCGCAGGGCACACAGAGACGAACAACCATCCGGGCTCACACCCACACCTAGGGACAATTTAGAGTATTCAATCAGCCTGCCATGCATGTTTTTGGAATGTGGGAGGAAACCGGAGTACCCGGAGAAAACCCACACAGGCTCGGGGAGAACATACAAACTCCACACAGGGAGGCTGGAGCTGGAATTGAACCCGGTACCTCTGCACTGTGAGGTTGATGCACTAACCACTGGATCACCGGGCCGCCTGATATCATAGTTTGTGGTATATTTATAATCGAAACTATGAATATAGGCATTTCTAAACATTTCGGGGCAGGTGTCAATTACTCACAGTTTTATGCTCATTGGCTCTGAGACGTGAGACAATCTGATTATAAAAACTGCATGTGCCTTGGCTCAGTAAAGGTTAGGAATCGGGTACCACTGCACAATGGAAATGAGAGCTGATAGATGTCGGATTGCATTTTTAGCTGTGAAAGGCCATGCTCCAGGAAGTGTCCAGCGCGGTGTCCCTGTCAAAATGGCGGCATCTGTCGGGGCAAAGGGATCTGTGCCTGCCCTCCAGGGTGGACGGTATGTCAAAAGTCGTATTCTGTAAATCTATACTATACAAAAATATAAATGCAACACTTTTGGTTGGGGCTCACAAGTCTTATTTCTCTCAAATATTGTTCACAAATCTGTCAGACCCAACTTCAGTGAGCACCTTTCCGAGATAATTCAATCCTCACAAGTCTGCCTTTGACTGCCCACAATAAAAGGCTACCAGAAAGTGGGAGAAAAAAAAGCAAAAGTGTTGGCTCTATGTTTTTGTTCAGTCTACTTCTACATCGCATCATGTTCAACTCACCTTGTATTGTAAACGGCTGCTGCCTTCCAGGGTTCTGTCTGCACGGAGCGCTGCCCCGAGGGACGATATGGACCCAACTGTGCAGAGGAGTGCATTTGCCATAACCACGGCAAATGTGACCCTGAGACAGGACAGTGCAAGTGTGCCAAAGGGTTCACTGGGAACAGGTGTGTACTTGTCAAGGTCACTGATGAAGTTAAAGTGCTGGTGATGTGCGCTAACCAATCACAAAGCAGTCCAGAGATGAAGCATGTGTGTTTGTGATGCTTTTACATGGCAATGAGGTCACTTGTTACTAGGCAGAATTTGTGAGGTTCAATAAGATTAAAAAAATAAATAATAATCTGGGCATATGCTGTTTCCTTGGCAACTTGGAGGCATCCAGAAATACATTTTGTGTATGTACGTGTGTGTTTCTAATGTCACGTTTGGCTTGCTTAGGTGCAACGAGGAGTGCGCAGTGGGATCTTACGGTCAGGACTGCGAAGGCGCGTGCGACTGCGCAAATGGCGCTCGCTGCTACAACATCGACGGCGGCTGCCTGTGCGAACCGGGCTTCAGCGGGCCCAACTGCAAAGACAGGATGTGCCCGCACGGGAAATACGGCATGCACTGCGAGCGCACGTGTCTGTGCCAGGACAAACACACGCTCAGGTGAACATGTAGATAAAGTTGAGTTGCCTTGGGTGTGCACTTGACAAACTTCATATGCTATCCAATTCTGATAAAACTGCTTCTACATTCCCGCCCATCCTCATCTCAGTCTAGTCCACTCCACTGTTTGTGAGATTGCAGGCAAATAGTGCCCCCTGGCGACCACAAAAACAGATCTTGGTCAACTCATCATATGACTGGCATATAGTGATGTATAAACGTGCTATTCATGTTTAATATTCTTATTTATGATTTTAAAGCATGTGTTGGTGACAACATTGTTAATGTGTGTGTAGGACGACTTGAATGTGTAGTCATGTCCATATCTACACTTTTTACCCCTGTTTAAAATTGATACAACATTTTAAGTCAAGTGTAATTAATTTCAGTTCAATATATATATTTTTTTTAAGTACAGAATACACAAAACGTTTGTTTTTACCTAGGAAAAAAATATATACAGTAAACAAAAATAAAAGCTTTTATTTACATCTGGAGAAAAAAATTTCTAATCCAGAAATCAAAAATGTATTCTAATATACATTTAAAAAAATCGGTGCATTAAAATTTGAACATTTTGGTTTTAAATGAAATAAAGTGGGGTTAAATTAAATTAAGTTACCGGTAAATAAAATTCTAATGAAATAAACCGCATTTATATTAAATGACTGCATTTTTTAAATCCCGAAAACAAAACAAAAAAATATTTGTTATTTGTCATCCTGGTAATGATATAAAATAATAGTAGATCATAAAAAATTTACATTTAGTTTTTTAATGCAAAAAGAACAACAAAAAAAATATATCTTTTCAATGCTATCCAATAAACTAAAACAGAGCTTTATTAAATCCAGCATACAACTACGGTAAGTAATTTTTTGGAACCTCAAAAACTAAATATAAAAATCTTTACTTTTTTAAAAAATGCAGAATACAATTGCTCTCTCGTCAGATTTTTTTTAATTGATGACTGTTACAAAAAAATATTTTATTTCTTAGTTAAGTGAAATGAGTGTGATATGGAACCTGACTGACTCTTCCCTTCAGCTGCCACCCAATGAAAGGCGAGTGCACGTGCCAGGCGGGCTGGGCGGGGCTACACTGCAACGAAACCTGTGCCCACGGTTTCTACGGCGACGGCTGCCTGGAGCCCTGCTTGTGCGTCAACGGTGGCGTGTGCCACGGCGCCACCGGACTTTGTCAGTGCACACCCGGATACACGGTCAGCAACCTGCCGTCGTCAGCTCACAACCACATTCGTGTGGTGTGGGATGTGATCCAAGTGCCCTAAATATTAGTTGGGTCCGATCAAAACTTTAACTCTTTGCTCTTTGTTAATCCATCTCATGCCAATGATGCATTGTAACAAGACCAACAATGAAAGTGAGTTGGGGTGGGGCCGGTGTACGGAGGTAAAGGATTGCAAACGTGTATCAACTTCCGTGACACAAAGTGAAATTGACATCTGTATCCTTTTTTTGGGACAATTTGTCTGGTCACGTGCCCTGCGATTTTCCTCACGAACAAAATGTGCTTTGGCTCAATAAAGGTTGGGAATCCGTGCTCTAGTTCATACTGATTGTGATCCGCCCCGCCCACAGGGAGTTCACTGCGAGAGTCCATGCAAAAGCGGTACCTACGGCAAAAACTGTTCCCTGGAATGTTCTTGCAAGAACTTTGTGGACTGCTCACCCATCGACGGAGCCTGTTTCTGCAAAGAAGGTAAAGCTTTTCCCCACACATGCAGCGATGAATCATTAAACTTGCCACCATCACTCTCATTTATTTTTTTTAATGTCTTCAGGCTGGCGAGGGCCCGACTGCTCGCTTCCTTGCTCGGAGGGAACCTGGGGCCGCGGATGCAACGGTACCTGTCAGTGCGCCAACGGGGCTAAATGTAACACCGCGGACGGATCCTGCACTTGTACCGCCGGCTGGCAGGGGGCGCACTGTGACCAGTCGTGCCCGGTGAGCTTTCTGCACTTTTAGTCTATCAAACTAAAAGCAAGATCGACAACAATTTTTCTGCATTAGAGGGTGCAGCGCCCCACCAGTTTGGCATTTTAATTGTTATCCACAATGTTTAATCCATGACACACTGTTTTTGTCCTAAAGAGAATGACAAAAAAGAACCTTTTGCCCCCAAATCCAGGAAAAAAACAAGATCATTTTGAACCCATAACGCGTTTTCTTTCATTATTTTTATCAAGATAACACAAGGCAATATCTAGAAAACAAGAAAATGTATCCAGAAAACAACAACAGCGATGTCATTTTTTTAATGAAGAAAACACCAACAACAAAAAAGTGTTTTAAAAATAAAATGAAAAAAGATTCTTAAAAAAACAAAAAGTGCCAGTGGTACGGTTATTATTTTCATCCCAATATGTATTTGAAAGGTATTACAATCTATCTGTTGAACTTTTGTTTAGGTTTTTTATAGTTTTGCAAGCCAGTTTTGAACCTGACTAATGCTACGATCAATGAACTCTGCCTAGCAACAAGTGACCGTGTAGACAAGACATCCGTCATGGCCAATTACCTGGTCTCCGTTGATGTACATTGTTGCCTCCACTCTAGAAAGTGTTACTAGTAATTTCCATGGAAGCCTTTAGCCTTGCCGTTGCCATGGCGACAGCCCTTCCGCAATTGTAACATTTTGCCCGGCATTGGTCCAGTTGAGAGCCTGGAGTGACTCTCCTCACTGGCTTTGGTTCCTACTCGCAGATGGGCTCGTTCGGGCCGGGCTGCCTGAAGAGATGCGACTGCGTCCATGCTGACGGTTGCCAGGCAACCACAGGGGACTGCCTTTGTCTCCCTGGCTGGTGGGGTGAGTGTCCATTTTTTCAAACAATACAATACAATAAAAGGCAGATTTATAAGGTAATAATGCTCACTTTGGAGCGGTATTAATAGACGAATATGTATAATATTTTGGTTATAGTTAAATTGGAGCGAATCAATCAATTAATGAGAATAAATTTCAGCCACCTTGTCTCGCACAGGCCCACACTGCAGTGAGCCGTGCGCCGAGGGCCTGTGGGGGCGCCATTGCAACCAGACCTGCTTCAAGCACTGCCCCAACAGCGACACGTGCTTGCGGGAAACTGGGGCGTGCGTATGCCGCCCGGGCTTCAGGGGGGTCACCTGTCAGAACAGTGAGTGTCGCCGAGTGACGCTCGATCACGACGCCAGTCCATGCCTGACGTGTCTCCGCCTCCCCAGAATGCAGATCGGGTATGTACGGAGACCAATGCAGCCAGTCCTGCCCATCCTGCGGCCAGTCGTATCGCTGCCACCATGTGACTGGGGAATGCGACTGCCTTCCGGGGTACACCGGGGATGAATGCCATCAGGGTGGGTCCAATCAAAGACAAAAAATAAATTGACCATTAGGACATGTTCAACCAAGTTGTGTCCTTGTATTAGCATCATGAGTGTTTTCAAACTTGTAATCAGTCAGTCAGTCCGCCCATTTAAAGGGTGACAAGTGTGCTGCTTCGTGATGTGGTGTGTACCACACTAAACATGGACCAGAGGAAGTGAAAGAAAGTTGTCTCAAGAGATTAGAAAGAAACTGATAGACAAGCATGTAAAAAGCACATGTTATAATACCATCTTCAAGCAGCTTGATGTTCCTGTGACTACAATTAGACATATTTAGAAATGTAAGAACCACAAGACAGGACCCAACCTCCCTGGACTTGGTCGCAGAAGTAAAACAGGTGACAAATTGAAACGGAAAATACAAAAGGTAACAAAAGAGCCTGGAACAACCTCCAAAGAAATTAAAGGCGAACTCCAAGGCCAAGGACATCAATGTCAGATCACACCATCTGTTGCCATTTCGCGCCGAAGTGGACTTCATGGGAGGCAACAAAGGAGAACAGCACTGTTGAAAATAAATGGTGAAAAAAATTAAACCACAGAGTTGGGCCGATTTCCAATGGACGGACAAGACAAAATTGGAACTTTTTACCAAGGCCCCTCAGCTTGATGTTGACAGATGCATATCAAGAAAAGAACACTGTCCCGACTGTGAAACATGGGGGAAGGCTCTGTTATGTTCTGGGGCTGCTTTGCTACATCTGGTATGGGGCACAATTAAATCCCAAAACGGTCTCTCGAGAGAAATGTGCTGCCCGGTGTCAAAAACTTTGGTCTCCGGTCGTGGGTCTTACAACAGGATAGCGACCCAAAACACCCAACTAAAAACACCCATGAATGGCTACGACCTGTTTTAATGTGTGTGATGTTTCACATGGTTTGTTCTGTGCGTTTGCTGCAGTGTGTCCGTCCGGCTACTACGGCAAGGCTTGTTCCGAAGTGTGCATCAGCTGCGCCAACAACGCTACGTGCAACCACCGCGACGGCCAATGCCAGTGTCTTCCCGGCTGGACCGCCACAGACTGCTCCATACGTCAGCACCAATTTATCATATTCATATTGATCATGAGCTGAATTTCTTTCGTAGATATTTTAAAACATATTTTTGGTCTCCAGCATGCAGTGCAGGACGTTTTGGCTCCTTTTGCTCCCAAACTTGCTCCTGTCCCGCCAATGTCTTGTGCGACCGGGTCACGGGAGAATGCGTGTGTGACAACGTTGACTGTCAACAAGGTACGCACACGCACGCACAGTACCAGCAAGCTTTGGAGATTCCCTCCGCTAGAATAATTCTGACTTGATCCCATAATTTGTTTTCAGAGACATCGGAGCCCGGCAGCGTGATGGTCCCACTGCCCCCGGGCGAGAAGGAGTCGTGGGCGGCCATCAGCGGCGTAGTGGCGCTTGTCATCTTGGTGGTGGTGCTGCTGGTTCTACTGCTGCTCTACCGACGCCAGCAGAGGCTCAAGCACAACAACACGCCCGCCGTGTCCTTTTCCGTCAGCCGCACCGTCAACTCCGAGTACGCCGTACCAGGTAGGCAACGGCCCGGGCGCCGCGTGGGCTCGTAGCCGCAAGTGAAACTTTCGGAATACTTTTTGCATTTCAACATTGAAAAGTTGATTTAAAAAATTAATTTAAAAACATTTTTTAAAAAAAATCACACTGATATTTTAAAAAGTTTATCTTAAAAACAAAACATATTTTAATCTGATAATTTTAATAAGTATATCAAGAATACAATAAATGTTAATAAATATTTTTTAAAACTTATTTATGGGTATCCAGTTATAAAGAAAACTGAAACTCTGGGGCTATGGCAGGTTTTTTTTTTTTTTAAACAATTTTTGTAGCAAAATTTTCAACAGAATTGAGGTCATATTTATGTTCTTATCCAGAAATCAGCAAAGATTTTTTTAGGTGTTATTTTGAAAACACACAAAAAAAATAAATTCTCAAATCCATAAATTGGTTCACAGTTTTTTCAATTTTTTATTTTGAAAACAAGAAATAAAATTAATTCTTAGAGAGCTAAGTTATATGTAAATGGCAGGACCTGATTGATGAATGTGTGTGTGTGTGTGTGTGTAGATGTGGCTCCCAACTACCAGCACTACTACTCCAACCCCAGCTACCACACGCTTCGGGACAACCGTCCACCGCTGCCTCACCTCCCCAATAACCACGACCGCACAATCAAGGTGACCTTCATCCACTCGGCTCCTTCAAGCTCACTCTTTGCCCCCTTTTCTGATGACTTTTTTTTTTCTTCCAGAACACCAACAAGCAATTGTTCTGCAGCATGAAGAACACGGATCGGGAGAGGCGTGGCCTTTTTGGCGTGGAGAGCAACGCAACACTGCCTGCCGACTGGAAACACCACGAAGCTCGCAATAAGGAGCCAGGTCAGACCACACCAGAGTTCAACACACATCTGGGCTAAGAAGGAAGTGCTGGCTAATAAGGGACAATTTTTCAGAATACATCCATCCATTCATTTTCTGATCCGCTGGAACCTATCTCAGCTGTCTTCGGGCAGTAGGCGGGGGACACCCTGAACTGGTTGCCAGCCAATCGCAGGGCACACATAGACAAACAACCATCTGTGCTCACACTCACACCTCGGAACAATTTTTGAGTGTTCCACGAACCTGCCACGCATGTTTTTGGAATGTGGGAGGAAACCGGAGTACCCGGAGAAAAGCCACGCAGGCACGGGGAGAACATGCAAACTCCACACAGGAAGGCCAGAGCCCGAATTAAACACTGCACCTCTGCACTGTGAGGGCGACGCACTTTTCGGAATACATAACTCAGATGGAAAAAAAAAAAAAATCTGTAATAATTGTCTCTTGTTATTACGCCAGATTAAAATATAAATCCAGATGCATGTGGAATTAAAAAAATGCATTAAGTAGAAGTACACTGTTCCCCTGCATATTTGCTCCTCTCTAATTCAGATTTTTTGAGAACCTCTCCTCCAAAATTTAAGAGAAAAAAAAAATCACTTAGACTCCCTTGAGGTATGTTTATCCATTTTAAAATGCGAACCAGCCAGGTTCGACAAAGAAAAGTTTCTAAAGTGGTGAGTAAAAGTCAAAAGCTTTCACACAACTAATAATTCACATCGAGATACCAGAAAAAAAAAAAGGAGTGAGGTACATTTTTAACTTCCCGCCACTGGCTACAACTTGACTTATACTTTACATTTAAAATCAGCCGAACAGAACACATTTGATTTATTGCTGTGGTCTGCTGGATGCGATTCAATCGTCTTGTTATTGTGTTGCCAAGTCTTCTTTTATTGGCTATAAAATAACATTGACAGTATTTCCTCGTAGAAGCGTCAAGAAGACAGAGATGTAAAAACAAATAAAAGCATGTTTTCGATGAATTTTTTTCCATCATAAAATGAATCGTTGGCGTTCACAGGAGCGTTTGGAATCGATCGGAGTTACAGCTACAGCGCCAGCCTCGGAAAATATTTCAACAAAGGTTGGTCAAATGTTCTCCATCCGCTTGAATGCGAGCTGCGGTTTGCATTTAGTGCTCACTTACACTCTCTAGTGGCACCGAGTGGTACTGCAACACTTCAACACCCAAAAAATAAACAAAAAAAAAAAAAACATATTGGTTTTGACGTATTTTCATCCAGAAAATAACAAGGGTGAAAAACTGAGAATAAGCAAAGAATTTATCCAGAAAAAACAAAAAGGGGGTTTAAAATCTAGGAAACAAAACATTTGATAATTTGAAGAAAAACAAGATTTCGTCAAGAAAAAAAAAAACAAAAAGGTTTTTTTTCTCATTGATTTTCACCAGTAAAAAAACTAAATTCTTGATTTGAGTAGAATCCCAAAAATGACGATAACATAAAAAAAAAGTATTTTAAAATAAATAATTCCATTCATAACTTTACAGTAACAATTTTATTTTTTTCAATCCGAAAACAAAGTAGATATTTTTTATAGCCACAACAGCAAATATGAAGTTTTTATTTGGAAAACGATTATTTGTAATTTAAAAAAATAGCCAAAAAGTTGTGATCTCAAATATCCAGAATACAAAATTGTGATATACATGTTTTTTGGGGGGAGGAAACAACATATTTTACATTTTTATACAGAACATAAAATATTTTTCATTACTATTATTCTGTGCAGAACAACACTGATTTGATGACGACAGTAAAATTCAAATAAAAATGTTTTTCTGTGTGTTTGCGATTTAGATGCATGTTTTTGGGTGGAGAATAATGACGATTTTTGATGTTGCAATTTTTGTGATGCAGTACTTGTAGGAAGGTCAGCAAATGTGATCTTAATTGTTCGTTCAGAACTGACAGAGGCCGCAGGCATGGCGAGCAGCAGTTCCCTGAATAGCGAGAACCCTTATGCCACCATCAAAGATCTGCCGGGACCCCCCTTCTGCCCTCCCGAAAGCAGCTACATGGAAATGAAAGCGGCCGTCCCCCGAGAGCGAGCGTACACCCAAAGCGCACCACCGCCGCCCCCGCCCTTCAACGCCGCCTCTCTACGACGACGTGAGCCACACACATGACAAATTATACACTGGATATAAAAAGTCTACACACCCCTTAGGCTGATATGCAGTCAAAAAAAACATGATGGGAACAGGAGCATTCAGTGGTGACACCAAATCTTGAGATTTCTGCTAGAAAGCAAAAACTATCAGGGAAAGCCTACTAGAACATCTGAACTTTATTTCGGGATGATCAGAGGCACTTTAAATGGTGGCAGGTGTGTGCTATCTCCCATTTCTTAATGAATGAGTTCACAATTAAATGTTATCCCACCCACAGAGCGTCAGCATTCTGTGGGCCACGCCCCCCAGGAGGATCCGCTAGGCCACTACGACCTCCCGGTCAACAGCCACATCCCGGGCCACTACGACCTGCCGCCGCTCCGCCGCCCCCCATCGCCCGAGAGAACGCTGCGCTGACCATGACGCCGATGTGAAGGCACGCGAGGGCTCCCGAAACGGCATTTAAGACGCCGTAGGCCCCCAAGAGGGAGGACGCTGGAATTTCACCACTGGTGGGAAGATCCCACTTCAGGTGGTATGCGCCCAAGTGGAGGAACTTGAGGGGGGTGGGGGTGGGGGTGGGCAGGACTTCAGGATGGTTTGAAGACTCTTCAGTGAACTAACTTTCACATTTTTTTTTTTTTTTACAACCTCAGCTGGTTTCAAGAGTTATTCGCAATGTTATGATGCACTTTAGCACACACCCAAAAAAAAAAAAAGTTTGAATTTGCTCACTTTTTAAACACGGTTGTTTTTCTACAAAGTGTATGTCAATAAAACACAAAAATAATTATGCAAGGGAAAACAATTACATGATTGAGTCTTTTTGAGACGATGGTGTAATATTGAGGGAATAAAAATACCAATATTTTTCAGAAGGTTTTTGACAATCAAGTCCGAATAATACAAGAAAAAAAAAGTAACATTTATAATAGGGGAAAAAAACAATGTTTGAACACGAGCTTTTTTCTTCTTTTACACAAGTGCTTGTTTTTCCCCCCAAAAAAGTACTGTATATATTCTGTATGTATTGTGGATTTCCTCATAAACTGGCCAGTTGCTGATTTTTTTTTTGTTACTCTGCTGAGAGCACTTTTTGTCAGCTTTACAGATGTCATCTGTTTGGCAGCACTTTGTTGCCGTAGTAACTTTTTTTCTTTCCCCTCTTCGCCTTTTTTTTTTTTTTTTTTTTTAATCATGTCTCATTAAAGTCCAACACACGTCAACTTTAGAGATGCCACTATACCCTGTAGGACACTGTTCGGTGTTTCTTTTTTCTTCTTTTTGTATGTGGTCATGTATTTCAGGATGTAATCATTTGTTTTTGTTGTGTATATTTGTAAATAAAAAAAGCCATCATAGGTGTAATCTTGTCTTGTAACAATAAAACTTGTTTTATGACAAAATGTCATTTTTCCACATTTTATGACAAGGTAATAAACGAGAAAAAAAACATTTTTTCTAAATATATTTCTCGTGCAATTTTATGAAAATTTAATTACCCCCCAAAAATAAAAGTACAATTAAAAATATATTTTTTTCAATTAGTAAAGTCATATGAGAAAAAAGTTACAATAGATGCAAACATTTCAAGAGAATAGAGCAATATCACGTGAAGTAAAAGTGATAAGCACGAAAACTGTCACAATTTTGCAACTTTGTCATTTGTAATTGTACAAGAAAAAAGTTTTGGAACTTTGAAATGTTTTATGGCGGTTACAATATATTAAAAAAATGATATGAGACAAAGTCACAAGTTTCACAAGACAAAAGTGGCATAATTTTTTTTATCCAAATTTTAGATTTACATAAATTACAAAGAGACAGTCATATAAAAAATATTTTTTCAGCAAAAAAGGTGATATTTTTAGGCAAGTCAAAATCTTTTTTCCCCACAACACAAAGTGAAAATTCCCAGAAAATGTCAACATTTTAGGAAAAAATTATAAAGTTGCAATTGCACAAAATCCCAACTATGCGATGAAAGTTTTATGACAACAAAAAAACGTGACAGTTTTGGAATCTAAAATAGGGGGGAAATGCAATTAAAAGCTGTAAAATAGATTTTTTTTTTTTTTTTTTAAGTGGGACATTTTTGTCAACGAAGTCCAAGAAAAATATGCTCCGAATTAAGTTAATTAAATGAGATCATTTTAGGCCCACAAAACTTCCATTATGAGCCGGGAAATAAGTTTACGGGACTTTCTTGCTCCTTCCAAGTACGCGTTTTGAGACGTACCCACATTTTTGTTGGATATTTGTAAATTTAAAAAAAAAAAAAAAGTATATAATGTATTCATGAACAATGTTTTCCTTTTACACTTTTATTTGGAAAAGAAGCACAAAAATAATCCAATATTGAAGAATAGGTCTTTGATCAAGACAGACATGATATCTCAAAACGGCAAGCATTTCATTTGGCAGATTTCCAAACATTCAAAACATTTCAATTAACAGCGTTTATGTTACACATCAACTATGTTAATTGCAAATCTTTGAAGAGGACTGGAAGGCACTTTTAAGTAACAAAATATCAAAAAAAGCGACAGGGGAAAAAAAAGCCAAAAAAAAAAAAAAGCCATCAAGTATTTTCCAATAAGCGCTTGGCTATGCTTTCTTTGGCTGACAAGCTGCTCGAATACAGTACAAATGTTCCATCAAGGCAAAAGTTGCAAGAAAAAGTGTTTAAAAAAGCCAGCAAAAAAGCATCAAGGCATGCCAAAAATCAATGATTTCGCAACTGCTGTAAATGCTCACGTGTGGCACCAGACACATACAAAGACACCCAATCCAAAAGTTGCCAATCTTTGGCGTTCTAGCACAACAAAAAAAGAGAGGGAAAAAAAACATCTATTAAAAATTACTTCTGGAAAATTAGGTCAAGCCGGGAAATGGGGGAAATGCAAGTTGTTTGTTTGAGGGGGGGGGGGGGGGAGTCCACATAGAAATGTTTGCCCTGAGATTACAAAACATTTTATCAAGGCACAATTATAATCATGAAATGTTGAAAAGGAAAAAAATGGTTTGTTAATGATTAGCCACAAGCTATGACGTCACAAACGAGCCTCATCGGCTTCACTTGATGTTTCTATGCAAAGGTATGCAGAGTTGACAAAGACCTATTTGGACGTTTACAGAGAACAAGAAAAGTGATTTTTTTTTTTTTTACAAGTACAAATATTGTGACAGAGTTCAAAATATTGTCAATTGCACTATTAGTCAAATAATACCAATAAAAATGCTAAAAAAAAAATGTTTTTTTTCTTGTTTTCCGAAAACATTCAAATATGACTTAAGTATTAGGCTAACAATATTCATCCGTGTGTAGTTCTGGAAAAATTTTTGAAACCCACAAAAAAAAAGTTAAATTAAAAAATGATATTTGACTATATCTCTTTTGGGTATTTTGACAATTTTTCACTTTGTACAAATTAACGCTCTGAATGAGAATTTGGAACTCCAAAGTAATTGTATTTTGCCACCACTTCATTGGAAAGAAAACCAAAAATAAAAAAAAACCAACTCACAGTTTAAATTACATCGGAAAAACTGATGATGTTTTGCATTGGGGTTCACCATCTGTGCGTGTTGACTTTTGACAGCAATAAACGTGACCTCGAGTGGATGCATTTGCCTAAGTGCGAGCGTGCGTGCGTGTATGTGTCTGTTAGCATTAGCACAAGCGTTAGCGCACATGCAATAACATACAGTAAATGGATTATACACAAGCAAGCTCCTGTGGCCTTCAGGCGAGCTTCAAGCAGCAGAGAAGTTTATAGTGGATACATGTAAAAAAAAATAAAAAATTGAAGGTAATGATGGGAAGAAAAAAAAAACATCCCAGAGGTGATGCACATGATTGCGCAACAGGAGACGGGGCCAAGTTTGCTTTTACATGACCGCGCAGTTCTCAGGCTTGACGCGACTCTGGAAGGACAAAGAGCAAGCGACAGCCTTACCACCACAACATTTGGACACAAAAAATGTCTAAGTTGAAAAATATGACCAGATTTGATTAAATTTCCCTTTAAAAAAATTAAAAAAAGAGTTGCAGGTTTTCCTTAGTACAGTACATGTTGGAATATTATGAGGGGAAAAATGTCAACATGTATTGAATGTTTTATAAGCAAACGAAATGTCAAAAAATTCAGAGTAGACAATCGAAAAAGTAATGAGAAAAACTAACAAGTAGAATTTTTTAAACCCCCCCCAAAAAAAGAAAAAAAGCCATCAGATTTTTCAGAAACCAATGTCAAACTATTCACAGGAAAAAAACATTTCAGATACTCAAGGAAAAAAAGACATTTTACATGAATAGTTATTTTCTGACTAGTTCTTTAAAAAATACTTTAATTAAAAAAAAAAAATAAAAAAAAAAGTAAAAACCTAGAAAAAAAGTATGCACTTCCCAGTTAGCTCTGATATAAGTACGTTACCTGTCTGGGCAGGTTGTCGGCCACGAAAAAGGAATGTCCCACGAGGCCTTCGGGCCCTCCGCCGCCGTGGCTGCCGTGGCCACGGTCCGACGTCTGGCCACACGAGTCGCAGATGACCGTGCGACTGCGCAGGTTGTACTCATTCTCACCGCTGGTGCTGTGAGCTCCCTGCGAAGGGGCGGAAGGGCGGGGGTACACCACAGAGCGCTCTTGAGTGCACGTTTACCTTCATTATGATGATGATGAGGAGGAGGAAACGTTACCATGTCATCGTCATCCTCCTGGAAGAGGGTGCGGGTCACTTTCCTGCTGGCCATTTCCTTGTGGAAAAAGACAAAAGTCATCATTGCCTTCATGATGCATTCAACAAGTGACAACAAGCTGATTTTATGTGCAAGTGTGTCCCTTTTTGAGGTTCACCTCTCCAGCAGCACTGATGAGGACGGTTTGCAGGATGTCGCCGGTGCCCCACGAGTCCTGACTCTTCCACACCAGATCCGACGGGGGGGAGTGGCTTCCGCCACCTGACGCCGCCCACACCTTTGGAAAGGTTAAAGGTCAATTATGCTTGCAATTTATTTGCAGGAGACAAGCAAAAAAAAAAAAATGGGAAGAAAGACTTTTTGGGGAAAAAAAACAAACTACAAAAAGTAATAAAAGATAGTTTGTTTGTTTTTTTTTAGCAGAAATAAATGTTCAGCAGTTATTTTTAGAAAAAAAAGATTTTAGAAACAAAAATAGAAGTAGAAATAGTATTTTTTTGTAGAAAGAAAACAACAAAGTAATATTAATCAGAATATGGTGTTTCGACTAGTAGGGCCCATAGAACATGTTCTAAAGAATTTTTTTTTTGTTGGCTTCCCCTTTAAATCAAGAGTTTTTCAGGAGATTAGTCGAGGCTAAAAACTGATTCTCCAACAATTCCAGCATTTTGTTTCTTCTTTTTTTTTTTTTGCCTTACATTGTCTTGTAACTGTCAATAAAGGTGAATTTGGGTGGGAATTTTTTTTGTGTGTATCTTACGGTGACGGTGGCTCCAGCCTTCAGGGTGTACTTGTGGGGGAACTTGTAGATGATGGCCGCGTCTTCGCCCACTTGTCTCTTCAACTGCCAGCCAGCCAGGGATTGGTCCTTGCGGGTAAGAAACATCACACGTGCTTGATAGCAATAACAACAATACTTAAAATAATAATAATAATAATAATAACAATAATAATAATAATAATAATAATTCCTACATTGGCTGCATGTTGACCATTATCAATTAAGAGTGACATGCAAAAATCGGCCCACCAAATCCATCCTCCACAATGAAAAGGCTTTTATGGTTGATCTGGAGTTTTCACCCGATTCTATCCTGAACATTTTTTTGTGAGTGTCGATCCCGAGCGCTCACCTCGTCGCTCTTGTTGCTGAGCCTCACATACTTCCCGTCCTGGTCCACCTCGTCCACAGTGACACGTCCGCTGGCTGCGGCGTGCTGGATGATGCGCGTCTTGGTGACGGTGCCCCCGGCCGCCGCCAAGCTGGATGTGTCGCTGTCGTTGTCATTGAGACGGCGCTTCTTGGCGGCTCCCGAGGACGTGCGGCTGCTGGAGGCGATACCGGGCGTGGCGTGAAGCAGGCGGCTGTGGCTGTGGGACGAGCCCGAGCTACGCGTCACCGTCATTCGGCCGGGCTGAGGGCTGGGCGACAGCTGCAACCTGAGGGGAGAGGCAGAGTCGGGAATGAATCCACTATCACAATAGTTTCGATTTTTTTTTTTGGTTCCATTTTCACATTTTTAAAAATTCTGTTAGTTTTAATTTGTTTTTAGAGCAAGTTTGATAATTTTTTTAAGTCAGTATTTATTTTTCTGAAAATGCTTGGCTTTAGTTTATTAGTTATAGCATTTGTTTTAGTTTTTTTTTTAAACGTAGTATTTGTCAAGTGCGTGATAAAAAAGTCCTTATATTGTGAAATAAAGTAAAAGTAAATTACAATTGTCAAACTGTTTGACCTTCTTCTGTGTGGATGTACAACAACACTGAAATAAATACAATTAAAACGAACCCCGAAAGGTCATTAATAAACGAATCTGTAAATGGAAGACATTTTTGCAATAACTATAATTAGTTTCATCAACATAAGATGTAGTTTCAGTTCGCTTTTGTTTCTTTTGAAAGTATTTTCAATTTGTATTTTAGTTCATTTACAAAAATGTTTTCAATTTTAGGTTGAGTTATTTCACTAACTATAACAACATTGACTCACACTCAGCAATTCCAACCGTCAGCGTGTCCCTCACCTCTCCTCCTCGCCTTCCAACAGCTTCCTGTAGGCGTTGATCTCCATGTCCAGAGTGAGTTTGATGTCAAGGAGCTCCTGGTACTCGTCCAGCTGTTGCTGCAGGCGCGCTTGCATTTTGGCCATTTCGCGATCCTTGTCCTCCATCCTGCGCCGCATCAGGTCGCGCTCCCGGCTCAGCGTGTCCTCCAGCTCGCGCACCTTCGCTTCACTCAGGGACAACTTTGCAGGGAGAGAGAAGGTTCCGGTTAAAATTGATATACAGTGGAGCCTTAAAATAAACGTGACCTGACCTAAGGATTGGTGATGTTTTAAAGAATAACTGTCAAGACAGAGGCACAGTAATTGAACTGTACTACACTTTTGGTTGCAGATGTGCATTTGCCTGTGCAGATTATCTCGTCACCATACAGTATTTCTACTAAGCAAGTTGGCAATTTTCGTTACTAATTTCCAAGAGTTGTGAGTGTGTGAGTGTGTTTGTGTGTGTGCCCACCTGTTTCTGCAGCTGACTGAGCTGAGCCGACATGCCCTCCACTCGAATGCGTGTCTGCTGTAGCTCTTCATGCGCAGCACCCACCAAGTGGCTGTTTCTGTCAGCCGACTGCCGGGCATTATCCAACTGATCAAGACGGGGCGAGATTGAATGTAGGTTAGTGAGCGACGCCAAGTTTGCTAATCTGACCAAAGGACTCGGGTAAGAGTTACTATTAGGGCTCTAGGCAGTGAGGTTTTGGGTTAAACAAACACTTTTGATTGTGTGGCTCATATTGAAACTCGTGTTATTGTTTGCATTTGACGTTTGCATTTCACTCTTAGGGTTAGTGTTAAGGGTTCTGATTTGCATTACGAGTGTGTAGATCAGTTTAAAAAGTTAGCGATTCAGGTTATGTAGCATCGCTGGTTACTGTTTAGCGGTCTGGATTAGCATTAAGTGAGGGTTAGCATTTAACATTTAGTGTTTATCTATTTGTGTGAAGGTTTATCAGTTAGTCTAAGTGTTAGTGGTTAGCATTACGTGAGCGGAAAGGGTTAGTGTTAGCACAAGGGTTGTGATTAGCAATTAGGTCTGGATTTGGGCTTAGGACAGGGGAGGGCAACTCCAACTCAATATCAGAATTCTGCAGAGTTTGCTGATGACCAGATCATTTGAATTGCATGTGTTGGAGAAAGAAAACCTCTAAAACAAGCAGAATCAGAGTTACCCACCCCTGGGTTAGGGGTTCACATTTGCACAAGGTTTTCAGAGTCAGAGGAGGAGCTGGGTTGGCATTAGCCGCAGGACTAATTGCTAGGCTAATGTTAGTGGTGTAGAGTTATTACTTGGGAACTGTAGCTAACATTCGTGTTGGGGCTATGCCTAAGGACAGAGGTTAGAGTTACTGGTTTATTTACGTTACTCTTAAGGCCGAGGGTTTAGAGTAGAGACTTGTTCGCATTTGCACTGGGGTTAGGGGTTAGCTGTTACATTTTAGTGGCTACAGTTAGCATTAGGGTCAGGGTTACGCTAAGTGTTGGCAGTTAATACAAGTCTTTGGGTTAGAAGTTACCGGTGGCCAAACTGATGAGTGGGTGGATCATGTTGAAGCTGTTATCATTAGCATGAGGGCTAGGAGTAAGTGGTAACAGGTTAGATTTTGCTTAGCATTAGCATTACAATTAAGGCTGTGGGTTGGGCTAGAGTTAGTGGTTAGCATTAGGATTTAAAGTTAGGGGTTAGCCTTCACAGTCAGAAGTCACGGTTAAGGTGTTATATTAGTATTTATGGTTCACGGCTAGGGTTAGGACTTTAGTCATGAAACAGATTGACGAGTGTGTACATGAACACATTCTGCTTTAAAGGCCTACAAATGTCCCAGCTTGGACAGCAGGCGGCGCCATGTTGCAGTTTACCTTAGCGTTATAAGTCTTCTCCAGCTCAGCTTTGTAAAGTCCAACCTGCTCCTCATGCTGAGCCCTCAGCTCGGCCAGAGCCTCTGCCAGTTTGCTCTCAAACTCCAGCTGCCGCCCACTGTCGATCTCCACCATGCGAGACTCGTGACGACGCTTGGACTCGCGGATTTCCTGCGACACAGAACGTCCATCGGTCATTCATACGGCAAACAATAAGCTGGCGGCTGATCGGCCAAAAATTGACACCTCGTTGTAGAGGTTCTTCTGGAACTCCAGCTCCTCTTTCACTGTCTGCAGACGGTTCTCGGCATCCACGCGACGAAGCATCTCATCTTGAAGCTGACGACGGGCGTCTGCCAGGGCACCGTCCAACTGAGGGGTCAGAGAAGCCCAAATGCCTTAGTTAGTTTCTTTAACATTTCAAGGTGTAAGACAAATGTTGCTATTCCAAGCTAGGAAGATCTCAAACAAAAGCAAAATCCTAGCAGGAAAAAAACAGGTTGTGGACCTGATCAGAATTAAAAAGGCAAAGAACTGTTCTGAGAGGAGGAATATAATGATGAAGGACAAGGAGGAAACAGAAATGAAAAAGGAACTACGGGTACATCCAGAATGTAAAATGATTTGTTTTACAATTTTTCTATTTAATAATTTGCAGCATATCAGCTAACTACAGTATCTATCCATCCATCCTTCCGATTACTGTAGTTCTATTTGCATAAGTCCTACAGGGGAAAATTCCAGAACTGTGAAAAAACAAGTCATTTCTGAAAGTGCCAGTAGGTGGAGCAATCAGGCAACTTTAGCTTCATTCATAAAAATCAGCTACCAACCCTCAACCAGCAATTCAAATGTGGTGCCCAAGTCTTTTGTTTACCTTGGCTAGCTGAGCCTTGAGCTCCTTGATCTCGACCTCCAGGGTGCGCTTCTCGCCCAGGGCTGTACTCAAGGCGGCATCTTTGGAGTTAAGCAGAGCCTCCAGGTCCCGGAGGCGGGCCAGAGCTGCGTCCAAGTCGGACTCCTTCTTGCTGTTCCTGTCAAACACATCACCACCACCAAGATGACGATATCAAAATCATAGTACTAACAACTGAATAAAATGTGTTGTGCATCATGATACATCATTGTGGAAAATGTTCCACTAAACATTCCAGAATTCATCATGTTTGTTCCAAATGATTCCGTTAAGGATTTCTAATGCTCAAAAAGTACACGGGGCTGCTGGGTAATGGTCTTTTTGTTTCCACCCTCTTCAAAATCATGTGCTTGCTTTACACCGCATGACCCAAAACGCCTTGTACTTTAACACGTGTTGCACATGTCGCCATCAACACGCTACAATTAGCCGGTAAGCACCCATTAAGCTCTAGTTCTTCGCCGAGGAGAATTCATGTTTGCCACATGTGTGCAGTTTCAGATAAGACTGTAAGCAGGAAAGAAGACAGAAACAAGCTCGCTGTAATTCAATTTGCTCCCAGGGGAATCTCTTCATTGTATCTTGTTACTGTGACTTATTGTGGCTTGAATGTGGGCAGACAGGGCCAGGAGCTAAAGAGGCTAAGCTATCAAACGATATGCTAAACGCTAACAGCGCTTGATTGTTTTACTGCGTTTGCACAAAAGCATTTTGCACCATTTTGATCACCAACATTAGCACCAATGCTAGCACTAACACTGACTATTATACGTTATGGTAAAGCAACCTTTTTTTCCACACCTTGGGAACTTTTCAAGGATGTATTTGTCAGCTGAAAGTATTTTTCCAAGGAGGCCCCGCCTCACCAGTACAACGATATGTTTAGCGTGATGAAGTTGGAGGAAGTGCAGTGTTCTATTGGGAAACAGACGTATGGACCAGCCGAGCCTTGCAGTTTGATGGCACATTTTATGATCTTAAGATGATGAACATATGAATGTATTAAGGATTGTACATGATTTATATACCGGTACAAGTTTTGACCAAAAAAAAAAAGTTTTTTTCACCAAGGGGGGCAGGTTGCAAGTTTATGGTCGCAAAATGTCAAGAATTTTTCAACACTGAGACGAGCTGACAAGCAGCAATCAGCGTCAATAAAGACGCTAACATGTCTCAAGATAGGAAAAATGACACCCGCTGTCTACTGATAAGGAATGATAACGCATGGTTGTATGGTTCCGCCATAATGAGTTCATTGGAGACCCTGTATGCATGTTTTTGCCTTTTCTTTTTTGTTGAAATCATCACAAAATAAAACCAGTGATTGCCAACAAGTCGATAACTATACTAATCCGAAATGAAGTGTGGGAAAGCGGCATATCGCCCGATCAATACAATAAGGTTGTAAAAGTGGAACACATTGTACAAGTTGTAATTGAGTTCAGCTCTTTTTGCACTTGTATGACAGCCAAGGATGTTAAAAGGTTACCTAAAACCCACTGCAGTTAGTAGTTCATCCATTATTTCCGATGGAGAAAAACGATCTTCATCTTGCCCTTGTTAGACATGAGTTGCAGTCACCAACAGAATGGACTGCATATGCCACTGGTTTACTATGTGTGCGTGCGTGTGCGTGCGCAATCGTGTCCTTTGATGTCATGTACTATTTAGATCTTCACTAGTGTCTGTGTATGTGAGCTCTTCCCGAAGGCAAGACAGCCTGTTTATATCATCTAAGACTGATTTGTGTAACAACAGAGCCTCTGAATAAACGACTTAGGAATGTCTCACTCAATAGCGCCGCCCCCCCCCCCCCCCCCACAAACAAAACCCCCAAACCCCCGCCACCCAAACATTTTTTTTCCACATGGCGCGCACCAAAAAAAAAAAAAAAAAAAAAAAATCTGAAGGACACATGCCCAAACTTAAAACAGGATGTCGGCCATTTTCACTTGAAGCAGCCATTTTGGGGCTTTGAGAAACTTGTACTACGGAATTTGCCCAAATAGGATACAGGTATCCTAGAAAGACAGACGATGGTATATTGCCAAGTTCTGTGCGTATGGAATTGAATATGGGCGGAGCATGGCGTCAAACTTTGCTCATTTTGAGGCTTGCGAATGAAATGTGTGGATTGGGTCTCTGTAAATTGTGGTTGATGATGGTAACCTGAGTCGTATGTGACACCGTGAGGAGGGTAGAAGGGGTGAGAGAGTGTGAACAGAAAGACGGGAAAGAATAAAAGAGGAGAAATGTGAGGAGGAGGAGGAGGAGGAATGTGTTGGCTCTCCTCCCAGCCTCAGCGATGACTCACAGGCAGCTATCTTTGTCCACCGCGCCAGCCACAAGCAAAAAAAAAAAAAAGAAAAAAACCCTTCCTGCTTCCCATTCTGCCCAGGTTTGCTTTGGTGTTGCCAGGACAACCCAGGCCTCGACGTCAGGGCTACTAGCATGAGCCAGACGCGACACATGGTATGCAACGTGAAAATTGTCATTTTTACACCACGATACAAAGAGGAGGGAAGAGAATCACAGGGTAGGGCATTCACTAAGGGTGAGGCCTTGATTTCTACAAACGCATTTTTTAAAAGCTGAATGCTAAGCTACAGTATGTGAAATGTATTACAATTATTACATACATGATTTGTTGGGCACAATTGTAACATAGGTTGCCTGTCCCCAAAATTTTACAAAAACAAAATATATTTTTAAATGATTATTCAACTACAAATTTTAATTACTGTTAATATTGCAATGGTTATACCCCATACAGTAGATAAAATAAAATATATTTTAAATTATTTGAATGAAAAATATTGCATTCATTTTGAGGATTCTTTGAAAGTTAAAAAAAAAAAAAAAAACAGACAAAAAAAAAAACAAGGTGAGCCCGGGACACCAGCTTCGCTGATCTAAACGAACCGGGCAGGACGCACCAAAAAGTCTCCAAGAGCCATTGCCCAACTTGAGCAGGAAGTCGGCCATTTGGGTTTACAATAGTTATTTTGTGCAAATTCCTTCACAAACACCCCTTGGGAAGAATGAAAAAAAATAGCTCATAGGCCACTTTGACAGATTTACATGAATCTGGGTGGCCATTTAAAAAAAGTCTCAAGAACCCATGCCGCAAATTAAAGAGGAAGTCAGCCATTTTGGTTTTAAAGCAGCCATGTTGGACAAACTCCTACTATGGGATTTGCTCCCAGAAGTCACTTACCACATTCTACAAGAGACAAATTCCTTGTGTGTTGTTTTACATACTTGGCCAAGAAAGACTTCTTATGAGTTGGAAAGCTGGTATGCTACACAAATGAGATGCTAGTTTGGTTCAAATGTAGACAAAATGGAAATGGAAACTTTTTGTTGGACGCATGCTAGTTTGACACCAATCCCACTCCTCTATCTCAGGAGGCGCAGCACTGTTTGCACTTTTAACACTGACATCGGTCCTCGCATGCCTGGATTGTATGTAATTTCGTTCTACACGTGTGGTGTGCAACACACAATTAGTATACTGTACAGCAGAGTGTAAGTTGAATCATAAATTAATCCATTTAATTATTTGCCAAGCTTGTATGCCTCACACCAACTAACATGGCTAGGTGGGGAGGTTCTGAGCTCACAATTTGGTGACTGTTGCTTTTTTTTTTTTTGGAAGAGACCATTTGTTAAAACGAGGCCCACCAGCCGCCACCTCATGCTTGGACAGCTGGACCAGGCCGGCACACAGCCGTCTTGTTTGCGCCATTTCGGTTGTCAACAGTTGCCTACCAGGGCCCTGCAATTGGGTGGAAAGGAGGCAGGGTTACCAGCTATTCATCTCAGTCTCACACACACACACACACACACACACACACACACACACACACACACACACACACACACATCTGGTGAGCGTGTGTGAGTGTCTATGGGTGTGGGTGGGGTTTTCCCAACGAGTCCCCATCCAAACATAGGACAAAAAGGGTTTTCCCAAATTTGTATAGATTCTTTGATCTAATCAAAGCTCAAAGATCTAGTTAGGTCTCTTATGCAGAAAAGGTAGCAAAATGGAAGAAGTCACATGACCACCGCTGATGGGTGGAGGACAATGCGCAGCATTGTGTGTGTGTGTGTGTGTGTGTGTGTGTGTGTGTGTGTGTGTGTGTGTGTATTATGCGGCATGCAAAATGTACTCATGATGAGAACAAACGCCGTGGCTGTTTCCAGTTTCAAAAAAAAAGCACCGCACGCCTCAAGGCTCCCAAGCTGTGGCGGAGTTGCTATTGGGGGGGGGGTGTCACTGTGGGTAGAAGGTGTGGCAGAGAGCAGGTCGTGGGTCGTCTAAGAGGGAGGGTGTTGCAAAGTGGGTAGAAGGGCTGAAACAGAAGAGCTAGAGGGAGGTAGAGGAGTCTGGGTGTTGACAAAAGAGGCGGCGCTATGCCTTTTGTTTGGCGCGTCACCATGAGAAACTCAGTCAACTTCATCTGTATGCAAACACTGTAGCTTGGCAAACACACAGTCACTCAACAGTGTGTGTGTGTGTGTGTGTGTGTGTGTGTGTGTGTGTGTGTGTGTGTGTGTGTAAGTAAAATACGAGGTGCCATTGTGCCATCCCCGTGTGGTTGTGCAATGATTCAGGAGAGAATGAGTCACAAGTTCTGACTAGTTTTTCAAATTTCATTCATTCATCCTGATAACCTGTTTGTAGTCATCTTCTGATGATTGTCATATCACAACAAAAACGTTCATCATAATGAACAGTACCCCATTGAATTCACCACATAGGAATAAAAGATGTGGCGACATTTTTAATTTTTTTTTTATGAGGCTTTCCTGCCATTGTTTGAATTAGCCCAAGGTGGGATTAGATGATCTTTTTTGTAAACACAATTAGTTTACGATCACTCATACAATAAAGGTCATGCAGGTCAATAAAATACTATATTTTTAGCTATGAAAAAATAAAACATCTGTGGATAATTTTGCTATAAGTCAAAGCTGCTGCAGTATACAGCCTTCTGGGAAACTACCCGTCGTCCAAATATAAAAGCGTTCAGATGGTTCAAAGTGAAACGTTATTACATGTTACATAAGTAGCCACACTGAATGGAAACCCACCAGCTTTTTACCCGTGGCCCACTGGGAATTATTCATCCGCCATTTTACAGTGATTTACAGTGACTCACAGAGAGCCGAGCCGACGCCAAACTTCCACGGAAACTTCTATAAACTCTTGCATGCACACAGACATGCACACACGCACACAACAGCAACTCGCCTGCCAAGAACTTCACTTGCCAACGGGTTGTGCAGACCGAATCTCCTCATTTATACAATGTGGGGGGAAAAAAAAGCAGCTTTGGGACACATCTGCTGTACATTTCCACAGTAGACAACAATCCCTTACTGTTAGCTTTAAAAAAAAAAAAAAAGGCAGAATTTTTGTTTCATTTCTGACATGAGTCCTTGGGACTTTTTCGTAAAACCTGTCAAGAACAAATTTCACGTCAAACGGTACCAGGCTAATTTCTCATAACTCTCCGAAGA
Source organism: Hippocampus comes (assembly GCF_001891065.2). Taxonomy (NCBI): domain Eukaryota; kingdom Metazoa; phylum Chordata; class Actinopteri; order Syngnathiformes; family Syngnathidae; genus Hippocampus; species Hippocampus comes. The sequence continues at coordinate 796,796 of NW_017805539.1, read as the reverse complement.
ACAAGCCATGAATGTGTCCAAAATGGCTGTTCCAAACCAAAATGGCTGACTTCCTGTTAAGTTTCAGACCTGAGTGCTTGAGATTTTTTTCATGTCCGCTCAATTTTGTGTCAGTAGGGGAAACTGGTGTTTTTTTTTTTTTTTTTTTTTTTTTATAACTTTCCGACAATTGTCAAAAGGATCAAACTTGTCACCATGCTCCACCTACATTAGATTGCATGTTTAAAAAAAAGCTTCACAATCTCATGTAGCCCAACTGTTGAGGATAACTGCTTCCGTTTGGGGGTTTATTTGGTGAATTCTCCAGTAAAAATTCGTAAGTATACGACGTATAAACCCCCCACCATGCCCCCCCTTCTCCCCCAAAAAAATGACTGCTTCAAACCAAAATGGGCACATTTTTGTTTCATTTTGGGCATGGGTCCTTTAGACTTTTATGTGTACAAACATGTCCACCTAAATTGTTGTTGATCAAGTAAACAGATGTTCATGATTTTATTTTATTTTTTACTTGGCAACATTAAAAGTCAGAGCCCTCGAATTTATAATTCCAGAATTTATATCCAGAATTCTTATAATTCTGGACATGTCCACTCAATTTTGCTTGCACTGGGGCAAATAGTGAATTTTCTTTTATACTTATTATAGCCACGTGAGCTTCAAGAAAAATGTGCAATGTGATAAGGGAATTTATCCTTTGTTGCCATTGTATTCAAACTCTTCACGTTCAAGCTTGTCCAGCCGTGGCGTGTTCATGAATCTTTTTCACGCCCTCCATTCTGCCGCCGCGCCCTAAAACCGCCACCCTCCCAACTGGGAGGTTATACAGCAGGTAAATCCTTCTTTGTGAACGGCCAACAAACTTTGACTACATTAGACAGAATTACAAGCAGGGCGGGCAATCAATGTTAAGGTCCACTATAATGAAAATATCAACATAAAACAACTTAAAAAAAACAAAACAACAACAACAATGCATCATAATATCAAAGTGACTGAATGTTAATAAAGATCATCAATAGTTATATTAAATAAATGCTGCACATTGTGTAAAATATTTTTTACAATAAAGAAAGAAAAAGGTGTCAAAAAATTAATAGAAAACTTAATTTGGCACAAAAAACATTTACAAATAATTAGTTGTAATATATTTATATAAAAAACGGACCACAAAAAATAAGGAATATTTATACAAGATTTGTTGAAACAGCCAAGACAAGCCATAGACAAAACAGATTAAAACGAAATCAAAAAAAAATCTATCATCGAAGAACTAAGCTATCAAAATCTTTTCAAACATTAACACTGACTAGAAATTTGAGCGTATAAAATATAAATTAAAATGTGTAAAAAAAATTTTTTATTCTTTTAATGTGTATATTAATTGCAATAAATCAATTAGTTATCGTTAAAATCTAATATTTTACAACATTTATTTTAAAACTGAAATAGTCTCCCCCGCCCAAAAAAAACTTCAAAAGCTTGGATAAAAATACTTTCAATTATAAAATTTGAGAAATTAATTGACCACTGGAAAAAAAAATTGCTGTACAGCAATGAGCTCCATCAGCACTCCTCTCCTTCCTTATTTCCATATTAAACAACTTTGAATGAGGAACCGTTGACGCCAACAGCGCGAGCTTCTGCCTGAGGGCGGCCATGCGGTTGGGGCCAGGGTGCATGTGTTCTCTGTAGTAGTTCTACATTAACACTTTCTATTCATGCGAACATACTTTACCATTTGCCCACATAGTCACTCATTCCAAACTCGGCCAATCAGATGGGCCCTGCTGAGTCACCAAGCACTCACGAGGGAAGGCTGAGGCTTGACGGTCGCTGGGGCAACCAAACACAAAGCAGCCCAAGGCGCTGCTAGCTGTGCAAATGGGGTGATTCCGGACCTCAACTGCTCATCGCACGTCACGAGATTGAAGCTGATAATCACTTTGGGTTTAGAAAGACTACAACTGGAAATACAAAGCTTCTGCTAGTGGGAGGTAAACATTTCTATGGGTCCACTATACTATATTTAGCACCAATTTTCCTTTCGGCCCTCCACCCGTGCTTGTAGACTGCTCCACGACATTCCCGGGATGCCAGTGTTACCTGCGGCATCCCGCAAAACAATCCGGCATGTCGTCACCCAAGGGAGATGTTAATTTGACGACAATCCGCAGGCTGCTGGTTAGTCTCCAGACGTCCATCAGCCCAAAGATTTTTACATACGCTACGTACACGACTATAGAAAGCCTGAAGGTGTTAATTTGTTTCCCAAATTTGTCAAGCTAGAACAGATCCTCCCCTAAAAGTAAGTCTCTAAATCAGAAGCATAAGGAGCTTAAAATGTCTGCTTCAAAATAAATTTTAAAAAATGGCGGACTTCCTGTGCACGCGCTCCATGAAAGTGGCTTTGGGTGCTATCAAAAATCTAACAATGTCCGCTTCAAACCAAGATGGCTGGCCAAATGTCATGTTGATGAAGTCAAACAGCCTGCAAGGAATGAATTAAAAAGAATAGTTCATTCCTATCTTGCAAGGAAATTGCCAAAACAAGCTTAAAATGGCAGCTTCAAACCAAAATGGCCAATTTCCTTTGTGTTTTCCAGCATGGCTACTTGAGACCTTTTTGTGGGTCTACTCATGATGGACAAGCCTACCAAACTTAATGTGACCAAGTCAAATTGGCTACAGAGACTGAATTTAAAAAAAGAAAAACTCATTCCTATCTTTGAAGGACCCATGGAAATCACCAAAGCAAGCCGAAAAATATCTGAAATCCTGTGTGTTTTCAACCATTGGTTCTAAAAACTTTTTGTGGGTCTCCTCATGATAGGCATCTACCAAATTTCATGTGAAGTGAAATGGGCCAGGGTAGTTGAATTAAAAATAATAATTGGTGGCCAATAGTATAAAGGCACCAAAACGAATTCAAATGAAAATGGTCAACATCCTGTAGGTTTGTCAAGTTTACTCATGATAGACATGCCGACTAAATTCCATGTTGTCAAACTGGTTTCAGGCCAGAGATAAATTTTAAAATGCTCTAGGAGATGTTTAATGAAGGAGAATAGAAAAGGAAATGAATGTCGGGAGGAAAAGGTCAGATTGATCCTCGAGTAGCCTCTTCAAAATCAATTGGTTAGAATTGTGACTTTTTGTGCGTCTTCTTGAGTCTTTTTGATGGGCTGCTCATGAGAGACATTCCAACCAAATTTCATGTTGCTAAAGGAAAATTGGCTTTGCAGGGTATTCCCCACAAATTTGGCTTGCGCGCTCAAGTAATCCAACAATGGCCGCCCACTTCAAACCAAAATGGCTGACTTCCTGTGTGATTTTGAGCATGGCTTCTTGAGACTTCTTTGCGGGTTTACTCATGATCGTCATGTCCCCCAAATTTCATGCTGCCAATTGCACTTGGCTTTGGAGTCTGACTCAGCCCCCCCCCCCCTCCAAATGGCAAAGGAAACATCCATCAAGCCTCCTTACCTGGCTTTGAGCTCCTTGTACTCCTCCCTGACCTTGCCCAGCTCCAGCTGCAGACGAGCCCGCTCCCTGGCCACCTGGTCCAGGGTCTTGCGGGCGTCGGCTAGCTCGGCCTCGTACGCCGCCTTAATGCCGCTCAGGTCTCGGCTGACATGCGACTCGGACTCGGTGATGCGCAAACGCAGGCCCGCGTTCTCTGCCTCCAACGAGCGCACCTTGTCGATGTAAACGGCCAGCCGGTCATTGAGGTTGCACAGGTCCTCCTTCTCCTGCAGGCGGGTGATCCGGGCAGGCGAGCTGGCACCGCGCCCGCTGCGTCTCTGGGTCGACGTTTCCATGGCGATGGCGGCAAAGGCTTCGGATCGGGCCGGTCACTGCGGGGTTCGCAACAAAAAAATTCATTCATTTATTCATTCCCTTCTCTACTCCCGAATCACTATTGGGATTTTTTTGTGAATATTTTTTTTTTTTTTTTTCGGGAACAATTCTGCATAGCCAGTACGAACCTTGTTGTATTTCCATTGAGACTTTTTTTTTTTAGATAAGTAGTAATAAAAACTTTCCACAAGCTTCTAGGTTCAATTCATTTCAATGTCAGTGCCTGTTATTTTTATTTTTTACAACCTCTATTATTCTAGTGAGGAAGGCTGGACGCATTTCCTGGCTCAGTCGCACAAGAACAAGCGTCCATCTCAATGAGTCTTCCTGTTCAACCAGACCTGGGGAAACATTTGTTCTTAAAAAATAACACATTTTAGATTTTTTTTTTTTTTTTTTTTTAAATGGACAGATTGGCCAATTCATCTGTAGATGAGGATTTAGAATTAAATATAAATTCACTCATTTAAAATACATCACCATTCTGGATTATAGTAGCTTTGGAGTTAGTTTTTTTCACTTGAACGTTTAAAAAAAATCAGTTTCATTTTTTTGTGTATTTTTGTTTCGACGTATGATATTTATTGAGTGGAGGATTTTAAAGTCGAAAAATTTAGTTTTGTGAACATAAATGTAGTTTCAATTCATCTTTGTTTCTAGAAAAGCACTCGTTCTTACTTCATTAATGAAAATGTGTTTTCAATTGTAGTTTTCATTTTGCTGTTAACCATAATAACCTTGCACGTTAACAAGCACAATCAGACTCGAGTTTCTACGGCAACAGCTGTCAAGCAGTTACTCAACATACAGGCTGGCTCACAGGTTAGCCAGTGAACAGCTACCCAACACCACACTGTAATTTGCAGAACCCCATGTCACTCACCAGGCCAAGCCCCGCCTTTTAAAGCCACATAGACTCGAGTGGAATGTGACGATCGCAATGCCCAAGTGGACACAAATCATACCTGCACCTCACATGTGCATGTTATTATGTTTGAATTCATAAACGCAAAGTAAATTCTTATGCATTTATTCAAACAATCTATAGAAAACCCAATTCTAAAAATATTCAATAGCTGCAACCCTACTCACGAGTTATGAAACAAATTCATCAGTACACATTATTGCAATTTAACAAGTACTTTGTATTGAGAGATTTTTGCTCTTCAATAAACATTTTAGTATTTAAAAAAAGGATATTCCAGATAAATGTTGTAATTGTACTTTTTTACCATGCAGTACAACCACAGCATAACGATGCCTTCAGGAGCACTATCATCAGAGCTATCACCATTACACACCAGGACACCCACTTTGGGAAAAGTCCACTCGGAGGGGGGGCTCCCAAGTGGGCGGCCAAACTTTTTGCCACCCACCAGCCTCACTGACATGTGCGCGCACAACACCCACATGAGCAGCCAAGTCCTGAGCTCTCTCCACACTCACTCAACATATAAAAGTGCTCATTAATACACAAAACCGCCCATTTAATACATCAAAGTGCTCATTTACACTCTTCACTCAGGTGCGGAGCTTTTAACCAGCACCTACTTTCCAAACTATCCTATTCCCACCCCATCTAAAAGCTGTTCCCGACCTCTCCCGGGCCACATGGAAACGCTTCAAACAAAAAGGAAGGAAAAAGACGGAGAAGTTTAGACCTTACCTTTTCAGGGCTGCAAATGGAGGCAGAAGCTTGCTCGACGTGTGTGTGAGCGTCAAGGAGGAGGAGAAAAAGAAGAAGAGTACTCGCTTACTGGTTATGCGAGTGTGAGTGTGCGTGCGTGTGTGCGCGCGCGCGTGAATGTCTACGCCTGGAAAACTGGACTGCTTTCCGGCTTGTAGGAAGACAGGGAGGGACGGAGGGCGGCAACTAGGAGGAGTCAGGCTAGACTGCGAGACTGTGTGCGTGTGCATGTGTGTGTGTGTGTGTGTGTGTGTGTGTGTGTGTGTGTGTGTGTGTGTGTGTGTGTGTGTGAAGTGCAGCTGTTAAACTCTATCTGAGCTCACACAGACAAACTGACAGATAGACGGAGACCTTCGCAGATGTGATGACACGAAGCCGGCGCCCCCTAACTGAAAGTCTGTGTATGACTATTACAGTGAAAGCCCATTTATCATGGGGTTACGTTCCAGAACCACCCGCAACAGGTGGAAAATCTGTGATATACATAGCAACCAAACCCTCCAAAATATCCAACCAAACCATATCATTTGGTCTAATGAACACCTGCTAGCTTAATGCTAACATATGATGCAAAACACTAATAAATTCAATGTTAGGGTAATTCTAAACCTTCAATAAATTTCTACTTCAACACACACAGAGCAGCAACACTCACTACAAGAGTATACAATACCCACAGACTACCCCCTTCCCCTCCACACGCACAGTTTTGATACAGGTGTGTCGCATCAATATTGTCACGCTCTGACGCTGAAACATCAACACTGCATATCTATTAGAGGCAATAAATAATATCGCAAGTGATGTATCATTGAGGCTTATGATACCGTGTCAACATAAAAATTCACTATTGATATCGTATCGTTTGACTTATGAAGCAGTATCAATACATAAGCGTCAATTGTCAAAATAGTTTCTCACTATGTGTGTGCTAAGAGCAGGACATAATATGATTTATGGTTTTGGCTGCTGACAGTGTATTGATACAAGACAGTAAAAAAGATATATATTTCGGTATGGTGTCCCACAGGGATATGTATTAGCACCCCTTGTTTGTTTGCGCCAGAAAATAATACATCTTAAAAGAAATCTGCCTACTATCTATCAAATACACAACAAATATTTTTGTGTGACAAACAGGACATTCTATATTAATGCATTCAATATACTGTAAAGTACTCTAAATATAAACACTGGCCACAACATTTGTTCCGTTGTTATCTATTAAAAAAAAAGAAAAAAAAAAGACAGTCCTCACTTCTTCAAAGACATCCTGTGTATGCAATCGTCTGCGTCCCCATGAAGAAGCTTCTGGTGGTCCATTAAACCCAAAAATGGAGAACAAAAACTCCTGAAATCTGAAATTCCCATTGTGGATCCAACACTTCACAAGAGAAATCTTCAAACGTCGCAATGAGGAGATGTTGATTTTGCTTTTATATGTTTTCTCTCTCTGGGTGGAGTTTATGGAACCATGGAAATGGAGAGGATACAAAGACAGGCACAAAGACGTGTACGTTTGCATGTGTGTGTGTGTGTGTGTGTGTGTGTGTGTGTGTGTGTGTGTGTGTGTGTGTGTGTGTGTGGTTAAATATGGACCAAGTCCTGGTTTGGTCTGGTGGCAGGCGTAGTGGAAAGCAGCAGTCAAAGTTTTAAACAACCTCCTCCTCCTTTTTTCCCCGAAGTTGTCTTTCCATGAAATTTTTACTGACTCACCCGTCAACAACCCAGACTGGAAGATGATCATCAAACATTGACGCCATGCCCAAAATGGCTGTGTCAAACCAAAATGGCGGACTTCCTGATCAATTCGGGAAACGCTTCCTTGAGACTTTTTGGTGCATCCTATCATGCTAAACAAGCACATCCAATTTCATCTTGATCAGAAAAACTGATGTCGAGGTGGTTCTTAACTATGAGATGTGAATTTACCCAAGCTAGCAAGCAGGCTAGTGAAGTTAACTTGTCAGTATCTCGACATCGATTTACAGCCTGTATTGGGGCAATAATTGTGGTGTGCGATCCTAAAATGTTTGCCGCCAGTATTGCCTATTCCAAAACGATTGAAAATTCCAATACAATTGAAAGTTAACGGTGTATGCATCACGAATTTGCTTAATCTCTTAACTGGTCTGTTCCTGTCCTTTCTGAAAATCTTTTTTTTTCTTTTCTTGGCTGCACTGCTTTCAGAAGTTAGATTTTTTTTTTTTTTTTTAGTCCAATCAGATCTCAGTTTCTGTGTCGCCATGCCAAACTAATCTGCCCAGGGCCTTCACAATCAAGAGTGCTGCACCTTGTCCCTTCAACTATATTTTATGGGATTGTTTCTTTATCCGAGCGCATTTTAAATTCGTTCTGACATCTGAATTTAACCATCCTGATTGGTTGGTCAGATCCAAACTTTTCAAAACATGAAATATTGTAAATATAATACATATTGATCGTCATGCGCTCCAGACGATGGACATGGCAGAGTTGTGTGCTGTTATATTGTGGTTTGGTGTAGGAGCAACGGTTTCTATAATTGTGAGATGTTAGTGGTGGTTGGGACCCGCAACTGGTCCCTTTCTAATATAAACTTTTAGAAATTGATGACAATCCAGCTCCCCAGACACTTTCAAGATTACAGATCTGATTAGAGTGGCTGTGTGTCGAGCGACTGTGATGTAACACGTCCGACGAGGCGAGAAGCAAACACGAGTCGGGCCTGCAACATTCCAAGCAGGCACACACAACACTAAAGGTGTGTCTGTCATCTTTGACTTACTACACGTTCTCACACACGGAAGAATGTCAACCTGGATTGTAAACGTGTTTGTAGAAAGAAAAAAAAAAGGGTTAATAAACCAGGGCCTCCCGCTCCGGTTTTGAAACCTGACCTCCCGCTATTTTTTTTCTTTTTCTTTTTAAATTCAATAAAGGGCACTGGCAACAAAAGTATAGCGATGAACATTCCCCAGTGGTGGGAGCTAACAAAGAACAAATACTTTGTGGTACTTGGTGGTTGCACTTTTTGCAGGTATCAGTAATTTACATGCCTCCATGTGAAAATGTGTACTTTTGACTGCTTTGTCAAAATAGTCTTGTGATATGTATATTTTCAACCGTGGGTCAAAGTGTAATTGATTGAGATCCTTGTGTCTGAAAAGAAACATTAAAATGACAGCTAAGAAGATTCAGATGCAATGTGGAATTAGCAAAATTTTTGCTTGATGGGTACATTGAACATATTTTTAAAATTTTTATTAGTACATTTCAAAAATGTAAATTTCACACTGATAACATTTGGTATTGGAGTAACTATTATGAATAAGTCATGGTAGCAACGTCGCACCCATGGATAACGTCGGCCTTCTTACAAGAGGGCTGAACAATTTTCAAACATAATCTAATTGCAATTTTGTTCTTGCGATTGCGATTTAATTTGAGATTTATTTTTCAAGATCCTCAAGAAACAGTATCAGATTTATGAAACAAATGTTTTGAGTGAAGTGAATCTACATTCATATTTTGCTGGCAGTGTGATCACGGCAAACTCTGCAATGCATCCAAGCTAAAGAACCACATTTGGGTACTGTAGTGTTTAAACCCTTTACTTTTTTTATGCACTGAAGTACAGGGTGTGAGCATTGACACTTCTGACATGCCCATTTGCCAGAGTGCAAATGTATAACACAAAGCGGGTTGTTCACATGTTAATGATTCAAAAGAATCCTATCGCCCTCTCGGGAAATCTTGTTTCGATAGCACACACACACACACACACACACACACACACACACATTAAAACAGAGTGACGTGTGTTATCATTGCAGTGTCATTTTCCCTTCCTGGGTGGGGCTGCTGAGGACAAGGCCACACACAACACACACCCACACCCACACCCACACCCACACACACCCACACCCACACCCACACAAGCGCGTGCCAAGGCTCCTTTCCGACAGGGAAAGCCAACAGGCTCCCAAAATCAGTGGGTCCAATCTTTTTGGATAACGCTAAATATGGGAAATTTAAACGCTTTATAGCGGTCTTCAATCACGTTCTGGTATCAATAGGCAAAGGGTCGGATCAAGAGGATGTTTTTGGGCATGCACATAATTGTTTGACCTGAGGGATGACGGTTCAACATGGAAAGCAATGTACACTCAAAGTGTACATTGGGTTCTACTGCTAATAGTAATGATGACGATCATGATGATGATCACAACATTGCAACAAAACGGCTTTTCTTTCACTTTCAGTGTTTACATTTTGAATATGTTTGTGGGATTAAGTACATTAAGAACAGTTTTGAATACATTTTATTTTAAATTTGTTTTAGTGTTGATACTAGACATCAGTTATTTTTGTGCATATTCAAAATTTTAATAGCATTTTTTTGTTCATTTGTTTTGCTTTATTTTTCTTTACACTAAGTAGTTTTTATTGTTCTTAGTTTTTGTATTTTTTTTTGTTTAGTTTTTTCAGACGTGTTTATTTCTGAAATTAAATGATTTAACTTCTTTCAAAAATATTTATTGAGTCACCTTTATTTTTTTATTTTTGTCTCAATTGATTTTAGTTGTTTTTTTTTAGGTTTTTTTAATTTAGTTGAGGGTTTTGATAAATCATTTCGACATTATTTTTTTTTACCTCATTACATTCATTCAGTCAGTCAGTCACATTTCCTTTTCTCTTTTTCCATTTAATTTATATGAATTGTTGATGTCTCTGTGACGCCCTCTGCCGACCTTTGACACAACCAACAGGCCCGCTCAGAAATCCGCTGGCGTCATCTAGCGACGGAGGAGCCAAAAGACAACATTCCAACAATATGTGCGCACTCTTGAGGAGGTTACAGAGTTCATGACGTCACCTAATGTAAACAACCAGCTAATTTAAACAAATAGCTAACACCAAAAACCCAAAACCGGAAACGATACCTGACTTTTCTCGAATCTTCCTCGAGGTCGTCTTCCGATCCGGCGTCTGTGCCACGCGTGATTTGCGTCAAACAACACTCACGCCGCAGTGGGCCCACTGTCACATAGCAGGAAAAAGCAGACACGTGAGGAAAAAAAACCCACGCGTTGAATCCAGGGAAGAAGAAGAAGCCGCTTTAGTGCGCACTGGCTGCAAAAACTAAACACGCACACAAGGAGGGAATGTTGTCTGACTGAATGTGTGGCGTGGGAGTAGACTTGCTCGCTAGCTTTGCTTAATTGCACAGTGCCACCTGGCGGACGTAATTGGCAATCAGGGAGGTTATTTGGGGGGCGGGGATCAGGTGCCGTATTTATGGGAAGACGTTTCAGCATTAATTTTATATTACTGACGTGGAACAAAGCCGTTTGGATATACACACACACACACACACACACACACACACACAAAAAAAAGAAAACTAGCACACCATGAAATTTGTGCTTCATAAAAATACAGTTATGACAATCATATTGAATTCAACAGAATGAAACAATTTTTATCACACTGCATCAATTGGCTATTGTGCTGTCTGACAAACGAATATCCTGCATAGTCATTCTTTGCAAAGTGTAAAGAATATATGACTGAGTTCTGTTATATTGTCTGTCTACACGTATAACTGCACTGTTCGTGGTTAGCCCGTTTCTTAAACTATTACAGCATGACCACATGGAGGCTATTTAGCATTAGCATTAAGCTAGCAGACTGGAAGTCTAAGCCATGTGGTTGTTGTCATTATTTTCTTTATTTTCTTGTTTCAACTGACTGGGAATGGCATTAAACAGCTTGAAGCCTTGTTTTGAACACTTTAGGAATAAATGTAAAATAGTATTCAGAAAAATATATACTCAAGTAAAGCACAGAAAAATCTATTTCGGCACAGAAACACATCATTTGTGTTTTGTGTACCATGGACATCAACTCTATTCTTAATTGTTACATCAGGTCTAATAATATTACACTGTGTGTGTGTGTGTGTGTGTGTGTGTGTGTGTGTGTGTGTGTGTGTGTGTTTTTCCTCAACAGGATTTCAGTGATGTCACCCGCATGAGGTCATCGGCATCCAGGAAGGAAGCGTTGAGGTGAGGAGTCTTCTTCATCATCTTCATGTTGATTGGATGGGTGGCAGTGACCTAATAGCCGCAAAAAGCAATGAAGTCATCCACACTGACTCATATGCCCACATGACAGCAACATTAGGTCCAGTGCTAACTAGATGTGGACAAACACATTTTGGATTGTGGTTTAATTAGGTGTTTTTTCAAGTATTGTTGTTTTTTATTTGTTATTATTATTTATTGTAGGTTTTTACTATATTTTTGAAAGACATATTTTATACCTCTTCATGTTTCATTATATTTCGGATGGTATTTGGGGTTTACGTGATTGTATTTTGAGTTAAATCTCTCAAACTCTCTCTCTCTTTCTGTAAAAAAAAAAAAAAAAAATTCCAAAAAGTGCTGACTGAGCAAAAATTGACACTGTGCTGCAAATGTAAACTGTTGGTTATGGAAAGACTAAATGTAATATTAAGAATATTTACGACAAATGATATAATCCAAATATGAAAGTCCTGTTTCTCTTTGGTTTATTTTTCTTGATTTGAAATGGGTCAATATGACAGGCAACATAATTGTGGGGTTAAGCAGCCTCTGTGCAGCTCTTCAAATGGATCCAAAGTAATAAAAAAAAAAAAAAATGACTTCAAGTCTTTTTATATCACCATGATTCTCACTGTTCAAACTGTTACTGTTGCACACATTGGCTAGGAAGATGAAAAACTATTGATGTTGCACTTAAAAAAACACACACACCTACACACATTTAAGATTTTATCATTTTTATCATCTCATTATATTACATAGAAAATAGAGTATATTTGAGAGTCATAGGCGGCGTACTGTGGTGTGTTGTTCCTGTGGTTTTATATACAGAACAGTTTTTATTTGATTTTTTTAAGAGGCATTTTATTGTCTTCGCATTTTTATCACTGCTTATTTTTTACTCATCTGTAGAGTGCTATGACTGAAAGCCTCTTAAACATACACATTTATTTTTCATTAATACATTAATTTTTTCTCAATTTTAATGCAATTTTAATTATTGATTTTTTATGTTAATTTGATTGTGAATATTATGGGCACGCAAGATCATTTAAAAGAAAAAATAAGCATAAATAATATGAAATTGAAAATTGAATTTAAAATACTTTATTTCATGTGAAACTAAATGAAATTTTATTTTATTACTACGACTACTACTAATACTAAGAATCATAATAATAATGAGTTTCTAGAATTAGCTGTCAGATATATGTCCCCTCCTTCTGATGTGTTGCATACAAGCAGAGTCGCCCCAACCCAAAAAAAATAATTTTACTGCCATCCAAACTGAGCATGATTTGACATTTTACTCACTTCTCTTTGTGTGGGGGTACCTAATGAAAGGTCCCATGAGTCTATCCCCCCCCACTACTGAGAGTCGGTGTCCGGCCTATTTAACTGTAGCTCGTCGCCACACACAAAACCAACATTTGCATCAGGGCTAAGCGACTATAATGTTGCAAACGCTCAGCCGAAAAAAAGCTGAACTAGAAGCTTGACGTTGACCAAGCGGAGTTCTTTGTTGCAGGGAGTCTGACATCATCGCCCTGTTGAGCACGTGCTGCTTGGCCGAGTGATTCCCCTTTGTGTGGCGTGCGTCTTTTTACAATATTTAATTATGGTTGGGGAAAGGAAATTTGCCGGTGGACACTCAGAAGGGACACTCATGAAGTCGGGTGCATGTCTTTGCACATGGCTACTGTCCATGCGGATGGACAAGATAGTCTACGACAGTGGACAAAGAAAGGCCTTGTGTGTGTACGTGTGTGTGTGTGTGCGTGTGCGCGTGTGCGTGCAAATGTGGGGGGACAGTAACCCAAAGATGCCTTTCATCGTCAGAGAGGGAGGGAGGAAAGGACAGTGGGGACCACTCTGACGGCCAGATGGTCCCAATCAGTAACCTGACCTCACTTGTACTTTCACAAGTATCCTGTAACTCAGACAACACACACACACACACACGCGCAAAACCCTTTGAGCATTTATTCAATTTCTTTGATATACAGTATATAGGCAATTCAGCACACTTGTACAACAACTAGGACACACTAACAGAAACTAAGAATGTAATGTTTTTCCACCCCTGACGTCACTTTTGGCTTACTAGTTTGCCATTAAAACTGACTAGTAAACTATGCTGTACATAACATTGCTAAGCCCAAGTAGTTGACCTATGTCACACACCCTACAAGCACACTGTTTGTCCTCACCAGCAGGACAACTTTTGGCAGACTAGTAGAACGTCTTCCGAGTTATGATTTTTATTCTACTAGTGCTACTTTTAATCTAGCAGTATGCTAATTGCGTTAAGTATAACCATACTAGTAATCGCCTGTGCTGCACAAGGTCTAACTAGTAGCCTCCTGAAGCTGACTAGTATAACCCTGACTAGTATAACCCATAATGTCTACTGGTAGTTTTGCCTCACTAGTAATATGCAGGGCTCTATTTTCATGGCCCATTGCTAGTGCGTCCTGATTTTTGCGTGAGCATAAAACTCATTGTTTTTGTTGTCCAGTTCGGCAGATTAGTTTGAAGTCAAACAGGCCGGTGTGGCAGAAGAAGTGTCTTGGAGATGTACATTGTGGAGTGACAATTTATCCATTCATCCGTCCATTTTCTGATCCGCTAATCCTCACAAGGAGCGTATCCCAGCTGTCTTCGGACAGTAGGCGAGGTAAACCCTGAACTGGTTGCCAGCCAATCGCAGGGCAAAAATAGACGAACAACAATTCGCACTTACAATCACACCTAGGGACAATTTAGAGTGTTGCAATAACCTGCAATGCATGTTTTTGAAATATGGGAGGAAACCAGAGGACCCGGAGAAAACCCACGCAGGCACAGGGAGAACATGCAAACTCCACATAGGAAGGCTGGAGCCGGGTTCGAACCTTGCATCTCTGCACTGTGAGGCGGACGTGCTAACCAGTCGTCCACCGCACCGCCCGAGTGACAATTTAGTGGCAGAAAATCAATCTAAAACTTACATCTGCTCAGACGGTGTAACACCAGCGCAGGGTAGATAGCTGGTCTAATGTGACGTAGTTCATTTATGAATATGTGAACAGCGGGCATCAAACCCCCTGAATCATTGTACTGTATCTTTTAAAATCGTGCCACTGTGGGTGGGGGCAGTCAAGACTCTGGTGTGCTGAATTTAAGGGAATGAAAGGAGTTCCTTTGATTGGTCATGCTTAAAGTCAGCTGTGACCACTCCAACAGCGGCGCAGCCCTCCCTCTTTCCTCCTCCTTGCACTCAACTGAGATACACCACACACCGTGCAGTTATGGCTTACTAGTATGCCAAATTTGTTCTAGAAGCGTGCAGAAATTATCGACAGTGGGGGGAGGTGAGCACAAGGCTTACTTGTGCATGGACTTTTTTTAAATTGGACATCAAGGATATAGTGAGGAAACAAAAGATCCAATGGCTTTCTGTAGCTATACTCGTATGCCAAAAGCGGCACTCATGGAGGAGAAAAAAATTTACTCGTAAAAGAGTGGTTGTAGTCAAGGCAGAAACCTGATCATGGGTGTCCGTATTGATTTGGTCTCTCCTGTCGCAGTCCCACCTCCCCTTTCCTTCTCGTAGAGTCACGCGACCTCTTGGACAAACGACACTTCACCCATCGCCCAATCCCAGAGTTTGAGGATTGGGGGCAGAATGGTGGGATTCCCTCCCCCTTACCCCCTCTGCGACTGCATGCATCACGCCATTCTGATCTCCTCCTGCTGCTATTTTTTTCTGGGGGGGGGGTAGTTACAAGGGGGGGGGGCTTTAATCCCGTTCTCACACCAACACACGCACACTCGACCCCCAGGAGAAGCCTTTCCCCGACTGGCTCCTCCCATTTGCCCACATCTAGACTGTGATTATACACCTGCTCCATATTTACACGTTTTCTTTTCTTGCCACAATGCAATTTCAATGGAACTTCTATTTATAATCTTAATTTCGGAGTTGGCTGCCATTAAGTTCGAGTCCCTGTTTCACATTGCCGTTCATTTCATTTTCAGTTCCACTCCTGGGTCAACAGGGTAAAAAGGGCAATCAAATGTTGTTTTTGATTAAATAAAAGATTTTTTGTTTCTGTTTAAGAAAATGCTACACATTCAACCACAAATCCGATGGATATTTGTATTTACCTTTACTATCAGCGATAACACCAACATTATTTTTAAACACTGTGATACAGTATATTTTTTTAAGTGTGGAAAAAAAATTCCAAGATTTTCTTTTTAACAGCACTTTTATTTGACTGTCACGCAGGTCTAAAAGTTGTTCATTTTAATTAAATTTTATATTTATCATCCCATAAAAAAACAAAAAGCGTGAATGCTAACATCTTGTGTGCGATAGCAGTTCAGTTTTGTGCAGTTTTCTTTGGGATATTTTTGGTGATTTTCTAAAAAAAAATGTTACTACATTTCGGGTGTCACTCATTTCTTGACGTATAACAGCTCAAAAGTCTTTAAAAAAATTATTCTTATAATACTGCACAAAACATTTTAATCACAGGGTGCATGATATCCCTCACGTTTGCTATCAGATAAGTTTGAATGTAAACAAACAACTGCAACTCTTCTGTCCCATTTAGTCCTCTCTCTCTCACTTCAACTGACTTTGTTTTAGCGTTGGCTCTTGTCCCTTACCATATCCCCTCGAAGATGCATTCTTTGCCAAATGGAGAGGATCTCAGTCAGATCAATATTGGGGTAAATCTCCTCATGGTTGTAGCGTTGTAAACAAGCGGGAAAATTCCAATAGAGCCAAAATTCTCCACCACATAAAATACCTTGGCCAAAAACTACACACATCCCAGCGTGAAAGTAACGGAGTTGTTGTAACAGGCTCCAAAAAAATCTCTCTGCCAAAGAATATCACGGCCAGAAATGCTGAAACAGTCCAAAACTGGTTAGCACAATGTGCAATGAACATTAAATGACAAAAAAAAAGGTGGAAAAGTACAAATTGGGGAGAAAACTAGCAGAGATGTTGTAACAGGCCACCAACTCATCCGTCCCTCGTTTGCCATTCAATCTTTCATTTTTATTGTATTTGGACAAGTTTCTTGAAGTAAGGTGGACCAAAATGGTAAAAGGGTGAGGATATTTCTATTTATTTTAAACTTACCTTTAGAATTTATGGTAGGTTTTTTTATGATTGAAATATAGTAACTTCTCACCTGCAGTGGCAGCTCTTAAATTTTGTGCGATTTTTTTAAACGGATGTTTTTCTTGAGAATTTTGGTGGCTTTTAGGTGCCTCTCCCAACCCCCCCCCCCCACACACACACCCAAGAGTCAACTCGAAATGTGTGTGTTCCACAAGTGTACATCATTTCCATAGTACAGTGGCCCAAAAGAGTAAAATAAAGTGGATGTATTTCAAATGACTTTTCTTTCAATAGATTTTTCCTTAAAATTTACGTGACTTAAAAAAAAAAATTCAGGTGCTTGTTTTTTTGTCTTTCTCTCAAGAGTCAACTGGAAGGTTGTGTGTTTCGGCTGCAAAAACTTCAAAAGTACATCACCGTGTGGCAGCAGACGAGAATTGTCAAGTCAAACTTAATGTCCGTTCCAAGAAAAAAAAAATCCTCTTTACGTAATTCCTGGAAGGTTGTGTGTTTCGGCTGCAAAAACTTCAAAAGTACATCACCGTGTGGCAGCAGACGAGAATTGTCAAGTCAAACTTAATGTCCGTTCCAAGAAAAAAAAATCCTCTTTACGTAATTCCCCTCGAACGTAGAAAGGTGCCATCACACATTGCCGCCCTGGAGAATTGTTCATCATCCCTTTTTTTTTTCAAACAAAATGCTGTGCTGAAATGGAGAGGAGCCTTTTTTTATTTAACGTGCGTGGAGATGGAAAACATTTTAGTGATGAGGAGGAGGAGGATGAAGAGGGAGGGAGCAAGGCTTATGAGCTTGAGAGTGTCATGTTGCTCATGCAGAGTTTGCCTTGTCATTCACATCCTTGTGCACACACATGGCCAACCTTGACTTTGACTCTGAGGAATAAAACAAAGAGGTGGGGGGAGACCAAAAAAAAAAAAAAGCACGTGTAGTTCCTGTACTTCTGTTCGAAAAACGTACGTGCAAAAGGCTTTTGTCTGTGGAAGGCGGTTGAGGGGGTCTTTTGTGTGCTCCCACCAACATGCCGTCAGGCGTGGCTTGTGTGCGAGGACATCTTGTTGGGGAGTCTGAAGCAACGGGTGCGCTTCTTTTGTTCGCCGGCACGGCTGCTGCTTCTGCAAAACGCTTTTTTAATTTTTTTTTAGGGAACTGGATGTACGGATGGCCGTATACGACCCCGTACTCGCCCCCGCCTCCTACATAGGCTCTGCAGTCTGCCAACTCCCTTCCCCCAAGTATATATTATATAAATATATATACAGACGCCGCCCCCCCCCACCTCAACCCCTCCCCCTCCTCCTGTGCCAGACACCCTCTAGTCTATACATAACATCCTCATGCGGAGACGACAACGTGGTGCCGCAAAGCGTGGCTACACGAGGTGGGCGCACCGCCCCCCCCCACACACACAATATCCTCAACAACCCACCATCCATCCTCACTATAGGATTACTATTAAGAAAAATACTAGTACAAACGTGAAGAGGACTAAAGTTGACGTCATCCTTTCCCATGGGCATGGAAGCTGATTCCCTGTTTCTTATTTCTTTCCAGTGGATTAGCCAAACTACAATAATCAAATATTCATCTTCACGAATTTAATATTTATATTGTAAGGGAGGGAAAAAGTACAAATATGATGGAGACTTAAATGGACGTCAGAAGCTGTTTCTCTATTTTTCTAAACAACAAAGAGGGGAAAAGTGTAACTATCCCAATATTTTTTTCATGTTTTTACTGATGGGCGTGGAGGGGGGGGGGGCTAAAACCCCCATTCAACCTCACTAAGTATTATTTCTATTAATGAAAATAAATAATAATTATAATAATAGTCCGAAAATTATGACACTCCTTCCCAGCACCTAAATTCTGTTGTTTCAGAGAACAAAAATGCTGATTATCCATATAATAATACAGAACATCACATGGTTCTTTTGGAGCATGAAGATGAGGAGGGGAGCGGCTTGTAGGAGCCAGACTGGGTGGAGCGTCGCCCCCACCCACCCCCCATTCAGTCATCCACCCAGTGCCCCCATGCCCCCCACACCCGAGCCAACGGCAAATCCAACCCGGGAAGAGCGCGCAGTCGCCGGCCTTGTTCTCCTCGCGTGTCCCGTCCGCCCCTGGAGCTCGCCGGCGAGCTAACTGGGAAGTAGTAGTGTGGGGGTCCAGGGGGCGAGGGGAGGACTGTTGGGGGGCGGGGTACGAGGGAGGGAGGGTCGGCTGGGTGGCTGGTGGGTCGGTCCATGGGAGGGACTAGCGCAGAAAAAGAGGAGGGGGGGCGGTGGAAGGAGGCGTCTGCGAGGAGGCTGTTTCTCTCTCCAGTCTCTTCCCCGTCGTCTTTGTCTCGCGCCACTCTTTTGTTTAGCCATGCCGAGCCTGCTGGTGCTTGCAGGGATCATGGAGAAAAACGGGGGCTACGGCGCCGATCTAGCCGGCTCCGGCTTCGGGGGGGAGGCGGGTCTGCTGGGGCCCCCAGACGACGACGAGGAAGACTCCCGCGCCCTAAGGGTCGCGCTCGGCCAGCTGTCGCTCCTGGGGCTCGGCGAGGGCGAGGACGGTGGAGGAGGAGGAGGTGGAGGAGGTGGTGGAGGTAGTGTTGTTATCGGCGGTGGTGGAGCTCCGACGAGCGGAGTGCAAGACCGGAGCAACAACAACAACAACAACCACCACAACAGTGGAGGAGGAGGAATTGGGGGAATCGGCGGACTTGGAGGCGGAGGGGACGCGTCGATCCTCCAAGGCAAGAGCAAGTTGTGCGCCCTGTACGAGAGCTCGTCCGGGGAGCCCAAAGGACGCGGCTGCAACATCACCGAATGCGTCCCGGTACCCAGCTCCGAGCATGTTGCTGAAATAGTGGGCAGGCAAGGTAAATCCCCCCCCGAAAATAAAAAAAAAGAAGCATGCTTTCTTTGCAAACTTTTTTTTGTTCCGATGTTACCTTTAACAAAGAAAAGGGAGTGGTGGTAGTGTTTTTTTTTCTGGGTACCCCCCTCCCCTTATTTCTCCTTTTCCATGAGGCATCAGCCTCCCACTTTTCCTGCTTCATAAGTTCCATCACCATCCAGGAGCTTTTCTTAATTTATTTTTGATGATTTGTTCATTTTATCTGATATCCTTTTTCGAAGCAATCGTGTAGTGAAGCCAGAGTCTGCTGCATGATTCCACAATCCAACGCCATCAATGTCAGCGGAGCCTTGGCTTCCTTTGTCGTCTGGGACGCGCCAGACTGTTCAAAAGGCAACGTGCTGTTGCGAGGAGGGCGGTGGGGAGAGAGGGTGGGTGGCTGAGTGGGTGAAGGTTGGGGGGTGGTTATGGGTGAGGGCTGGCAGTGTGGAGAAAGGAGGTCTGGCTTCCACCATGTTCTGCCTGGGATGATGTTTGGGGGTGGGGGGGGGGGGCTTGTCTATATGGCCCACTGACACATTTGGACAAAGGAAGCGAGCCATCCAGTCAGTCAGCCAGGGTAAACATGTCATATTATTGCTATTTTCCGTGAGAATTTTTCTCCGTTTTTGAATTACCCAATGTTTATGTACAGTTAAAAAAAAAAGTTGAGTGAAGTCAAAATGTCAAGGCAACAAACCAATAAAAAAATTCAGTGGGGCAATTCAACGAAATATTTTATGTTTTGCGAATGTCAAAATGGTCTTTCTCACCTTTTCAACAGAGAAATTAAGAGTTGACAGAAGTAATTGTCCTCCAATTGAAAGATATACGTGAAAACAGCTCAGCAAATTGTTTTGGAGTGAGAACTTGCTTGCTTTGTTGTGCTAACGCTGTGGCCGTTAATGTCAATAATTTATATTTTCAAGTGGTTCCAACTTAAATTACTGTTTTAGCCCCCCCCCCCCCCCAATAAATACAAGTTGTGTTTTTACAGTGTGGTGATTTAATTTTCAGGGATGCCACTATGATCAGGGCTCCTTTCATTAAGTACGGTGGCCGAAAACATAACAAGATGTGATTAATAAAAGCATTAAAATGCCAATGGGAATTCTGAACTTTTGGGCAATTTTAGACAGCATCCAAATTGTACGATATTTAGACTAATGAGTGCCCGAACAAACCTAATGTGTTTTATGTGGACGTCACGAGGACAAGTTCTGACGAATTTATTTAAGTATGGGAGCACAAAGGCTAAAAAAGAAATTCCTAAAAAAAATTGACAACTTGTTTCCTCACACTTTTAGCACGAAAGGCGGGATAAGAAAACAAAACAAAACAAAGGTAAAAATTTGGGTCAGTTTCTCATTTGTATAAAGTTTCAAGCAGTTTGAATTATCAAGGATTGCAACAATGACCATGGCTCATTTCATTAAGTACTCTGGGCCGAAAGCGTTATTTAAAAAAAAGTCAAAATTGCTCTATATTTTAGCGAATGGATGGACACATGCCCCAAAAAAAAATCATCTGACTTCTTTAAACTAATTTATTTAAGAAGAGTGGCCCAAAAGGGTCAACAGATGTGACAAAAACATTTTTTTTCAAAAACATTACAAATGTGATATGTGATTGAAGTTAAAATTGGAAACTTCTGTCCAATTTTAGGAGGAATGACTTCTTTGAACTAACCCCAGCAGAGATCAACTTTCAATGGCTGACAAAGTGTTCTTCTTCTGATAGCAAACTAATTGCGACTCAACAGTGCCTCTGCTGGTCATGACATGCAAGTGCAAAATGTCATTCATCCATTATGAAATTGGTACAATCAAATTGGTCGGATTGACTCTATTAGTTGATGATTTTCATTGTCCCTGCGACAAAAAGTTCTATTTCATACAATATTGTGTGTGTTTCATGAGTTTCAAAAAGTTATTTTTTATTCTTTAATGTATATTTCTATATTACCTAATTACTAGTTGTTAGATAAACTAACAGAGGTGACACACTTATTACTGCTGTTCAGTTAGACACAAACACACAAAAACGTACTTCTTTTGTGCCAAATGAAAAAAAAAAGGCATTTTAGAAAAAAGTAGCACTACATTTTATGACACCTGAACCCTTACGGGCCACCATCCATATTTTTTTGTGGCATCCTTATATTGATTCAATGAAACGCTTTCTTAATGTAAAACTTTGCACTTTCCGGCCACTATTCTTCACAAAATAAGTCCTAGTGAGTGTACATAAGACACATTACCACATTCCTCGGGGTATTGAGAAAGCAACCAACATTCTGAGGAAAAATTTCTACCAAAATTGCATCAATATGCCGAATTCCAACTGCTATCACACACAAAACATTTTAATCACACATTTTCCCCATCCTTTTTGGGCCTCATACAATCAAGCAATTATTGAAAAAAAAAATTGCGATTCTGGAATCCCTCAAACAACAAAAACTCAGTACAATTTTTTTAAAAACTAAATTAATTAAAATGCCCTTTAAAAAAATATGCAGCATTCCAACCGCCAAAACTTGTTAATCTGACCTTTTTTTTTACTGCTCTTTTTGAGCCTGCACACAATCAAGCAATTAATTAAAAAAAGTCAGAGTGATTGCGGCATCTCTCAAACAACAAAAACTCCGTACAAATTGGCTAAAAACCAAATTTATTAGGATGCCCTTTTTAAAAATCATTTCAGGCCACTCTATGTCCGGAAATGAGTCAAAAGAAGTCCCACGGACACATCCCTCTGTCCATTCGGAAACAAAAACATTCTTAGGAACAAGCATTCCTCAAAAGGATTTCAACTGTCACCTCACACACAATGTTGGCATGTGGTGATCTTTTGCATTGTGTAATTTGGAAATGAAACAAAATTGTACAACGCTATAGAGCATCATATACTAACATCTGGTGTGGTGTGGCCGTCACAACATTTTACAGAATATTTTTTGACAAAGAATATTTGGTTCAGAATGGGTGGTGGTTTTCATTTCAGTGAACTGTATCGTCACCTCTATAAAAATCCCGACATATCAGTAAGACAATTCAGAAATTTGTGAATGATTACCAACATAGTCAAAGATTGTTACAATCAAAACAATAATGGCAGAGCTGAGGTTTTTGATGCTAACTTCTCGACTGTTTATTTACAAAATGTTATATGTGTAGCGTGTCTTTACATTGCCAATTAGTGGCCGGGCATGCACATTACAAAATTTTCAGTCATTTTTAACACCCATGATCTGAACCGCTGTATTCTCTCGAGGGTCGATGGTGTGCTTAGAGCCTATCCCAGATGACTACGGCCAGTGGGCGGGGTACACCCAAACGCAGGGCACACATAAGCAAATAATAATTCGCGCTCACAATCACACCTAGGAACAATTTAGAGTGAACAATTAACCCAACGTGCATGTTTTTGGAATGTGCGAGGAAACCGGAGGACCCGGAGAAAACCCACACGGGCATGGGGAGAACATGCAAACTCCACACAGGAAAGCCGGGGCCCCGAATCGAACCCTGTGCACTGTGAGGCATACTTGCCATTGTATATTTAAATTCCCTATTAAGAGACAACCTTCAAAGTTGTTAATTCCTGCTTTAAACCCATTCATTCAAATACGCGACTGTAACTCCCATGGAAAATTTGCAAAATGAAAATTCACAGAATTTCAGAGCCCTATGTTTTAATGGTATGTTGTTGTCAACATACACATCACCGAGCAATTTGGCGTACTTCCACTTACATCATTTGGAACGTTCCCATCGTTCCAAATGAAGCATCTCGAATGACTGTAAATTCTTGTTGTGTGATTGATTAATCTCTGCCCCTGTAATTGTCTAATTGGGACACTCATTTTGTACTGATTAAAAGGCGGCGTGCAGGAATGTGTTCCTCCGTGCTCCTCTGCGACACTGTCGCGTCGATTAGCCTCATTAAACCACCAGCACGGCCGGCTGGGGTGCCTCCACGGGTGTTTGGAGTTGTCGGGTTCGAATGGGGGGGAAAAAAAACAAAAACAAATCCCCAAAGCGTCTCTTTCCTTCTGGCGTATGGAAAAGAGCTGCCGATTCGTGCGCAGGTCCCTTTAAGAAAGGCCTGACCAGTCAATAACCAGGGCGCTGGCTCCCTCTGTTTCTCAATGGCCGGCTGAGTGAATGCATGAAAATATCAAACTGGCCTCACCGCAGATTCACAAAATAGGCGTGAATCCCTCCACCACCACCTCCACCAACGAATGAGCGGACGTAGAGCAACAGCTGGGCCAAAAAAGCAAGCTGCGAGTGGCCCGGTCGCAAGTTCAAGGGGAGGTCAAAACTCTGAAGGATGACCGTGATGCTGCAAATAGATCTGCAGTGGTTCCTCGGGCCCACCACATCAGTAGTAAAGAAAGTGTTCGCTTTGGAAGTGCTCAAACGCGGCCGTTCTCAATAATCATACGCCAAAGGGTTTGATCTGGCCATCATGAAGTTGGCTTGTTTGTTATCAGTAAACGTACCAAAAACAACAACAACAAATGTTTAACCTGTTCAGGGTAACCTGGTGTAAATTCTGGATGACTGTGGTGTGACAAGCAAAGCAGGGTGCCGGGTTCTGTCTATCACAGGGGGAAAAAAAATTCCAAACCCACCCACAAGAGGTGAAGATTCATAATATCCCATGACGGTGGTGCTTTGACAGCAAAATATGTTTTTGAGGTGAAACCTGGTGACAAAATTTTGAGAACCACTGCTTTAGACAGTCTTTTGCCTCATTAAAAAAAACCAAAAAACCACAAGCAAAAAAAAAAAAAGCAAGGCAAGCTTCCTGTCTTGAGGTTGTTTGGACAGACCACCTAACCAAGTCACGTTGCATGAACTGATGAAGCATTCATAGACGAGAGACGAAACGTCTTTGAAAGCAAACAAAGCAGTCCAGTTGCGATCTGTCCCGGTTTGGTTCGGAAAGACACCGAACCAATTTTGCTTGCATGACCTAATGAAGACTTCTCAGATTAGAGGTGAAACATCGACGACAAACAGAGCAGTCCAGTTACGATTAATTCAATGCCCTGAGAAAGAAATGACCTGGACAAACGAGAATATCCACAATCAGTTTTTTGAAACTGTTTTGTCGGTGTGTCTGTAGGTTGTAAGATAAAAGCCTTGCGGGCCAAGACCAACACCTACATCAAGACCCCCGTGCGAGGCGAGGAGCCGGTGTTCTTGATCACCGGCCGCAAGGAGGACGTGGCCCTGGCCCGTCGCGAGATCATATCCGCCGCCGAGCACTTCTCCATGCTCAGGGCATCGCGCAACAAGCTGGGCGTGTCCTTCAGCGGCTCCCCGCCCACCCCGCTCCCGGGGCAGACCACCATCCAGGTGAGGGTGCCGTACCGAGTGGTGGGGCTGGTGGTGGGCCCCAAAGGCTCCACCATCAAGCGCATCCAGCAGCAGACCTGCACGTACATCGTCACGCCGAGCCGGGACCGGGACCCCGTCTTCGAGATCACGGGCTCGCCCAGCAATGCCGAGCGAGCCCGCGAGGAGATTGAGGCGCACATCGCCTTCCGGACGGGAGGACTGCACGACCACAACAACGAGAACGACTGCCTGGGCCCCAACGGCGGCAGCAGTCCGGCGGGGAGCAGCGGAAGCGGCGGCGGCGGCGGCGGCCTGGAGAGTCGACTCCAGCAAGTGTGGGGCCTCCAGGGGGGCCAGCGGAAACCCCTTACCAGCAGCTACCGCCAAAACTTCTCGGACGCCCTCGGAGGCGGAGGGGGCGGCGAGGGAGTGGGGATCTACAATAAGGGAAATTTCTCCAGCTCTGGAGAAAAGCCTTGCTCCTTTTTTGGCTCGGAGGGCGCCCAGAGTTGGGGTGACCCCGACTACCCCAAGCAGATGGCTTTCTACGCCCAGCAGCGATCCAAGAGCTTCGGAGGGCTCCCGCTGCCCCTTACTAGACTCTCGCCGGGGCTCCCGGAGCCGCCGGCCAACTCGTCCGTCGGCGGCATGGCGTCGGGGTCGCCGCACGCGCAGGCTCGCCGCGCCCACAGCGAGCCCACCTCGGCAGGGGAGGGCGGCTTCCCAGGGCGGCTCCCCGTACCGGACTCGCCGCCGGCCGTGCGGGATTGCATGACCTGCTTTGAGAGCAAAGTGACGGCCGCCCTGGTGCCCTGCGGCCACAACCTCTTCTGCATGGAGTGCGCCATTCGAATCTGTGAGCTCAACCACCCCGAGTGTCCCGTGTGCCACACGCAGGTCTCTCAGGCCATCCGAATATTCTCCTAAGGAACCGCGTCCCTTTTTAGACAGCTTTTTTTTTTTTTTTCTTGGTCTCTCGTTTGTCGGTCGGCTAATTAGTTGCCCTTATTACAGTTGTTATTATTATTCTTATTCCTATAATTGCGATACATTTTTTCATTTTTCAGGAAAGTTTTAAAACAATCAAGCAGCTATTTTAGAAGGCACTGCTTGCTTTACTAAAAAGTATAAGAAATATTTTTCAGTTTTTCTTTTATATACATATATATGCATATATATTTTATAAAAATTTTGTTTATAAGAGAAGCATTGTACCTTTTCAGGTTTGGATTTTTTTTTTTCATCTTTTTTTTTTTTTTTTTTTTAAGATGGGACTGCTGCTGTTATTCCTAAACGCAGAATCACAGTGTAGGCCGACAAAATGTGAACATTTTATTACTGCTATTCCATTTTTTTTTTTTTTTTTTTGTATTATCACGTTACCATGAAGTGGGATTATATGGAAGGAGGATTGTTCAATTCACACCGCACCATACAATCATCTTGGGTCTAAAAGAGGGTTGTCAATCACACTTTTTGATGGTAAATGAATCCTTTTATTGTGCTTTGACAATAGAAAATGTGAATGGATTTTATTCAAAGCACTTCTTCAATAGTTATACTGTACTCTTGATTTTTTATTTTTTTTTTGTGGGGGGGCATTACATTATTATTCGCCATATTATCGGTGCCATTGTTTGGACCACCGGCTCCCAAAATGAGTGAATCTCATGGAGGAGGGGGCATTGATTCCGCAAGGCTTGCTGTAATCTGCTGAAAAGATTCAGTGATGCTCGGCTTCCCCTCGTGGTTTAAAGGACTCATTTTACTTGCCCAGGACCCCCCCCCTCCCCTCCCCCAAAAAAGCCTTTGAAATCGGACCAGTTGGCCTCGATGAACACCCCTCCAAACCACTATCTTTTTATTCTCAATTCGTCACTAGAAGAATGTGAGCAAAACATCATGCAGATAAGACGAGAATTTGTTTTTGTATTCGGCGTCTGGCTGGAGCAGGTGTGGGGTTATCTCGACTGGTCCCCCCGTTTTGTCTCCCTTCTTTGACCACATGTTCCCCTTCTCTGGGCTGCTTACAGTGTGACCCCCCCCAGGCCTCCCTCTCGGATTGAGGAGCGTTATTGTCTGTGGGTACTCGGACAGCGGGGCCTGGCGAGCGCTCTTTTGATAATTAAATGGGTTTGGTCCAGGTGCGGACCGGAGGGGGGAATTCAACCCCCGCTGTCGTGCCCAACCAAACCCCTCCCCCCCCTCACAACATACGAGATTTGAAAGCCACACTATTGATGAAAAACATGTGGCCATGTTAAAAAGAAGGCACTGTCACGAGGTGTAGTGTGAACGCCCCCAACCTCTCCAGCCAAACCCCTTTATTATAGCCACCCCCCCCACACACACACACACATATGCACCAACTGTGAAATTCAAAACAGGGTTTACGTGACAGATCCAAAAAGGCCTACCCATTGACCCCCCCACCCCAGCTACTGTAAGGGACATCCAGCAGCTGCCCCTTCGCTATGGACACTGGGGCCCCAGCCAATGGGAGACCCCCGGCCTCCTCCTCCCCACTCCCCTGCCCTAGCTTGAATGAAATCAGGCAATTGTAATTGACAGGAAAGCGGGGGAAACGCCCCATTTAACTCGCCCTCGCTCTGAATCAAATTATGCTCTGGGCCCAGCGCTGGGGGTGGGTGGTGTGGACAAATGGGTTATTGCGGGGCTTAAACTGTTGAATTAAAGAGGGGGGGGGGGGCTTGTCGGTCAGGGAGGCCATCTTGGGGTGGGAATGGTAAAGTCCACATTATGCCAAACGATACTATCTAATTACATGTTAAGGTGTGTGTTGATAGCCACGATACATCATGACATTTACAGCACAATAATGACGCTAATTAATAATAACACTCCCAACTTTTGCTGTCAAAGTATTGCCGGAAGAAATCGCGATCTGTCTCCAATCAGATTGATCGGCTGTCTAAGCTGCTTTCAGACACAAGGATGGCATATTTACATGATTCTGGGTGGCTGTAGTACTTCTTCAAAATATTGAGAACTGATGATTGGTGTATCCGTACTGTGATAATGGCGCAATGTATCATGATATCAATAGATCATCGTATCCCTATCGCCTCGGCTTAAGGCTTCAAACTGTTTTACAGGTAATGGGGATTGATACCCAATGATGCAATGTATTGCAATATCACTTCCGCTTGAGCCTTCAAACTGTTTTAAAGGTATCAGGTATCAATATTTTGCTGATGATACACTGTATTGCAATATCGAGACAAGAGGACACGTATCACCTCGGCTTGAGCCTTTAAACGGTTTTCAATTCTGTTTTTAAGGTATCAGGTATCGTGTGAGTCTACTGATACCGTGATAATGACGTGATGTATCGCGATATCGATATCTTGTACAACCCCCAGAGAAGACGTCTGTCTCATTTTAAATTGTGTCCCAGCCACATCCTTCCCTCAAGAGAACCCCCTTCCCCCGCCCCCCCCTGCCCGTGGCCTCCTCTTAAGAGCCAAACACAAAGCAAAGCACGTGTAACACTTACAAAATAAAAGTAACTTAAACTCTAGGACAAGATAGTAGAAATAAAGAGTATCATTCTATGGAGAAATTGCACAGCACAGTCATAAAAAAAATATTCTTAGTATTTTTGTTTTATGCCTTAATGTTACACTTTTTTTATTCCAATAATGCCATTCAGGCTGACACGTTGGCCTTCCATTGCACCAACCCCTTACAACAACTTTTCAAAGTTAAAGAATGTGAATCACACTTGGCTAAGGAGGGGGTTCAGGAAATGACACCCTTAACCCGTCTGTTATGTCGCGGGTCAAATTGACCCGTTTTATTGTGAAAGAGAAGTAATATGAAGTAGTTTTGGGGTTATGAAACGTCACATGTTGGCTGTGAAATGTTTGTAATGGAGCTAATGATGAGACTTTTTTTTCTGTTTCTGACCCTTTTGGCTAAATTACATGTCACGAGTCAATATGACCCAAGAACATCACTGCTGTTCCTGAAGACCTAACAGCAGGGTTAAAAAAAACACTTACACTTACAAAAATAAATATGAAGAGTAAAGCACCTTATTTACTAAGAGAAGAAGCGCATTTCATGAATACCAAACCGACCACTGATGGTGAAATATTTCCTAGAATCTAAGACATGCACATAAGGATTCCCTTTTGTTTTTGTTTATGTTGTATTTCTTGTCGTGATCACGACGAGAGAGGGCTGTCTCTTTATATCCGAGTATTCAAAGACTCTTTGTAAATAAATAACACATTTATTTGCTCATAGGACGTCCGGCTTCCACAAAGCTTTTACT
This sequence comes from Hippocampus comes, assembly GCF_001891065.2. Classification (NCBI taxonomy): domain Eukaryota; kingdom Metazoa; phylum Chordata; class Actinopteri; order Syngnathiformes; family Syngnathidae; genus Hippocampus; species Hippocampus comes. The sequence continues at coordinate 767,500 of NW_017805539.1, read as the reverse complement.
ACGCCAATTTAACACAGGAAAAAAAGAGAAAATATTATTATTATTATTATTATTATTGTGTTAGCCATCACTTTGACTCGAATATTAGCCTTCATGAGATAGATCCATAGGTTTAATACATATTATTTCAAGGGATTAACATAATCAGACGCTTCTATGATATCCCTTATGAAGCCTGTACTGTAAAAATCTGAAATACATAAAGGTTCTGATGAATTATATGTATAATAACAATAATAATAACAACCCCTGAATGAAGACACAATTTTCTATGTACATTAAGATGAAGCAATAAACGGTAATATTCCATTCAGACTACTTTGACTATTAGCATTTAAGCATTTGGTAGCTTGTTGCAGTTCTTTGATTCGTAAAAAACAAAAAACAAAAAAAAAACTTTCAGGAAAATTGCTGTGCTCTTCAGGGTCTTTTTTTGCGTGATATGTTGAATATTAAGCACTCGTTTCAGGATTTCTGAACGGCAATGAAAAGACGAGATTGGATGCTAACAATGCTAATGACGCTAACGAGTGTCTTAGCTTTTAGCGTAGCTTCCAGACTTCGCCTCTGCTTTGTATTACGGTCACATGTAGCCAAAGACCAACGTATGACCAGAGCCAACTTAGTAGTCTTCTAAATGCGATATCGTACATTGTGAAAGCAAATCTGTGAAAACATATCAGGTCTGGGACGCCCCACAATCGAGTCATGTTTCATGTGTGGGTCACTATTTCCACAATAGGGGTGACGTTAAAAACAAGGACAATTTTCAGAGTTGACTTTGTAGTTTTCCATTGCATGCTAACAAAATATTGTACCATATAGACTAAAAGTTAACCGCATACAAGAAGCTTTACGACCTCAAGGCTCACGTGGGGTTTTCCAAATGGTATACAGCATCGCAGCATAGTTAAAATTGTTACACAAAAATAAGATTGCTAAGAAATGTGCGTAAGTTTCATTTGTGCAGCTCGGGCCGGTATGAAATACTTTGGATCGAGACACGAGCGACTTGAAACGGGCGGCGGAAACGGCTCTCAGCGACATTCGAGTCGTTAATTTTTCCTTAGTATTATTTTTTACAATATTGTATTACGATTTTTCCGTTGTAGTCAAAATAGGAATTGTTGATGTTTTTTTTTTCTTGCTATGAAAACGGACGTATGCATTTATATAGAATCCCTTTGAAGGAGTGATAGGAAATCCATATTCTCAATGGATGCACTTAAGCAATTGTAACCAACTTTTTACAAAAATCGAGCAAGTAATGCATTTGAATGTATGAACAAAACTCAACCTAATGCACTCCTTATTTGTTTTATTACCAGCTTTAAGTTTTTGTTGTTTTTTTTTCCTTTGGATGGAGTTTAGGGGAAAGAATTTGTGACGTGTTTTCAATATATTTGAGTTGTTCAGGATACATTTATAGAAAGTAAGTTAAAATGACAAAGAAAAAAAACATTACAGTTTTGTCAAATCTATTTTGCTAACATTGGTTTTTATTTCTTAGAATGCAGAGAGTGGGGGCGGGGGGGTAAGGAAACAAAAAAAAGTCAGTATCTGGATGTTATTTAAGAAAACAAACCTATTTAAAAGACCTTTTGTTTTGTTTTTTAATTCAAATGACAAGAAGTTAATATATTTCTAAACAAGGTGGGGGAAGTCAGTTTCTACGTAAAAAAAAAAAAAAAAGTTTTATTTATGACAGTTATGGACGCCGGTCGACACTCGTGCCACGCCCACGACAGCATAGACTATTTTTTAAGAATTTGGAGATATTTTAGTCACAGAGCATCAATCTTGTGCCTCGATTATATTAGTATTATTATTATTACTATTATTATTCATGTCCTGCATTAGTAACTCCCCCTTGCCGCTCCCCCCCCCATATACACATATGCCTTCACCTGTAAGCCCATGGTACTGACTTACTGACTGCATTACACATTTCCTCTGTGATTCAAAATCCAAAATCAAGGTCTAAGGTCTTGACTGCATACAACTTGTCATTTTGGACATCGCCAACTCCACTTTTGTGTGTTTTTTTTTTCTTGGTTTGTTTTGGATTGACAGCAACAGAGCAGCTTGACGATGGCCGATTTTTTTTTTTTTTAGCGGGTTAGGCGGGCCCTCGAAGGCAAAACTTTGGCCTGGTGGTATTCAAGAGTAGTAGATCTATGTACTGTAACTAGATAGCAAACATAACACACAACAGGTTCATTACTGTACTAGTTTGCATGTATGTCGTGTGGTCACTTAGGGCTAGATGTTCATAGTTGGGAGCATTTTCGGAGGTCAAAAGGAGGCGAGTTTTGATGCCGGGCAGTCCCCACGCCGGGATATACGAACAGTGAGGCCACTTCCTTCAGTTTTGCTGAAAAACTCATCACAAATCAAGCTGAAGTTGTGTTTTCTGTTCAATACCTGGAAAGAATAGCGAGTACGTGAGAAGCCAATGTTTCAGTCTATGCAGGTGTGTCAAACTCATTTTGGTCGTGGCTAAGTGCCAGTTTTGGTTTCCCTCAGAAGGCCGGGAATGATTGAAAATTACATAATCACCTCGGCATATTATTACGTGTACTCAATTTGCCCTGCTCATATATATATATATATATATATATA
>NW_017805539.1:740331-761187 GCF_001891065.2 Hippocampus comes | reverse complement strand
GCTCCCCCTTGCCCAAGCATCTTAGTACTGCACATGAAGCCCATTGTACCTCATTCATCTCCAGCTGTGTGTGTCCGCCCTGCTCTATTAACGCCTCGCCCTGCTTTATTTTCATATATATATATATATTTTTTTTTTTTAACTACATGGTGTATTTGAGATCATGAATCATGGAAAATAGTGACAACCAAACATAAATATGATTAATATGATATGATAAGTTGATGTTAACTCATGATGTGTCTAAATATTGCGTTCTGCTTCTGTGACAATATGAGCAGCGAACCATCCTACAGGCATCCATTCGTCATTACAGCGGGTTCAAAACTTGAATTTCAAAGACAAGCTGGGCGAGGCCCTCTTCCCACAGCAACCTGTTGAAAAACACGCTTGACGAATATACAGACGTGTGTGACAGAGTTAACAGATGGATTTCGGTTGATGTATACAAACATCCACGGCAGCGAATGAGTTCTGAGATTGGGAGAAAAATAATCAGTCATATTTGGGGGAAAAAAGTCCAGGAAAATTCACATTTTTGTACAAATTTTCTGCTGAGATGAAATCAAATCCAGTTAGCAAGAAACTAATTTGACGCACTTGATTTGTTTTCAAAGACCACAAAAAAACATAACGTCGCCGACCTAGAGTTTTGCGGTCAACAGTAGACTCAAAGGAGTTTGCCTCACTGTTCCAATACTTTTGGATGGTCTGTATACAGTATTTGCATTCACCTCACAGCAAATGAACTTGAACTTCCTGTGGTTTATGTATTTATTGGTCAAAACTTGACACATTTCCTGCTGTACGTGACGGGACCAAAAGGTGAAAACTCGCAATCTTCCTCCGAAGACGGCCGGCGCGGTCGACAGTTTGTCTCTTGGTAGCGTTTTCCAATATTTGCAGCACAAATAGTATGTGTGTGTGCGTGCTTCATGCCGGTCTAATAGTGGTGGTAATGCGTTAGTTTACGGGCCAGCGTCATCAAGCTGGCGTTAGTTTCTGGTTTCTCTATAAACGGTGAAAAGAGGGTCACCCCACCCCTTACCCCCCTCACGCGTGTGTTTGTGTGTGTGTGTGTGTGTGTGGGGCGCTCTGTGGCTGACCATCAACTTTTTTTGATGGATGGGAACAAAAATGACAAACAATGAAAAATAGAGAGAAAAAAAAATCTTTGAACTCTGTTACATACAGTGTGCCATGCACTCGACGAGGCATGTGATATTGCAGGTTTATTTCTTATAGCACATGTTTTTTTGGTGAATTACATTTTTTGGAAGACATTTTTATGATTGATTAATTATTATTATTATTATTAATGTATCTGCTCCATGTTAGTTCTGGTTCTTTGTTATTTTTCCAAGATACAAGATGTATTGTAAATGTTTCTAATAAAAAGAACAAAATGAAAACGATCCCGGTCATGGAGTGAGTTGTACTTTTGTTATTTTGAGAGTTGCAATGATCAGAAAGTTTGTTGCAAAAAGAACATTTACTTTAAAAAAATTAATAAGTACAGGTTGTTGTAATTTAATACATTTAAACATAAAAAAAAAGATCGATTTAGGTGAAAATTGGAGAATGCATGATATAAAATCAATTACTTTTTCTTTTAATTCATTCGCTGCCAGCCGTTTCCAAAGCAGAATTCCCCATTTTGCGATTTGTTTTAGAGCATTTTGATAAATCATTCACCACCAACACGGTGTACACTCTCTTCTGTCACCCGAGTTTGTTTCTATATATTTCCGTTCTTTAGTACCGTAATCAGCAGTAGAACAATCGTTGATTTCACCAGGAGCACCGGTTTCTGACCAAAAAGCGGAGAAAATTAGCTTTTTGTGAAAAGAAACATGTTGAGCAGAACAGAGACTTTTGCACTTTTTTTTTTTTGCTTTTGTGACACCTCAAACTACAAAATAAAAAACAAGATTGAGAAAATTCTTTCGATGGGAAAATAATTCACAGATATGAGTACAAAAAGTGCCCTGACGCCATGGCTCGAGCTGAACGTCAGCGGCTCTTCTAAATAGTGTTCCTCAGAGGAATGTATTCGTCTGTGGAGGAAAATGGTTGGATTCCAGTTGACAAATATAAAAGTCCACAGCAGTGAACGAGTTCATGGAAAAAAGTGGATTCTCTTTTTGCCCATTTTCAAACCTGGTCAATTTGACCAAAAGATAGGAGCAGGGTTAAAATTAAATATATTCTCCTCAGCAATCAAAAGGACAATCAGTCAGTGAAGTGAAATATATTGCGTCATGAAATTAGGAGTGGTAAGATGGCGCCGCGACAGTGGCAGCCTTTACAGTGGCTCCTATACTTTTTGTTCTTCTACTTTCTTCCTTTCATAACTTTGCTGCTGTAAATTAGGAATTTCTCCATTGTGAGATGAATAAAGGTTTTCTTGTGCTTATTATTCTTAAAAATTGTCTGGCGACAAAGTTAATATCCTCTTATTCGTGCTCATTAAGTAACGTCATTCAATTCCACCAAATGAAGACATAAAAGACACTCTACTACAAATCAAATTTATTTGCACATATACAGTCCAATATACATATTAGAATAGTGGTTTGCGTTTCCTTTTTTTAAAAAAAAACAAAAACAGTAAAAGCCCTGTCCTGCACCACAAAGTTTAAAGACCTGTGAAGGCCACACAGCACACACACACCAGCTGATTGTGTGTAATTTAAATCAAGCCCTTACTAACACACTCTAACAACTTTTTATTATTTTAAAAAGTAATAAACAAAAATACCTCCCTGCAGGAAAGACAAGGGAGGGTTGACCTCTGCAAGGCAAAACTTTTTTTTTTTTAATGTCCTGGTCCAATTAAGACAGAAAGCAGTAAAAGGGTCTCCGGTATTTACATTAAAAAAAAAAAAAAAAAAAAAGCTAAGGAGGTTCCATCCATTTATCTCACGAAAAGGGGGAGCGGTGCCTCCGAGTCCCCCACCGGACCCCCAGAAAAATCTGAAGAAGTCAGACCAGGATCCAACATGTGCATTTATGAAATACGACTCCTTGTCGCCCCTTTTGGAGAGGCGGATGTCCTCACAAAGAATAAGCGTGAATATAAAAATCAATGCAATTAAAAGCATAAAACGTAGTGTTCAATAAATAATTTGGGATGAAACATTGAGCAATTGAGGGAAGTGGCGACAGTCTTTGGGAAGGTTCGACTGACTGTGGCAGGAATTTTTTTTTTTGGGGGGGGGTGGATTATTAAACTAGTAATTTTAATTTTTACAGCGCCGGGAGTGCTAAACTTCCTCAACCTCTCCTGCATTTAACCCAGCTCTTATGTCAAACCGACATTCAAAAGCAAAGATATATAAAAAGTAAGAAGTATAGTGACTTAACTGTAAATCTTGATGGCGATGGTGCATCACCATGCGATACAACTCGAGATGCAAAATTCTGAGAATTTTCAAAGTTAGAAATTGACCATGGGAACTAACAAAAACAAAGAAAAAAATGGAGAAACTGATAAATTTGCAGGTTGGCTCTTATGAGGGCACTTAAACACATTAAGATTTTAGCCGAACCGTGACTGTTGTTCATGCCCTGAGAAGTGGGCAAGGAGAGCAATTTATGTTTGCATGGGTGCCTGGTTATGACAAAACAAAATGATTTATTTTCAATACCTTTGCAATAAATGACAGCGAACCCCTCTAATATCCATAATGGCTTTGCCGCCATGTTGCAGTATTCAAGTGAAAGGAGGCACGTCATTTAACCAGGCCAAAGCCTTGTCTAATAGAAAAAAAAAAAAGTATTTTTGGTGACATTTGACGGTCTCTTGGTCCCAAGAAAATGTTTATGTGAGCTGAGGAGCTACACACTTTGACAAATGTTGTGCATGGCCACTGTCGTGGCGTCTACGGACAATCATGAAGCGGGGGGGGGGGGGGGGGGGGGGGGGGGGGGGATTTCTGTGGGAGGGCTTGCTCCCAATCCTCCATGAATAGTGGGGGTTCACTGAACAATAGTACCTTGACGCAATACACCACTGCTCAAACCAAGTGTGGGGAGAAAAAAAAAAGGGGAGCAATTAGGTAATGTGACGGGCAAGAAGAGCTATCTTCATAATTTGTAGAGATGTCTGTAAACGACAAAACAACATGTTTATATTATGATACCTTTCCAGGAAATTACCCTCAATTTACAATGAACTCCCATGGAAAGTTTCCAATGTGTAATATTTCCAAAAGTGCCCATCTGAACCCCCCCACCCCACAGAAACTTTCCGGAAATTTTGCCACCCTAGCTATAACTTAATTTTTTTTTTTTTCCGTAATGGGTCAAAATGACCAAAGGATCATTAACGCTGCTCCTGAGAAACCAAGGTAACAGGAGGGTTAAACATGGATAATGTACGTACACCCCTCCCTACAATAGTCCTAATGAAGAAGTGAAGTGGATATCTCTACCCACTTCTTGGTCTTCCCCACCTGTCTGTCTGTCTGTCTGTCTGTCTGTCTGTCTGTCTGTCTGTCTGCATCTAACTGTCGCTGTGAGGCTCTCAGTTGTTCTGGCAGCACATGCCCTTGTTGGACGCGTTCTGTGTGGGCTCCACCGTGATGGGCACCACATTGGAGGCGGGTGAGAAGTCCGAGTCGCTACGTCCCGACATCTGCCGCTGTGACACGATGTTGTAGATGGCTGAGCGGGGATACGGAGAGGGAGAGAAAAAGAGAGAGAGAGTGAGAGTGTGTGTGAGAGAGAGAGAGAGAGAGAGAGAGAGAGAGAGAGAGAGAGAGAGAGAGAGAGAGACATTGGGGGGGTGTTTCGTACAGTCCCCTCCAAAACTATTGGAAGGGCAAGTTCAATTCCTTTGTTTTTGCTGTTTATTGGAGAGATTTGGGTTTTGGATCAAAAAAAAAAATTTGAGACAAAAGTTCAGAAATACAGCTTGTACCTCATGATCTTTACATCTAGGTGTGTTAAACAACTCATGACAGAGCATCTTTTCTTTCAAGTCATCCACTTTTCAACGGAGCAAAATTATTGGAACATGTGACTGATGGGCGTTTCAAGGTGCTCCGGTGTTGCCATGGTGATGTAAATACCACCGAGTCAAAGCTGGAATTCTGAACTTTGGTCTCATATTCATCCTTTGATCTGAAACCCAAATGTCTTCACTATACAACAAAAACAAAATTAACTTTGCCATTCCCCACTAAATACACACTCATTCTTTCTTTTCAACTCAGAGTGAGGCCATTAGCAACATTAGCTGCCGCAGCAGCGGCTCATTGATGTCACTTCTACATTCCCAAGAGCTGAGGCTGGATGCTGTAATTGAAGTTGAGGTGTCACAAAGTTCTCAAACGGCAGGCGATGCAAAATCTTCAGGCCGAAGTGAAGCAAGGTGGTCCATTTTAGGAGGTCATTAACTCAATTCCAGTTCAGCTATACAACACATTAATCCACTGATGTGAATTAATACAAAGCAGGTGCAGGGAGCTGAGAGGGGTGCTTGGAGGTCGCCCGAGTGCACCCATCGATGCAAGAACACGATTACGCGGATGTTGCTGCCATCTACAGGCAGACAACAGATGGTGTCTGACATCGGGGGATTGTGTCGAGTGCAGCGATCTCCGACTCCTGTGTTGTCACCAAGTGCGGCATTGAACCAAAACTGATTATTCAAGATCTCGCAATGTGCCTTTCTTCAAATCCTCCAAGTCCATTCTTTTGAATCTGTGTCATTTGCTTGTAAATCTTTCGAAATAAACTGAAATTGATCTTTCTCTTTTTTTACTTTTAGAGAACCCCCCCTCCATTAAATGTAATTTGTGTGTGTGTGTGTGTGTGTGTGTGTGTGTGTGTGTGTGGGGGTGGGGGGGGGCGAGTCGGAGTTTGTCAAAGTCCTGGAATTTACTCATAATTGGTGCAACAAGCCAAAATGGCTAATTTCGTATAAATTTTGGGGCATAGGTCCTTCAGACATTTTTGTGAGTTCTGTTATGATGGCACCCAGTCGTGTGGGATTTTCCGCAGGTACGCCGGCAAACATGCAAACTCCACACAGGACGGCCAGAGCAAAGATTCGAATCTCAGAAGTGTGAGGCAGACATTCTAAGTATTCGTCCATTGTGATGCCGGCCATTCAAATCATTGCATTTAACATGTCATTTAATTTATAACAAAATATCAAATCTCAAGGACCTTCCAAAAACTGTAATAAAATAAAAGTCACCTGTGAGGATAGTCTGGAAGGCAAGCTCCACATTAGATGAGTCTAAGGCCGACGTCTCCAGGAAAGACAAGCGATGTTTTTCTATAAAAACAAAACAAACAGATGCCATTGGAAGCCTGCAATAATAAGCAAAACTAGAGAATGCAATATCTGTAGAAAGTGTGTGTGAATGCTGAAGAGCTGACGCTGAACGGAAATGCTGAGGAATTCATTGAACTGATGAAATGTAGAATGTGAGACTTGAAAATGGAATGTCTGAGTCAGTCTAGAAATAGTATAAATGTAAACTATTGATATTTATTTATTCAATTATTACATAACATATGAAAAATGTGGCAATTTGAGGATTTGAAGATCGATTGGGAAATGTAGAAGGAATGTAAATATCGGCGCTGTCGGGGGGAAACCTTATATGGCCAAATATAGTAAATTTCTTACTTTTTCAAAAATCAATACAACAAACCCAATTCCAATGAAGTGAGGATGTTAAACATAAAAAAACAATAATTTGCTAATCATATTCAACCTATATTTAATTGAATACACAACAAAGACAAGATGTTTAATGTTCAAACTGAGAAATGTAATTATTTTTAGCAAATAATCATTAACTAAGTATTGCAACACATTCCAAGAATACGGGCAAAAAAAAAAAAAAAAAAAGAAATGCTCATCGAACACCTGTTTGGAACATCCTACTGGTGAAGAGGCTAACTGGGAACAGGTGGGTGCCATGAGAGGGTATAAAAGGACCTTCCCTGAATTGCTCAGCCATTCATACGCAAAGATGGGGCAAGGTTCATTTCTTTGTGAACAACTGTGTAAAAAAATAGTCAAACAGTTTCAGGACAATACGTTCCTCAAGGTACAATAGCAAGGAATTTCGGGATTTCATCACCTGCGGTCCATAATATCAAAAGGTTTCTGAGAATTTGGAGAAATGTGAATTGTGAAAAAATAAATAAATAAAATTCTCTTCAGCCCTGACGTAATGATGGATTCAAGTGTCAATGATCCGGAGGAGGCACCTGCAAAGTCCCGGGCCTCGTCGGTCGGCACGGCTCTCAGGTGGCGCAGGTCGCTTTTGTTGCCCACCAGCATGATGACGATGTTGCTGTCAGCGTGATCCTGCAGCTCCTTCAACCAGCGCTCGGCGTTCTCATACGTCAGATGCTTGGCGATGTCATAGACCAGCAGTGCTCCCACGGCGCCGCGGTAGTACCTGTGAAATAGTGAGAGGACGACATTCAGCACACCTTTACAGTTTTCAAACTAAATTGCGGCCCGAAAACACAGGTGTCAAACTCAAGGCCCGGGGGCCACGTGTGGCCCGCCACATCATTTTAAGTGGCCCGCAAAAGCAAATCAAAGATGACAACTTCCATGGTGATTGCTCAAATCTGTACCAAAATTTCTAATTTTCATATGGAGTAAATCAGTGACGTATTGTAAGCATTTTCTTGTTACCAAACCCTTCATTACAGTTACTTAAACAATTATTGAATAACACGTTATTTGTGACTTTGTTATATAGTTTCAGTCATAACAGCCCTCCAAGGGAAACGGTAATTATAATGTGGCCTGCAATAAAAATGAGTTTGACACTCCTGCCCTACAATGTCGCAATATTTTTTTTGGGTGGTACATATACTTTTTGTGGAAATCTGCGGTACATAGAGATCCTTTTGTATGGGCTTTTATAGCTTTTTCCGTAAAGTTTTATTGTCCTCTTTGCTGCATATTTTCTCCTGTTGTGGGTGGGTCCAGAGCATCTCCCCCGTGATAAACCGTAATGCAATAAATGTGATTAAATATCAAATAAGGGCATTGCACTGACGCAGAAGTGATGGCCCGGTATCGCTCCTGTCCAGCAGTGTCCCAGATCTGCGCCTTGATGGTTTTGCCTTCCACTTGGATGCTGCGCGTGGCAAACTCCACACCGATGGTGCTCTTGCTCTCCAGGTTGAACTCATTGCGGGTGAAGCGGGACAGCAGGTTGCTCTTCCCGACGCCGGAGTCACCGATTAGCACCACTAATGGTGGTGTGGAGGAGGGGGGGGGGGGAGAGAGAGAGAGAGAGAGAGAGAGAGAGAAATACTCGTGTTAGCATCAACATTGAAATAGACCACCACTGTTCACTGCTATAAATTGAAACAATCTATTTTGTTGTCGACATTTCTTAAAATGTTCAATCATGAATCATGACTTAATTCGGTACTACTAACTTCCTCATATTCAGATTTTTTTTGTCAGCCTGATGCCATCCCACCTTTACGAAATAGGAAGTTTAGTGCTACGGCTTGCAGCAACTGCATTGACAAACAAACCATGTCATGTTTCAACACTGCTGCAATGTGTTAGTCAGAGCAAATATGGTGTCAAACAAATGGGCAGTCTACTATATCTTGAAAAGTTACCACCATTTGTCCTGAATGTTGGGTGGAGGAGAAGAATCATTAGGCAACCATTAAGACGAGAGTTACAATTATGTCTCTGTTACACGCCCATCCACAAAGCACATTGTTGACGTTTCTGCTGACAAAAGATACTTTCCTGACAGCGCTTATATCAAAACATCAACCCCCACACCCATTTCTAATGACGTGCCAGCCTTCCCCAAAGCAAGTGGATGCTCACCTGAGCTATGAAGCTAATTCTGGGAGGATGAACCTGTTTGGTTGGATTAGATTAGAGTCTGCTCTATGTAACCCCCTAAATGATTTTTTTTTTTAAATTGAAAAAAAAATATTTAAATCAGTTCACAATATGACAAAAATACGGCTGCACATGTCTTACTAAATTACTTAAAATTATGGTAAATCCCAAAAAAAAAGGCAGTGTAATGTTGTAAATTAACATAAGCAGGAACAGTCGCTTTAGATAGTAAAATGACTTTTTATTGTCATTTAGGTTCATAGTGACGCATACTTATATGGAAATAGACAAATATGCTGTTTCCACTTTGGATTTTTCTGGCGAGTGAAGTGAAAGAAGAAGCGAAGGAAGCCTCAAATGGGACGGCTGTGGACAACTTCCTGTGTCGACTCAGTTAACAACATAGGTGCATTAAAAGAACAAAAGGATAGGCGTAAAAAGTTCAAAAGCAATAAAACCTAAGGCACCTGACTGCCATCCGCACTTTGTCACTCCAATTTTTGCTGATGCCAGTCTGCCTGGAACCAAATCTCATCTTCGCTTTGCTCTGTGACAAAGCTTTTGTATGGCTTTAAGTGAACACACACACACACACACACACACACACACACACACACACACACACACACTCACACACACACACTCACATTCACACACACTTCATGCAGGTATTTCCAGTTTGACAACTTGTTTCAGGCTAAGTTCCTCTTGTTCATGTCAAGGTACAACTATGAACGACTGTTTGCACCGGCCGATGCCAGCCTGTTCCTTTTGACATTTTTTATGTGTGGTGCAGCCAAGTTGCACCTGTGGTCATGCCAGCACTGGAATCAAAGGCATTAAAAAGCCTTATCTGGGGGTAAAACATTCAGCACATTCTCAATGTTCTCAGTGAGTGAAATGTGATAGGGGCCAAAAGTTAAGCTAGCGCTGTGTGTCATGGCGGTAGTATGAACTTATTGGCTCTTTCTTAAATGCAAATGAGATTGCAAAGGTTTGTGGTCACTTAGAACACGTCGGTCTTTTAAAGTAAAACACAATTTCTGTTTTTTTTTTTAAAAGAGACAAGTGATTCCCAACGGCTGTCCCATAAGAGATCATCACGTATGCAGTTTACTAATTTGTTTTAAAATTACAAATACGGCAGTGACATGTAGTGACAGACAGAACTATTAAATGTTCTTCCACTGGATGGCAATTAAACCTGTGTATCCAATTTTTGTGACATGAGATTTTTTTTTCTAGTGTAAAATATGTGCTTTGGCTCAAAAAAGGTTGAGAATGATTGGTCAAGACTATATTTCTGATGAATCTAATGCTTCTGGAAAAGGCACACTGGCAACATGAAGACTGCTACAGTTTGATCTAAGACACATGGGAGGCACTCCAGTTTTAAATACATTTGAATACATTTAATTCCAAAAGAATATTTTGTTCATTATTAGTACTTTGTTATCAGTATTATTTCATAATTTATTGTAATTTGTATCGGACCTCTATTATGTACAGTAATTTGATCCTCAACTCTATTTACAGTACACTTTAAAATCATTATGTACTGTACACGTGTTTTGATTGGGGGAAAAATAGAGACTATTTCTGGATAGTTTTAGTGTTATTTTCATTGGAGAATTTATTTTTTTTTGCTTTGATTTAAGAATAAAATAACATGAAGATATCTTTCATTAATCTTTGCAACGGCATAATACGTATGTGCACATCTCTATTGAGATTAACGTGATTTCCTTTCAAACAATAAATAAAGCACATTTCTATGTGACTCCAAACTTTAGAAGCGCAGTGTTTATCCACCAGTCTCTTGAAATTGAACACAGACGGCCTCTATTGTCGTTTTTATTGGTAAGTGACAGTTGTCACATGACATTTGCCTGAACTCCAGTAAATAGGCAGGGGCATTTTTTTTTTTTTGCGTTTTCGTGGCCTCACGTCGTCCAAAGATGATTGCAACGTCAACCGGTTTGGGCAAGATGACTACTTGCCACATCACATGCCGGTTGGCTTAGCTTGACAAAAGTGATCTCATGTTAGGAGTCATGGCATGGGGGGGGGGGGTAGCTTTAAAAGTGCTTACGTGTGTAGCAACAGGTGCCATCCCTCACCCTCAGATTGATGTAAAGTCATCGGAGGAAGACAAGTTCGTCGTCACTTAAACGAAGGTAAGCTAAACTTAGCAAGCTAAAAGAATGGGGGCGGGTGGGGGACAAAATGGAGCGACTCACCTTTGAAGAGATAATCATATTCATCTTCCCGGCCCGTCATAGTTTCGCCTCACTCGACGCGCTCGCGTTCGTACCAGTCGAGCGAACTTCTATGACCAGAGAAACGGTGACAGCGGGAGGCGAACGTCAAGCCGGTCAAACAACACGTCGTGAGCGGTGATGCCGTCTCGTCTCCCCCTCGGAAAAAGGAAAAGCGTGAGGCAAAGTTTGTCGTCGTCTTCCTCGTACTGGCTCCGTATTCTTGTCACCACTAGTTGCCGCAAACCTGAGCAGCAGCACTGGCGTGACGTCGCCTGTTCGTCACGCCTTCGCTAAACTCCCATTGGTCCGTGGCCGGCAGACACCTGTCACGCGCTGTGACGGGATTGGTCAGTGGCGTTGTCATTTATGATTTGGGTTCCTGTGGATGACGTAGGTGGCTCAGAGCCTCAACAGGTGATATCAACCAAAGCAGCAGCCCCATACAGCCCTCAGTGAGCACACAAACACACACTAAAGCAGTTTTCAGCTCGAATTTGTTTTTACTTGAGTACTGCATTTGTTCTTCTGCCGACTTTTGACTTGCACTCCCTATAGTACCTTGATTTACGAGTTTAATTTGCGCCGTCACAAACCTGTTGACTTAATTTACTCATAACGCCCGACCCAATCACAAACGACCTACCAAAAACAACCGCAATTTGTTGTCATGTTTTTTCGGAAAATAGCACTGGATGATTAAAAAAAAAAAAATTGATACTCAACTTCAAACCTGGGACTGTAGTGTACATAAATGAAAATTTGACAACATAAAACCATTGAAAATAACACAATTTAATGAGACAATTAAAAAAATTAACAATAAGAACAAATCAGATCCTAAAACAAGGGCAGAGTTTCAGGCTTTTAAAATAATACTAATAATATGAAATAATTAAAATAATAACTAGATGGTGGCAAAGTGCTACTTTTGTTTAGTAAGTTCTCTCTCTCTCTCTCTCTCTCTCTCTCTCTCTCTCTCTCTCTCTCGCTCTCCCCCCCTCTCTTATTTAAGACTAAGTTCCTCTTGTTCATGTCAAGGTACAACTATAAATGACTGTTTGCACCGGCCGATGCCAGCCTATTCCCTTTGACATTTTTTCTTGTGTAGTGTAAGCCAAGTAGCATCTGTGGTCATGCCAGCACTGGAATAAAAGGCATTAAAAAGCCTTATCTGGGGGTAAAACATTCAGCACATTCTCAATGTTCTCAGTGAGTGAAATGTGATAAAGGCCAAAAGTTAAGATAGTGTTGTGTGTCATGGTGGTCGTATGAACTCCCTGGCTCTTACTTAAATACAAATGAGATTGCAAAGGTTTGTGGTCACTTAGAACACGTCCGTATTTTAAAGCAAAACACAATTTATTAATTTTTTTAAGACAAGTGATTCCCAACGGCTGTCCCGTAAGAGATCATCACGTATGAAGTTCACTAATTTGTCTCACAATTACTATTTATAAATTACAAATATGGCAGTGACACATAGTGACAGGCAGAACTATTAAATGTTAAATCTAAATTACCGAAAATAGTCTCTTGCCTTAACATCCAGTAGTCAACAATTTGATCACAAATCATTTATTTCATCAGGAACACACACACACACACACACGCACGCACGCACCTTGCACTCGCCACTGAGCGAAGCTTCCCCTCTTAAAATATGTACTTTAAAAAACATTAGAACAACTTTCAGTTGCACTATTTAAATTACTGCTAACCCGAGATGTACAATATAACAGGCAGGATATTGTATTCGTTCACATTAGGCCAGCCTGCGCAGGTTCAAATCAGTCAATTTTAAAGAGGAAGCCACGTGTCTCATGACCTGGATCTCCACCATCCCCTTGGACTCCCAGAAGCCAACGCTCCCCCTCGGAAGCTTAGATGTTCTTGCAGCAAGGTTTCTTTTCCTCGGTGGGCTCCACTCTGGGGGTGTTCAAGGTGACGGCGCTGATGGAGCCTCGAGACACCTCCTTACTGCTCACCTTCTTGTGTATCTCTGCATCAGGGGAAGGAAAGTGATCACAACGCAAGAAATAGCTCTCGCTCTCAAAAAGGTTGGCGATATTCAGGATGAGGGTTCGGGGTTAGAGGTCAAGAGTTAGAAGGTTAGGAGTGACAGTTAGGGTTAAGGTTAGGATAAGGGGTAGAGTTAGGCACTAAGTTTTGAGAAATGGAAAAAAAGATTGCCGTGTGGGCCAGTTGGCAAGCACTTGGCAATGTGCATGACCGCCACCTACAGACCAGGAGTGGAATAGCGTTGCCCAACAAATCAATTCTGTATGTTTGGCATTATTCAGTCTTGCTGGAGGTCTCTATTTATTGGGATTGAGCAGATGTTGTAAATGTAAGGCCAAGATAAAAGGAAAACTACTGGAATTACCTGTTAGGACAGTGTTGAACGCAGCCTCAACATTAGTTGACGACAACGCAGAGGTCTCCAGAAACAACAGACCTCGTTTCTCTACATTTAAAAAAAAAAAGATTTAATTCATCTCTTATTTAAAAAAAAAAAAAAAAAAGTACTATACCGTCAAGTACCTGCAAAATCCTTGGCCTCCTCCATTGGCACCGATCTCTCCGACTCCAGGTCGGACTTGTTCCCCACCAGCATGACCACGATGTGTGGGTCGGCGTGTTCGAAGAGCTCTTTCAGCCAGCGCTCCACGCTCTCATAGGTCAGGTGCTTGGTGATGTCATACACCAAGAGGGCTCCCACTGCACCTCGGTAGTACCTGTTGAAAAAAGATCAAGGTTTATAATTGGCTATAGGTGCCACAAGACTTACTTTTGTCAAAATGAAGCTCGTCAACTCACTTCCAGCAGGGTTCCTGAGCAACAAGATGCCACAAGATGGTGGCAAAACATGATTAGTTTAAATTAAGCTTCTCACTTCACTTAAAAAATGTTTGTTGGCACCAAGATGCCACAAGATGGCGGAAAAGCACTACTTTTGTCTATGTATTTCTCTTCAACTCACCCCAACATAGATCCATGGCACCAAGATGCCACAAGATGGTGGCAAAGCACTACTTTTTTCTGAATTAATTTGAGCTTACTCCAACATAGCTCCCAAATGACTCATGACGACAGCAAAACAATTGTGTCTCAATGAAGCTACTCAACTCACTTCAATGTAGTTTTGGAGCACCAAAATGCCACAAGGTGGCAAAAAAACACGACTTTTGTCCAAATCAAGCTCCTGAGCTCACTTCAACATAGTTCTTTGGCATCAAGATGGCAGGAATCACTACTTTTGTGCCAATATAGCTTCTCAATTAATTTCAACATCGTTTATTTGTACAAAAGATGATGGAAAGCCCCATTTTTTGTCTCAATGAAGTTCCTCATGTCACTTCAACATATTTCATTGGCATTAAGATGCCACAAGATGGTGGCAAAGTGCTACTTTTGGTGAAATGCAGCTCCTCAACTCACTTCAACATAGTTGCTGTGCATCATGGTCCACATGATGGCAAAGCACTACTTTTGTCTGAATGAATCCCCTCAGCTGCCTTCAACGTAGCTTTTATCACCAAGCTGCCGTACGAGTGTGGCAAAATACTATTTTTATCTAAATTAAGCTCATCAGCTCACTTTGACATAATTCATTGGTACAAAGATGCCACAGGATGGCAGCAAAGCACCGCTTTTGTCTAAATGAAGCTCCTTGGCTCCTAATAGGCAACGCGGTCCAGTCCAAATGATAGCCGTGGACAATGCGGGTTGTTTGCAGGTAACGCGGCATCAGTGTTTTTCCTGAAAACACCCCGAAGCATGCGCGTGTGTTTACGATGTCAGCAGCGACTCACGCCGACGTGATGGCCCGGTAGCGCTCCAGTCCCGCCGTGTCCCAGATCTGCGCCTTGATGGTGAAGCCGTTGAGCTGCACGGTGCGCGTGCTGAACTCCACGCCGATGGTGGTGCGGCTGTCGTGGCTGAACTCGTTCTTGGTGAAGCGCGACAGCAGGTTGCTCTTGCCCACGCTCGACTCACCAATCAGGACGACTGAAGAGGGCCCCCCAAAAAATAATAAATGCAAAACTGGATTCGTTACGGTATACCAACTGAAGAGCAGCCAAACAGAGCAAGAGAATGAACACCAGGAGACTGCTTACATGTTCATATTTCATATTGTATATACATTTTGACTTTTTACTGCATTTAAATTAACTTACATTCATAGTACTGTTTTTATGTTTACCCTTTCAGGGACAGCGGTTACTACAGTGGACAGCTTATCATGTTATCAGGTTACAGGTTATCATTAGTGGTGCGTGATAGGATTAAGTCGAGTTACGAGACTTGGCTTGAGTCCAATTTGAATCAAACACACCACTGACTTTTGATGAAAACACATGACCAAAAGTGACTCGGCAACAAAATATATATTTAAACACGGAGAGGGGGCAAGGTGGCCATGAGCAAACTGAGGCTGGTGCTGTTGATGTGGACTCTAAATTGGGGCTTGCCCATACTCAGTAAAGCCCAATGGGGAAAAAAAAAAGTAGAGCTTTCAAATTTTTTTTTCCTCAATAGACCTGTCAAGCGGATTGTTGTTTTGTTTCTTCTTTTTTTTTTTTTTCCACGTATGCATACCGAGATGACATTTTTTTTTTTGTCTTGTGAACTTCGACCCTGAGGAATGATATACCGGTACTTTCTCTGGTTTGGAGGTCACTGTTCACTCTGCGGTATTCATGTTGCAACGCCTGGCACCCTTCAGCCCTCCAGCCGCTGCTGAATTGATAACAATGCTACTTTTTCCGCCGGCGTCCTTCACCACTCAGTAACCACTTGTACAAACAAAAGCTACGATCCCGTGTGTGGGCAAGCATGAAGCTTTCTGCCGCAATGGTCTGTTGATTCCCAGGATTTGTTTTCATTTAGTTTTTTTACTGGTGACGATATTACCTTTCTTTTTCCCCTCGTTTGGTTGTTTTAGCAGGAAATGAAACAATTGAACAATCTGACATGATCTCAGGGGTACTATTTAATAGATGAAATATGACATTTAACGAGTGATTCATTGGGATGTGGTGTTAATATTTAAAGAATGACTTCACATTCAAGCATTGTTGGATTTTGACTGCCTTTTCCGGTTGTTTGCTGCCATTTTCAGTTTAGAACAGAAATAATCTGTCATTGAAAACATTGTTTTGAAGGGATTTTTTGGTACTTCTTTTACTGCATAAACCTTTCAACTGTGAGCACTTGTCATTTGTCTAAAATATTAATTTTTGTTTTAGAGTCCTTCAAATTCAATGTTTGCATAATACAAAGGTTGTCAAACAACTTCAAAAATAAACTTGTCAACGTTCTCAGTAACACCTTTGATCTCTTCCGTGTTAAGACAATCCCATCCTGCCGAAACTAAGACTATTACATGAAACATCCTCCTTGTCAAAAAATGGAAAAATGTTAACAGGTAGAAAACATAACCAACGAAAAAACTACTGATATGTTACCATGTTTTTTTCCAGATGATCATATTTGTTATCCTTTGTGATATCCTAAGGCCTACGCCCTGCAGCTGCTCTGCCCCAATGGATGCACACACTTCCTGGAGTCAGTGGGAACAATATATTTTTTTAAATTTTCTGCACTAAATGAGTGCTGCCCTTTAGATGCACTTTGAACACCCCAACATGCAAATCAATCACTGTAATAACTATTTAATAAAACTTTAACAACTATGTAATAACTATGTAGTGCCACAAATGTACACTTTTGCCAAATCATGATGAAGAATCATAATGAAAAGTCGTGGGAACGAATCAGTTAAAAAAAAACTATTGTAATAACTATGTAATAAGTGCACTAACTACTGTGTGTAATAATTGCAATTCCACAAATGAATATTTTATGTGTAAATGGCTAAATGGCTAACACACTTCTGATGCTTTTCCAATGGTTTTGTCATGTTCCAGTCTTTCTGGTCCCTCCACGCCACTTAAAACGAGATAGCACAGAGCATTGTTCTCTCTGGAATAAACCCTAATTACCATGCCTGTCTGGTTTCAACCGCGGTTTACTTTTTTTTTTCCTTTTGGATAGATGCTCAACCAGAACTAGATGAGGTAGTTGCTCGCTCTAATCTGCATTTTTTTAAATTACATTGCATGGGGTTGCATGTAACGGGTTGGTTATTTTATACTTTCATTGTTGTACTTTTACATTATTTTGATCGGGTTAGCTAAAATTATGATTAAGAGGTTAGTGTTAGGTTAGGTAGTTTTAGATTTAACCCTTTGAGGGACAGCAGTTACTACAATGGACATCTTATCATGTTATCAGGTTACAGGGTGCATGAAAGGGTTAATGTAAAGTACTGTAGCTTTTGAGATTACATTTAGCAGTTTGGGGACTATTATTTTAACCAAGGAGAGCGTTCGTTACTTTTACTTTAATTTTGGCCAGTGGTAGTTAATTTTTATTTTAGATAGGTTTACTTGCTTTTACTTGAATTTGAGCTCTTTTTTTTTCTTTTTAAAGTCATGTAGGATTTACCAAACTGTTTTAACCGAAATAAGATTTCCACTTTGCAGTCCATTTTGGCCCTTTGCGCACCCCAGAGCTAATAATTAGAGAGAAAGGTCATTTTGAGGCGACCATATCCTGTGGGGGCACAACAATGCCCTCTTTTTCAATATGGGCGTCTGCCAAGCTTATTATAAACAAGGAAGTGTGCGTGGACAGGCAAGGTTGTCCTGAAGAGTTCCATACACAATACCGTAATCCTTTCGGAATGCTCACTTGAGTAGCACAACAAACAGACTCACCCTTGAAGACAAAATTGTAGGCCTCGTCCGAGCCCATGTTGTGTCCATCCACTGCTTCCCGTGTCTCCACTTCTTCTTCTGAGGGAAATGACTCAGTCAGCAAGCGGCAGCCGCCTCACCACTGACAGGTCCTCGTCAGACCCGAGGACGGAAACCATCCGGTTTTGGTACACAAACGGCCGTCCAGCCTTCCTGCCTGCTGGCTTACATTTCAGGCTTGCTGGGGTGAGACATGTTGAGTGCATATCCAGGTCAGGGAGTGGCATAGCTGCGGTAATGGGGGTGTGGCACTATCAGGTTGGTGGAGGGGGAGGGGGGGTTGCAATGCAGGTGGGAAGCCCAGTTTCTGTCAGACGCCTCCTGGTGGGAGGGATGAGAAAGAACAATCAGCGGACACAACCTTACACACCAAATTTGCTGAGTCAATGTCCTTCGAGCATTTTCTACTGTGCGTTTTCTCATTAAATTTGATTTGGAATTTCTATTTTATGAGAAAAGTGTTGCAACAGTACAGGAGTCCATAAGTAGGTTTAAAAGAAAAATCGTTGGCAATCTCACGAGAAGAGGAAGAAGTTAATTCGCATCGCAAAAATAAAGTCGACCTTTTTGGAGAGGAAAGAAAAGTTGTCTGAAGAAAAAAGTTTCTTATATAGAGGTTTATTTTTCAAGAAAGAAGTAAAATTCTTGAGAATTAAGTCATATTTTCAAGGGAAGTCAATTTTTTTTTTTTTTTTTAAAGAATTATGATGCATTTTCTTTATGAGAATACATAAATTTTGGAGAATAAAGTATGCCCCCTGACCCCCAAGATGAAAATTTGGGGTGTTTTAAGTGAAAAGGGGCTGTATTTAGTAAAGTAATAAAAGACATCCGGTAGCACGTCGGCCTCACAATACAACGGTGTAGGACTCGATTTCAGCTCTGGCCTTCTTGTGTGGAGTTCTCCCCGTGCCTACGTGGGTTTTCTCTGAGTACTCCACATTACAAAAACATGCATGGCAGGTTAACGGGACGCTCTAAATTGTCCCGAGGTGTGATTGTGAGTGTCAAAGGTCGGCTGGCAACCAGTTCAAGGTGTACCCCGCCTACTGCCCGAAGACATTTGAGATAGGCTCCATCCATCCATTTTCTAAACCGTTTACAAAATGGACTGATGTGTGGATAAAAGAAATCCATCTGTATTTTTATTCCCCCAATGCTCTCTGTCGGACCAAATCCCAGATTAAACAAAACTACGACAAGATCTGTAATCAGAAATTGTTTATTGGACTCATCTGAATTAAATGGTAATATTTCAACTTAATTACAATTCAACAACACTTCAGAAATCAATCTGAATGCTTTCACGAGACAAAATTCCACAGGAAATCTAACTAAATAGACACATTTGTTAATAACAGCAACACATTTACATGATTAAATTAAAAAAAATAAAAATAAACAAAAAGAGACAATGAGATATTGGTTAGAAGCCACACCATGGACTGGTTTGGGCCACACAGTCCCACTAGGATGCGGCTACTTGGGTCAAAGGTTCTTCCAGGTACTCCACCAGAGCCTCGGCCTGCTCGACAAAAGCGCACGTGAGTGACAAATTGAGAACATTGTTATGGTGTTGCCTCACCTTGGCTTTGAGCATTCCGAAGCCCACTGTCTCTTTGGCGTACATGCATAGGAGTAGGTTAGCCACTCGCGTGATGGCCACTCTTCCCTCCTGTGACACAAACACAGATACTGCTGTTAGGTGTATTTCTCCAGTAAGAGGCCCGCTTCGGCACGTACCGCACTCAACTGCTCCACATTGGGTGTAGTGTGGAAGCAAATGCTATGCACAGGTCCTTTTTTTGTGTGTGTAAACAGGAACCCATTTCATTATAAACAATTAGAACCTAGGAGTAGGCAAGAAAAACAGCACCCAATCCCTTACTCAACACATTTCTGGGGAATCGATACTTTTCTATATTGCAATGAAAAATTTGAACACTGCACCCTTTAACAAGTAAAATATATTCCGTTCGTGGGAAAAAAATGGAGACCACTACAAAGTTTCCTCAATTTTGCTATTTATGGGTTTCTTTGCATAAAATGAACATATTGGTTGTCGTCTAGAAATCTTATCCTTTAGGGTCGTGACTCGAAAGTGTTGTATCATTAGTGGTCGGCAAAAGATTTGCTGCCAATGTACTGTTCAGTAGGGTTTAAATTTTAAACCATAAAAAATATTACATTCAAAAATTAAAAACTAATTTTGGTCAAGATGGTATTACTTGGAGACTTAAATATTTTAGATGTGGTAAAAAAAGGTTGAAAGCGTTCTTGTTTAAAAAAAAAAAAAGATTAAAATATAAAAGTAAATAAATGTCAAAATAAATAAATAAATAAATACATTTGGTCTTGTGACTTTATGTATTTGACAATAGCTGCAATGTTCACAAGAAGAAACTCATGTCTTACCATGCAGTCCATGAGTATGAATTTGAGTTTGTCCTCGTTGAAGGCCTGGTGGCCATTCTTGTCATAAGCTGCCCAGATGTTGCTGGCGATGGCGGCAGTGACCCGAGCGTCTGTGTCCCCGTAGCCAGAGTAGGCCAGGAGAGAGCCTTCGTTGTTTAGCAATCTGACAGCCGAATTTTAAATACAAAGAAAAAAAAGAAAGCCACACTTGAATGGATTTTGGATAACGGAATATGCAGTGCAGAACACACAAGATATGCACTAAATTCATATGGAATTGCATGCTTTTTTTTTTTTAATCGAACGTTGAACAACCAGATGCAACCTTAAATGAAGAAATGTGCATTGCCATCCAATAGGAGAAGAGTACCGGAACAGGAAACGGAAAAGGGTATTACTAACGCTCAAGAACTTTAGATAAGAATACAGTACATTATTTTATTTCCGTATAATACTTAAAAAAAATTCATTTATACACATACACACACATACATAC
>NW_017805539.1:683101-736885 GCF_001891065.2 Hippocampus comes | reverse complement strand
ACGTAAGTTCCGGTAACATGTAATATCGTAGTCAAAATGTTAATGCACAGGTTTTTGTTCCGGGTGAAGGAAATTCCTTTTCATAGAATTCCGGGGATGGGAATATTTACTGTACATCCTGATTTATATAGCGCTTTCACAAGTGCTGAAATAAACATCAATCGCTTCTAGTAGGGTACAGAGGGCACCGCAGCTATGCTGACTTCATACCTCGTATGCGGGGTGTTCTTCTTCCCGAGTTTAGTTTGGTGAAGAGCTTTGCTATGGCTCGCTCTATTGCTAACGCTTTCGATGCTAACGTTAGCTGTGGCTGCACTCGAGACTGGGTGCTTTGCATTGATGTGGGAGGCTAAACTTGAGCTGCTTCGGTGGGAAGCAAACTCTTTCTTACAAATTAGGCACAACACTCTCCCTTTATCAGTAATGCCGTCAGGGCGTTTTATGGAATGTAAATTTTCCATTTATTGGGTCGAGAACTCTCACATGCTCCTCCATGTTCACCTCTCCTCTCCTCACCGCTTTTTACTAATCCCGCCCAACTCCAATGGGAGTCTATCAGTTTATGCTAAACAAGCCCAAACATAATTACAGCCAATCAATGTCCGTTTCAGGCTGTGACTGACCATTGTTTCCCACCCTCAACAACTCGAACACAGGAAGCCAACACATAAAAAGGGGGATTATAAAAAGACAACCCACCTACACAAACAAAAAAGTTAGAGATTAAAATTAGATTAACGCTATTAAAAAAACAATGCGCCTAATATCACAAATTAATTATTCACAATTAACATGATAATTTTGTGTGTGTGTGTGTATATATGTATATATATGTATATATATATATATATATGTATATATATGTATATATATATATGTATATATATATATATATATATATATATATATATATATATGTCTTCGTTGGATGATAAAGATGTAATTTCTTTAGGAACGTGTGAAATATCACAACATCATTGGTATTGAAAATGTAATAATGTAAAAGATCTTCGAGTATCATTTTAATATCTCGAGCCGAGCTTCTATTTTGGAAATCAAAATATGGTCATCCTACATAAAGTAATGAAAAAAGTTGGCATTCAGCGTCTTTGGCAACCTTTACAAAATCATTTCATGTGATGGCAGGACGTTAAATATTGTTTAATAAGTCGGTATTCGCCACTTTAAAAGTTTTTAAAACGGCTGACAGGGTTAGCATTCGGCTAGGCTAGGAGTACTCACAGTGTGCTTTGGACTCCGTTTGTGTTGGCTTGGCTCAGAACCTGCGTCAAAGCCTTCGGTCGCAACATGGCAGCTGTCACTCTTCGACGTCAGACTGCTGTCTTGAAGGAAATACGGATGGAAAAAAAGTGGAAAGCACTTGTCACTATGCTACTACGGGGCTAGCGCATTTTGTGGCAGCAGGCTCTAGTCACGTTACTTCCTCTGGCAGCCGGAGACACCGGAAGTGGTGGCTCGCCAGCTGCCGCAACAGGTAGCCCTTAATTTGAGCTGTGCGCCTACGGCGAGACTAAAATAATGGGGGCCAAGTGTCCGCGCATTCTGCGTTTGAAACGGCACGAAAATTAAAATACCAAGGATGCCTGCACAGTCCAAAGAGTGAAACTGGGAATAAGGTCAGCTTTTATTGTCAAATATGCTCAATGTGTAACATACAGCACAGATGAAATTACTTTGTATAATTACTTTGAATAACCATCATTATGGAAAAAGGTTTTTGCTCGTTTTACTTTATGAAAGATAGTACCCAATTGTGGGTTGATGTTCAAATGTTTTTGGTTAGAAAAATAAACTCCTTAGGCAGTGCTTTCAACACTTTCAAATTTGATAATCTTTATTGTTTATAATCTGTATTGTGGAGTAATTGGTCTTCTGTTTTCAATAATTCTTTGGTCTGTATCTTCTTTCAGGATAGAAATAATAACTCCTTGACACATTGTGGGAGGTGGACTGCAGGATTGAAAGATATCTGAAACAGTATCATACAATAATTCCTTTTTGTCTCCCCAAAAATGACGATAAAAGTTCCCTGTAAATCCATCTGGACTCGGGGATTTGTTAAGAGACAAACATTTAACCGCCTGATCAAGTTCTGTTCTTGTTATATCGTATCGCAAGTTTGTTTAAAGTCGTTATCAATTTTAGGAATGCAAAATTACAGAGAGAATGTCCAATCGGATTTTCAAACGTTGCATAATTATCACCGAGCTCTTATTTGATACATGAATAATTACCATTTTTAAGTTTTCTGTGTTAATAATTTTTTTATTGTTGTATACAGTATATAACATTTGCTCCATCTACAGCACTTTTTATACAGCGATGATTGTTTTAAAGTGCTCTATAACCTATCTTTCATCTATAACTGCTTCATACAACAAAGAGGATGCAGAAAAGTGGTTAAGATTGCACGACTGTCTGTGTCTTATGTGTTGTGTTGTATTATTTTGACTTCAAGCTGGCGCTGCGAGAGTGGCTGCCTTTACAGCAGCTCCTATATTTTGTTCTTCTACTTCTTCCTTTCATACCACTGCTGCTGTGAATTGGGAATTTCTCCATGGTGAGACTAATAAAGGTTTTATCTTATCTTTAATACAGTTGAGTTTAGTTGGGTTTCACAGAAGCCATAAGTCGTCCCCGCTCCAAGCTCTTCATAACCGTTCGTCAGCCGTAGTTGTCTGTGTCTTATGTGTTGTGTTGTATTATTTTGACTTCAAGCTGGCGCTGCGAGAGTGGCTGCCTTTACAGCAGCTCCTATATTTTGTTCTTCTACTTCTTCCTTTCATACCACTGCTGCTGTGAATTGGGAATTTCTCCATGGTGAGACTAATAAAGGTTTTATCTTATCTTTAATACAGTTGAGTTTAGTTGGGTTTCACAGAAGCCATAAGTCGTCCCCGCTCCAAGCTCTTCATAACCGTTCGTCAGCCGTAGTCGAATACAGATCTTGAATTTAAAAAAAAAAAAAAAAGTAATTCTGTGCTGTTAGAAAAAGGACACATACTATTCTACGTTTGTCAACAGACAAGCACTTCCGCAAGCAGGTTACACCTTGCTGTGATTGACCAGTTTGCGGCAAGGTGCATGCCGGGAAGGAGGCGGGTCCTCGTAGTGACTTGGTGGAGGACCGACGTCACTGTTTGTGTGCTGGCTTGGGGAAGATGGCGGAGGCTGCGGCTGTTCCCCCGCATCGGTTTTTCTGTCACTGTTGTAAGGGAGAAGTAAACCCGAAACTTCCGGTAAGAGGTTCGTCTTTCAATGTCGACTGTATGTCATCGTATTTGCTTGGTTGACAAGTTGGCGTCTTGTCCGATTACCGTGTGCTCCGCTTGTCTTCCTTAGCGAAGAAGCTAGCTAGCCTGCTAGCAGTCAGCGGCGTTTGTTGTTGCAGTTGTGAACGCGGTATACACACCGGTAACAACTGCAAATGGATCTATCAATGGACATTTCAAACAAAGGGGCCGATTTTTTTTTTTTTTTGTTGCAAAAACAAGAGTTAGCCTCAAGCCACGATTTGTCTGTTCTGGTTGTTGTGTGTTGCATTAAAATACACTGCTGATCGAAATAAGGACATATGAAGCCTATTTTAACTGATTTCCCCACCCCCCATAGTGGGATCAGAAGTCACAGTCATTGACTAAGCAAGGGAGTTTTGCATTCATCGACACTTACTTTCAATTTGAAATGGAAACATGGGAGTAGCATGAATGCAGGCTTAAATTTAACACCACAACGTACACAAACAAAAACTCCCAAACATTCAAGACTCAAAGCCAGTTGATTTGTATTTAACTAAGTTCAGTACATGTGCATTTAATCTTTATGAATTGCTTGTGAAAAATGTTAACAAGTCTTTGAATGCACTTGGTGTAGTTTTTTTTAGCTTACATTGAAGCACAGTGTTAATGTTCAAACAGTGTATAATGTTACAGTGGCTTAAACAATTTGAAAATACAGTGCATTTTTCAGGAATAAAACTTCTGCTTCGTTTTGTAAGGACTAGTATCCTATTACAGTTTATGTTGGTAATTATGGTGGTACTTGGAGGGCAAAGTTTGAGAGAACCACTGGCTTAGCTGAAACGAAACTAAAATGTCCCCCAGTAGGATAAGATAAGATAAGAAAACCTTTATTAGTCTCGCAATGGAGAAATTCCCAATACACAGCAGCAAAGTTATGAAAGGAAGAAGTAGAACAACAAAATATAGGAGCTGCTGGAAAGGCAGCCACTCTCGCGGCGCCATTTTGAAGTCAAAATAACAAAAATAACACAACACAACACATAGGACACAAGACAGTCGTGCAATCTTCACCACTTTTCTGCATACACTTTGTTGTCCGAAGCAGTTATAGATGAAAGAGGAGAGGATCAAAGTGTCCTTTCACCAGTGGATCAGAGACGTCATGCTGAAAATGTGCACACGTCTGCTACAAGCTAGGAGAAGGGTCCCCGGCCCCCGTTGTAACACTCGACAGTTAAAGATTGAAAAAAGTCATTATGTGATTCATACTTCTTAGTGAATTCTGTTTGATCCCCTGCAAGTCCCCCCAGGAGTCTGCAGAGAAAAAACGTTTAGTCCGTGGGCATTTAAAAAAAAAAAAAATCTAAAATGACCAGTTATAAAGCAAATCAATGCTCTAATGAAGTAAGAATTCTTTTAGGAAATTATCAATAAAAACCAAAACACTGTGTGGAACATTGTGGTTATAAAATAATCAACACCATTATTGTCTTTGTCCCTGTAAAGCGGATTTATTTCAAATTAATAATATAACACTAGATTTTATTCTCATTACTTATAAAGCGTAAAACATTTCACCTTACTATGTGTTTGCGGCAGAACAAATTATATTACAGCAAAGATTTCAAGTGTAAACTCGCCACTTGACCTGGAGATCGTAAACATACTTTACACAGTATGCTGAGAAATAGAATTCGACCACACAAACAGTCGATTTTTTACGCGCTGCAGTGACATGACGTCACCATGAGTAGACGTCGCCGTTATGTGATGGTATCTTTACTGGACGTCTCCATGAAATAAAGAGAAAGAAAAGCATTGCCTTGCTTCCCCAAAATAATTCCACCACCTCCCGTATGATTCCTCTGTCGATACATGATGATTAAAAAATGAACCCTGACACGCTGGATCCTATTTACTTCCGTAAACACTGCCGTATGTCGTTGTCTTTTGCGTGCATCTGGTTAGAAACTACACGTAAATGTAATATTCTGCACTGCGCCCTTATATCCGAGGGTGGCTTTCAAATCTGCGGCAAATTGCGCAATCGCGGATTCCTGCGAGGACTACCCTACTGCCATTCCTTGTTTAAAATTAGGGCTCATCAATATGGCATTAAAAGATACATTTTGATAAATTTGAATCAACTTTTTCCCCTTCTTCCACTGGGTTCCTTTTCTTGTTATATGTACAACAATGTAAAAATAAAAATTCTGCTCATGTTGTCTATTTCTTAGCAGGAATTAAAGTCTGGGGTTTTTTTTCGATGTTGTCTATTTCTTAGCAGGAATTAAAGTCTGGGTTTTTTTTTTTCACAAAGAAGCTGCAGAATATCAGGAAAATGTGGCACCACTGACTGTTCTTGGAAACTAGTCCCACTTTATTCACGTCTAGAATGAGAAAAGCACAAACAAAAATTGTGCTGACAAATAGAAATGTCATTTAATTTATCAAATTGATTCGTCATGCAGCCATAATGCAATTTGGGTCATAAATGCAATGTATGCAAACGCATGGCGCAGGAGTGTTAATGTGCAACAAAAACAATGGTAAAAGGCAGACAAAGTCGTGAACACGGACACCACAAAAGACAAAACTGTCAATCAATCCGCCAAGCTGTTTTATGTGTGGCGCCAAACACCGAAAGATTCGCAAACGGTGATGCACTCTGCCCAAAGGCTGAGAACGAGTCCCAAGCGCATGTGCTGCCGCCACCTAAATTTGCAAAATGACTTCATTTGACTGCCGCCGAGGCATTAGAGGACTCCGTTTACACTTGGTGGGAAGAAAGAAGCATAAAAAAGTGCACCTGAAATAGTTATTCAACAGAAAACGTCATTCTCACCAGAGGTGCGACAATCAATCGACGCGTAACTAATCGATTACCAAATAATTTTTGATCATCGATTAAATTACTTTTTTAATTTCGGTGTCCAATTGTTTCTTCATTCAGCTTCAAGTCATCTTATCAAGTGTAAATATAGATTTTTTTTGTAGTCGTCCATGAAAGCGGACTGATTATCTTTGTCCATTATCCGAGCCGCTGTGTTGAATCAAAATGAAAGCATTTGCTTTTAACTTGGACAACAACCTATTTTCTGACATGTTACAGACCAAACCAGTTACTGAATCATAATTAATTTGTGCATTTTCTGCGCAGTCAATTTGAAAGAATATTTTGTTTTAAAATAGAGGGATTGAAATGAACAAAATCAAGTTATTTTTTAATCCAAAAATATTAAAATAAACATTCGTCACAGCCTGAATTCTCACATAAAATATCATGTTCATAATTCCTGCATCCATCTTTATTGAAACAACTGAACACAATCCATCCCAGGAAGCTGCTTAATTTTTTTTTTAACCCCCAGAGGTCAAACCAACGTTTTTTTTGTATCAGGTTACAGGGTGCATGAAAGAGTTAAACACCAGAGAAATTATCTGAATGTGCAATTCTGTCTCGGCTCAAGCGAATGTCCACTGAAGCGCGCTCCCGTGAAATATCCTGACATTATTGATTAATTTAAGGTCGCTCTAATTTTGCGTCTGACTTTTTAATGTGTGGTGTAAATATTTTCGACACACGGAATCTAATCTTCTGACCGGACTGAATTGTTGTGTATTTGGCCTGGGCGAGAGCAATCCCAGCGTGCTTGTCTCATGCTGATGAGATTTCCTCCTTTCCAAGCCGAATGCCACCCACGTCTCCATGTCATTGTTCAAATAATAGCCTAGGTGGCTTCCTACGAAGACATCCCAACCGTGTCTGATCACGGAGCTGACTTTGACGTGCCAAAAATCACGTGAGCGCCGTCTGTTATGGTGTCGAACGTGCGTTAGGTGTGGTTGGCAGACCAGCTCAACCTCTTGAGTAACTTTCAATGACTGGAATACGCCACCTTTTCATGTCACAACCGACTTTGAACAGAAGCTAGCAACAGTGAAGAAGAACGTATTGAAGAAAACAAACGTGCGTTTCATATTTTAAAGCAGGGGTCGGCAAACTTTGGTGTTCAAGGGCAGCATTTGATTTTTCAAACAGACAGGCCAAATCATTTGGAGATGGGAGTAGTTGGGGGGGGGGTCACAAATAAAAAATGTAAAATATGTCAAATAATTTGTTAATACGCTTTTTACATTTCATTTATAATTTATTTAATTACAATGAACCCTTTTATATAATATATATGTATGTATACATACATGTGTGTGTATGTGTAGCTCTCTCTCTCTCTCTGTAGATAGATAGATAGATACACCCACAAACATATACAGTGTGTATACACGTACGCGTGTGTGTGTGTGTGTGTGTGTGTGTGTGTGTGTGTGTGTGTGTGTGTGTGTGTGTGTGTGTGTCTCGCGGGCCGCATGTGTTCGCCAGTTAGCCATCCCCTAGTCTAAATGCTCGTGACAGGCAGAGGTCACCTGACTCACGGTGTCGACGACCTCATGACGAAGAGCAACAGCCCAGAATGTTTGTCAGAAGACTTGCTGGATAACACACACAAACCCACACTACTCAAACTCTGTACGACTACAAACATGTAGGTGCGCCTGCAAAATCCAACGCGGTAAAAAAGGAACGCTTTCACTGGAAGGAATGAAAGGTCTTAATATTACAAGCATCAGTGCACAGCTGCGTCATTCGGATAACTGTTGGGGCTCATATATAACAACGTGCATCTTCATGAGAAACAACTACACGCTGAAATTATCTCTTTTGTAATGCATGTTTGACCGTCAACAGATATGAGTGGGTCTCGAAAAACAATGACTGCCGGTCTAACATCGTTGAGTATAATTTTAGTGGTCTGTCATCATGTTAAGTTTTTTTTTTAATGCTGTTTTGCCAATGACTTTTGTTTATGTTCAATGCTCATTCTGGTCAACATTCAACACGAATGTGTTTGAATATCTAAATTGTGTTCTTTCTTCAATCTGTGGAGTGTTTATCACAATGTCTAAGTGTGTGCTCTGACTTTTTCAAGGAATACATCTGTCCTCGCTGTGACTCGGGCTTCATCGAGGAAGTGACGGAAGATTCCAGGTAAAAGACGCGACTCGTTCAATGGGTTTCGAGTCATGATAAGCCGCCATTTATTTTTTTCTGTAATTCCAGCAGCCTCCTAGAGGGCGGCGCCAATGGACTAGATGACACAACCACTCAGTTTGCAGAGGTACGTTTCTTACCTGAGTGACAGCCTGTGACTGAAACGATTAAACGAATAATTCAAATAATTCACTTCAAGATAAAGTTGAAACTAAATCTCTGCCTCCAAGATTTGAAGTGATTTTTTTTTTTTTTTTTTTTTTTTTTTTTACAAAAACGAATGCTACTGCAGACTCGCCCACAATTCTGTACAGATATAAGACGCCGCAATGGCGTTGAGTCAGAAGTGTGCAAAAAAGACAGCAAATGCTGAAAGGTTGGGATCACTTTCAATCGTTGTGTTGAACAAACCTCAACAAAACACACGTTTATACGGGAGTCGCTATAGCCACAATTGACAACTAACCTCCGATGTCGTGTTGTCATCGTCCTCGCAGCTCTGGCACCTGCTGTTAATGGAGCGGCCATTTTCCATCGACGGCGACAACCCCGACTCGGAACCCCGGCTCCCCGGCGGGCGCCTGGGTGGGCTCAGCGACTTTGGGGGTTTCGGAAGCGGGCCCATTGGGGGCTCTGTCCCCGCCGGCCTCGGGGGGCCCTTGGCGGGTTCGCTGAGTGCCGGCGACCACTGGGGCCCGGCGCGCCCCCCGCGCCTACACACCCAGAGGAGGTACAGGTCCAGAGTCAGCAGCAGGCCCGACCGCTCGCCCGCTGTCGAAGGGTGGGTTGGCATCAGCTGATAGGCAAAACAATGACATGATCTTTCTCTATTTTAGTATTTCTACGCCAGTTATTTGGTGGTGCGCCGTGAGATTTTGCTCATGTCAAATATGTACCTTTGCTTTACAGATGTTAAGAAACGATGCATTAAACTTTCATTGTCCCCTACTCAGGATCGTACAACAGTTCCTTGCCGGCCTCTTTGCCAACTCTGGAGTCTCCGGCTCGCCGCCGCTGTCGTGGTGAAATGCCTTCACTAGTTAACTTGATTTTGGTCAGAGCGTGATTTCATCTTACAACATGACCAACGACAACTGGTGCTTTGTGCTTCTTCAGGACAGGGATGCTGCATTCTAATCCAGGAGACTACGCTTGGGGACAGGGTGGCCTGGATGCTGTCATAACACAAGTACAGCAAATTACGCCATATCTGTTTTGTTTGTTTTTTTCCCCCGTCCTCAGTGCTGAGCATTTTGTATGTGTGTAGTTACTAGGCCAGCTGGAGAACACAGGGCCTCCTCCAGCAGAGAAAGAGAGGATCTCTTCTTTACCCTTTGTGAATATTTCTCAGGAACAAGCAGGTTAGCCTCGCACATCGTTTCTCACGTTATCATGCACACGGTGTCCTTAAAGTCACTTTACGTTTGACACAACTAGTGTGGTTTATTTTTGACTAGGAATCTATAATGCCGTTTAAATGTATGTCACCACTGATTTTCACATCTTACTAAAACCCCATTTCCATTTGTCTGAATTGTACAAAGAATTACATATTAGGACTACCTACATAAGTAACCATTGTAGACTCGAATAGGGTGTCAGAGTGAGCGTTTTCTTGTGCCTCGAGTCAATACAGTCTGACGCCGCTGTGAAAACTAGTCTATTCTGTGCCGTTTGTAACCATGAAATGCTGGGACCAGTAGAACTCGAGTACTCCTGTAGATGAGGGTAATAATGAAAGTGAAAAACTGCTCACAAATTACATCACCAAAAATGTTGTCCGTGAACTTTTTTCTGTCAGGGCACACCCCCATTAGCAGTGTAGCCAACAATAAAAATAGCCTGCCGTGGAACGACCTGAATATCTGTTCACATAACAACTACATTGAGTGTCTCACTTTTTAGTGTATATTCTCCTAACAACAGTGGATGCTAATATGCTCACCATGAACAGCTGCAGTTTAAAAGCAAATGTCCGTCACCCCACTCGGTGTTCATCACGAATCTGATCTTCTTCAGACGCCATGTTCTTTTGCTGGACAGCACGGTTACTCAAATACAATTCCTAAAGACAGACGGAAAAAATATTTGGGTTGTTCAGAGTTCAAAAAGCTTCGAGGCGTCATCGATGGACTTGCTGATCACATCCATTCCAAAGTAATGAAATGAGTGTTCAACTTGTGTGGGCAGACTGTTGTATGGAATGTCCAGTGTGCAAAGAAGACTTTGAAGTGGGCGAGGCCGTCAGACAGCTCCCCTGTAACCACTTCTTCCATTCGGCCTGTATAGTACCGTGGCTGGAGATGGTGAGTCACAACAACCAACATTGTCGTCACACTCGAGCCGAGTTAACACCGAGCGGTTGTTCCGCAGCACGACACGTGTCCCGTTTGTCGGAAGAGTTTGAACGGCGAAGACAGCAGCACCCAGCCTCCATCAGAGTCCCCCACCCTCTCCATGGACCCCCGCACACAGGAGAGATGGTCCTTCTGAAGACGGACGGTGGGGAAAAAAAAAAAAAAACATGCCGAGAAGACGGTTCTCGCGCCCCCCTCGCCTCTGTTGCCGTCACTTTTTTGTACTATTCTGTTCAATGTCTTTTTTCTCCTGAACCATGTACACGCCCATCACATCTTGTTTGTTTTTACGAATTCTGTGACATGCTTTAGTTAAAAGTCCAGGATACGGTTTTGGAGGGGGTCTGTTCTGTTTCATGCAACTGAGTCACCTCTCACCCTATACATGATTGTATACAAGCAATTAGCTCGTTCATTTCCATAACATGTCCCCTTTAAGGTCTCGTTTCCACTCCAGGTGAGGCCAATTCATGTTTACCCCTCAAGCCACTTCCCCTTTTAAACACTATTTTGGGCAAATGTCAAGCTTTTGTATCTCCCAAGTCGCCACATTGCTGTAAACATTCATAAACTATTTATTATTTGACGTTCCACGAGCATATTTCTTTGGCTTAACATTTGTTTTAAGCATTCCTAAAAGGGAAATGACGTCTTAAAACCTTCACGCCAATGAAATGACTCATAATCATCAGCGCTCGCCCCACTTTTTCAATTCCACCTACTTCTGCTGGTGTACATATTATAATCTGATGTCATCCCTTTCATTTTAGTCCTCTCTGCAAGACCACATTTTTACCACTTTTTTTTTTTAAATGTAAATAATTGTAGTCCAAAGTTAAAAGGTTTGCTAAGAAAAACATCAAGAATGGAGACACAAATGTGAATGACATACATGGTTAACAAACTGTATATTATATAAATGAAATATGTCTATGATGTATTAATAAAGTGAAAAAATGGGTTTCCATTTGTCTCTCACAAAGTCAACCCAGGCTAAACAATACAGATGAAGTTTTATTTGAAATTAAATAGCAATAAACGTCAAGTACAAAGTGCATGTGTCAAAATACTAATGTGGTTAGGAATGTAAATAAACCATGCAAAAGATGGTTTTACATGTCAAAAAAATTTGTGGAGCAAATTTACAAATTCACACAGCCTCATAGCGGGGAGGGGGGGGCTTAACACTTTAAAAGTTAAGGCAATTGTTCTCAACAAACACTGGTAACATAGCAACTTAAGTGTGGATTTCATCTCCAAATGTCTTTTTTGTGGATTAATAGGTCACGCTAAAAAGACTGAAAATAGTTCAAGTAAAAATTTTACTTTAACTATTGCAAAATGACAATTCTTCATATTTTGACTTTTTTTGGAAATATTAAAACATTCTCATTTAAACGTGAGATTTCTATAAAATGAATACAGTAGTAAACACATTCTCATAATCCCTGCTCTTTCTTTCCCTTCCAGTATTGCAACTTTTTTCTTGCACTTTTACAAATTTATTCTCACATAATATTTACTTATAAAATGTCAAGTTTTTTTTCTTTGAAGACGGTAAGATCTCATTTCAACGATCAAATGTTTTTATCATGAATCATTTTGCCTTGATCCTTGGCACACTTCCGAGTTTATTCTTGTCGTAGCTATTTTGGGGTCCTTCAGTGTGCCTCTAATATACATAACTTCTGTAGGAAATGTGAGAGAACAAAAGTTTTATAGTAGTTTAAAAAAAAAAAAAGTCCTAAGGCTCACCTGCATGCGAACAGTAAAAACATATTACATATTGAATCCCGATGTGTACCAAGCAAGCGTGAGTAAGGAATGAGGCGGTGCTGTGGAGGGGATGTAGCCCACCAATGGGTCCCACACCTCAAACTGGATGGCCGATGATGACCTAAACGACACATACACAGTTTTTTTTAGAGCCAAGTCACACTTACTCAATCAATCGCTCGCTCACAGAGTGGAAGGAACCTCCAAAGTTGAACACAAACTGTTCCCTGAATCTTGTTGACTTCCAAGTTGTTCTACAAACCCCGATTCCAAAGCCACATTCTGTACATGTTACAACAGGGTGGCTTCATAATAAAAGAATGCGAGTACTAGACTAGCCTGCCAGCAGTCCAGACCCGTCCCCCACTGAAAACGTGTGGTGCATTTTGAAACGCTAAACATGCCAAGCTGTGTGTTTGTTTTGAGGTGTAATTATCTTTGTTTTATGTTTAAACGTGAATGCCGAACTGGACCATACAACCTGTTGAGGATGATGAGCACCGCTACGCCATCTGGTCGGATGAAGGCTGAGAATTTCAGGTTTGTTTCCCCACTGGCGGACACACCAACTCGCTGAGAGCCCTCACACAGGAACTTACTATGTCCGAAGGAAAAAAAAAAAAAAAAAAAGAATTTGACTGCACTCTAAAAATATTCAATGATTAAGGTCCGCCTGACTACCTAAAGTGGGCCAATGCGTAGAAGGTTGGCTGCTTGTAGAAAACGTCATGCTTAGCGTCAACTATGATGGGGCTGTCCACGAAGTTCTTTACCCAGTTGGGCCCGCCAGTCTGATCCAGAGCCAGATTCCAGTCAGTCCAGCCCGTCATGTAATGATTTAAATCCTGAACATGAAGAAATAAACAAACTAGTCCCGGCTTGCAGTGACAGCCTACGGGCCTGCTGACTCACACTCCCGGAACACCCGCCATCCTACCTCTATGATATCATGCGCGTATTGTTCGGCCCTCTGCCAGCTGCCCAGTTTCACCCCCCGGTCTGGCGGCTTCCAGCCTGCGCAGGCCTCAGTGCCAAACAGGTAATACTCCGGGTAAAGTTGGTGGGTGGATCCCAGGGTGGGCCCGGCGGGGAACAGGCCGTCCATGTACCAGTGCACCGCCACCCCGTGGATGTATCGACCTGCGTGGATGTCACTTAGCACCTGGTGGGAGTCACATCACAAGTCTCGGCATAGAAAATATAATTTGGTGTGGTCGATGAACATGCATTGACACTAAAGATTCCACAAAAAAAAAAAGAGAGCTTTTTTATATACCTGTCCTGTGTTTTATGTCATTGCTAATTTACCATTCGTATTTACAGTTTTTTTCAGTGAAGATGGTTGCATTTTTTTCTCTCGTTTTTTTTTTCGACTTCCTCTTTTTCATGTTCAATTGTCTTTTTTGAATGTGTTTTGGCAAGTCAGCAATGGCCTTGGAGCACATGAATGGCTTTGAGAAGAGAAAAGAGCAGCCTCTGCTGTCTGTAAAACAAACAAAAAAAAAATTCCAGTCTTGCTTTTATATAGTTTGGTTTTGATTATGACTACGGTTTTATGATTCACATTGTGAAATTCTCTTTGTTCGGCATTTAGTTTTAGAGAAAACTTCAACTGGGAGTTGCAATCTTGGCCTCTTTTTTGAGGGATTGCTCTGTCAAACAGCTGCTATTATAGCTCGTGCTTGTAATTCAGATTTGATCACTAGAGTATACTGTTTCTGTCCAATGCAGATGAGTCACCTGAAAATGTAGTATCCACTGTGCTGCACTTACCACTTTGGCCCAGTAAGGCAGCAGAAGACGGTTGTCGTCCAGCAGGAGGATGTGAGTGTGCGGAAAAGCCGAAGCGTGGAGTGCAGGGCCCAGGTCTAAGGCCACCCAGTCCCTCTGCTCTTCGGGGGTGAAGCCCAGCGCCTGGAAACTGCAGGGAGACAAACATGCCGTCTCGAAATCTTTTGATATTCGAACTCTAATATCCTGAGTGAAATATGACACCTGTAGTTTGTTATCTGTCCTGCTGTAGGTTCATTCCCTGTGGTCACAGCCCAAAACGTCAAATTATACTTGGCATATTCCTCAAGGAATCTTAGAGGCACAAATAGTAACAATCAGAATACGATATTACATGCTCTTATAACAACATGCTGTATGTACATCAATCACCGTATATAGTATTGAGCCCAGCTTTTGTGCTCCTTTCCACCGGGTTTTCCCTTCAAGGACCCTTTTCCTATGAGAGCTCCGTTTGTCTTCATCCAGGCGGGGGCGCTCCAGGCACTGCCCAGCAGAGACAAAGGTTGCGGAGCCATGGCCTGGGCTCTCTGCAGCAGAGGGATCTAACAACACAAGTCACAGAGGATTCAGACATTCAGTACTCTGTGTTTGTGTGTGTCTGTGTGTCTCTCTCTCTCTGGGATATGAAGTAAATATAAACTGAGATAACATGGTTGCACAAGTGTGCACACCCTCACAGCTTAGATGTGGCTGAGTTCTGAAGTGACCAATCAGCCATTTAAGACCTATGTAAAATAGGAGTCAGCACACACCTGCCACTGTTTAAAGTGCCTCTGATTAACCCCAAAGAAAGTTCAAATCTTCGACTGCGTTTTCCTGACTTTTTTTTTAAAAAACATTTTTCAGCTTCCACATCATAGGTATCTCATTGTTCAAAAATATCAGTCAGGAAAAGGGTATAAAATTTCCAAAAAGCCATTACAATACACCATGGAACACAGTGATAGTCATCATCAAGTATAGAAAATGTGGCACAACAGTGGCATTACCAAAAACTGGAAGTCTCTCCAACATTGACGAATAGACAAGATTAGACATGATGGAAACTGGTTAAGAAGGATGCCATAAGGCCATAGGAACATTGAAGGAGTCGCATGAATTACCTTCTGTCTCATTCTTTTGTCTTTCTTTCTGTATATGTCTATCATCCTCTCCCTCCATGTTTGTCTCAGTTTGTGTGTTTCCTAACCTTCATGTGTACATCTTCAGGGGCCAGAGTGAAATTGTGAAGGCTGTAGTCGTCCCGCGTGTCAGCATACGTGTACAGACGTGTGGAGAAGTCACAGCTGGCCATGGGCACACGCACCACAGTATAACCTATACCTGCCAAACAAAAAAATATTTTGAAATAGCTTTCATCTTTTTTACATCAAGGTGTTTTGAACATTTTCATTACCCCTGCATATTGTTCGATGAATACCTCTCTGACAGTGTCAATCAAAACTGAGCTATTATCTCAAAGTTGTATTTCATTAGATGTGACGTACCTTCTTTAGAGAAGTATTGTTTCAGCAGTTGGTCTTGTGCTCCAGCTGAAAGCGACAGGATGTTCAGTGCTGCTGCGTCTGTCATCGCTCCACCAAATCCTCTCATCTTCTGGTACTTCTTGTTTGGAAGGAGAGTTAGTCTCAGGCCTGAGGGAGACATGTGACATATTATATGATTAACACACCCACACATAGTCTCTCCCGCGTGCCTTGGGTCATCCTCGGTGCCTACTGCCAGTGGGACATGCCAGGAACACCTAACCAGGGAGGCATCCAGGAGGCATCATCATTAGATGCCCGAGCCACCTCATCTGGCTTCTCTCAACGTGGAGGAGAAGCGGGTCAACTCTGAGCCACTGTGGATGACCGAGTTTCTCAACTTATCTCTAAGGGAGAGAGAGCCCGGACACCCTGCGGAGGAAACTCATTTCGGCCACTTGTATCCGGGATCTCACAACAAATAACTCGTAGGTCTCGAACAGATTAATTGGATTTTCATTCAGTTTATTTAGAAAATAATATTTGGCTTCGCAAACAGTTTTTAAATGAATTCTCAGTTTGTGAACCCAGGGTCCACTGCAAAATCAAGCCGTGGGCCACAGACACCTGGGAACTATTTTAATTACTTAAAAATTGCATTACAATCCACAGATACTACTATTGACACTATTGTATACTTAGTAACTTTCAAATGGCAGCAATATAACATATATATATATATATAGCAATAAATGGTCACAGGATTTGTAGACACACTGTTCATTACATTTTAGAAGAAACTTTTCCACCCTGCATAAGACTTACCAGCACCGGTTCTGTTGGGTCTGACTGGGCCTTGGGCGTCCTCTAGCCGGCTTCCGGCCATGGTGCTCAGGTAGGAGATGTAGTGACCCAGCGGGGGAAGAGAACCGGTGCCCAAGGTGTCGCAGTACGTAGTGTTACACTCACACACCACTGAGTCATGGCCGAAGCTTCTGGCGGCACACTTGCTGCGTTCTTGTTGGGAGAAGACACAAAATTAATGTTGCCACATTTAACACATTCTAAAGGAGGTCGTGTTTGTTACCTGTGGTGGTCGTTGTTGTTGTTTGGAAAATGGCTGCTAGCGAAAAAGCGCAATGCAATGACAGCAACATTTTGTAGAGGGACACTTTCTACCTGTCGTCGGATATCACGAGGCACGAAATTAAACTCAGCCACGAGTATATGAGTCAATACGACCGCAAATTCATTACTGCGCCATTAAAGTGAACTCTCGACAAGCTTCGTTGCATTGAAATGGTTTGAACTTTGCACAGTCTGTCATTCCTTTGCTGGTAAGTTTACGGTTTGTTTTGAGGAAGTAATCACGTGATACTCGCGTGGTTTGCAATGACCCGGATGTGCCGGTATGCCCCACGTGAAGTACCACAGATGAGCCAGTTGGAGGTGCTGTTTAATCGGGAGAAAATGGAAAGTGTTTTTTTTTTTCGCTCGAATGACAGGACTATTAAAAAAAGGTATGGAGGTTAATTTTTTCGCATAATAATTATTTTAGGAATGCATCCCCAAACCTATTCTGCAGAGTCATGTTCATACAAGTAATTAATTGCCATTTTTGCCATCCATTCATTTTCTAAAATACTTGTCCCACTCAGCATCTCGGGTGAGGTGAAGCCTAATCCATCTGACTGCAAAGAGGAGAGAGGCACACCCAGAACAGGTCACCAGTCAATCGCGTGGCACGTGTAGACCGTTCACGCAAATTAACTTTTGGAAAAGCAAGACACCTTTAATTTAAAAAAAAAAGTTGGTAGTTTGAACATTTATTAACAAACAGTGAACGAATAATTTACAGATTATAGACATGAATATTGAGTTTCTGCATTTCTAGTGTGCAGATATTTGTGTGTGACATGTGTGGTTGCTGTCTAAGACCTCATAGGAATGCGCAAATTCTGTCCAATAACGATGGATTCCTGTCAGTCATGAAGATGATCTCTTTCTTGCCCTCTTCTGTTCGGCCTGAAGAGGAAAAGTCAGATAAGCATTACATATACATGGTTGTATTTCAGAGGAAACAGTCTCCAAGGGAGTGGCTCTTACTCATGGGATGCTGCAGCCAGTTGCGGTCCATGTAGTAGAGAAAGCAGCTCTCAAACTCTTTCTCACTGTAGTAGGGCACGGACACGGGGATGAATGGGTCCATGTTGTCAAACCCCCTCTAAATGACAAATCGACAGAATTTAGCATCACAGACTTAATATCTTCTATCAGCAGCTAACATGAACCCTCTTGAACTAAACATTCAAACTCCCACAAGTATAAATGCAACAGCATTTTTCACAGCCCCGTTTTGTTCAGTGGAGATGTCGGCGCTGTTGGACAGTCTGTGTTGGTGCGGCTGCATGGATGGCTGCTGAAGTTGAGGATGAGGAGAGAGGAGCGTCGGCGCGGAGCGCCGATGCGTATTTACAACTGAGAGTCGCCACTTGGAATTGAAACGGGTTTACATGGGACAGGAGAAGTGAACCAATCTTTATTTTTCATCAATGACCGCTACGGCTTCTTGTTTACTTTGAAACTTAGCTTGTAGCTGACGTGTGCGCATTTTGAGCATGACTTCTCTGATCCACTGGTAAAAGGACACTTTGATTCTCTCCTTTCATCCAGAACTGTTTCAAACTACAAAGCATATGAGGGAAAAGTGATTAAGATTGCATGACTGTCCGTGTTTTATGTCATGTGTTGTGTTTATTTTACTTTATGTTAACTGTTTTGTTAAGCGCTTTGTTCCAGCTGCAGCTGTTGTGAAAGCGCAAAATAAATCAGGATGTATTGTATTGTAGATGTACTAAACAGGGATAACTGTTAAATAAACAGGATAGATGACGTACTGTGATGTCGCTAAAAAGGAACTTCCCTCTGCTCAGCCTAAAATATAACTTGAACCAGTCTACAAAGAGCTTCAGCTTTCAGATGAGCCTAAACTCCCTCAGATCCGTGCCATTACAATCAGATAAAACCATACCCTTCTTTGAACTGCTGCTTGTCTCCCGCCATCCTTGTATTTAGAAAAAAATAAAAAACGCACGAGGCTACTTTCAGTTCAGTTGCTGCAAAAACACCAGCAAATATTCGCAGGCGTGCACTTTACCGGCCTCATCCATGCACTGTCCTGCGACTTACCCCACAGTGGGCTCCATGAAAACCAAGTGCAGGTATAAGTGCCTTAAGTCAACAACTTCATGAGTTGTGTTTCAAGTGAGCAAAGAATCACACTCGTGAACCCTGACCTCTCCGAGCAGCTCCTGGGGCAAGTATGCCAATTTGGGTGGGTACACAGCTCCCGTATGAGACAGAGTGGTGATGATGGCGCCTCCCGTCTGAAACAAGAAGTTGCATATGAAAAAAAAAAGGGGTGGTATTGGTCAGCCGCACTTTTTGCA
The DNA here is from genome assembly GCF_001891065.2 of Hippocampus comes. Classification (NCBI taxonomy): domain Eukaryota; kingdom Metazoa; phylum Chordata; class Actinopteri; order Syngnathiformes; family Syngnathidae; genus Hippocampus; species Hippocampus comes. The sequence continues at coordinate 717,730 of NW_017805539.1, read as the reverse complement.
TATTCTTCTCACCCAGTTGTTCCGCATCATCTTCCTCAGGTTATATACCAGCGTGAGCTCATCTGGGTCCACCTGGTGACAAGCAAAAACATGTGAGGACGTAGCTGCAAAGGCGGCGTGAAGCTTACTCGGATTTACTCACCTCGCTCTTGTCCTCTTTTTGAATACTGGACTTGCCCCACAGGGCGTTGACGCCGTCCACGGCCACAGCCAGGTGGAAATCACAGCCCGGCTGCCCGCTCTGCTGCCTCAGCTCCTTCATCAGCGCTCCCACCACATCGCTGCTGCTCTTCACGCGATTGATGCCCTGACATGGAAATGTGTCACATTTGAGTACAATAATCCCCCACAATGGTGGATTAAAAAAAAAAAAAAAAGCCTGCACACCCCTGTTCAAATAAAAGGTTTTTGTATATAAACACGGAACCAAGATACAGCATTTGAAAACATTTTCCACCATTAATTTGACCTATAACCTACTGAAATCAATTGTTAAAACAAATTTTTTTAAGAGTGGAAGTAAAACATAAATAACAGAATCTCCTTGTGCTGAAAGATGTGACTACAAAAATGTCAACAAAAAACTATTAGAACATCTGAACTTCATTTGGAGTTAATCAGAGACACTTTAAATGCTATTAGGTGCGTGCTTACTCCCATTTAACATGAGTTTGAGTGTCACCAGTTAATTATGAGCAAAACTGCAAACTACTTATGAGGGGTGTGCACACCTGTGCAACCACATTTTCTCACTTGTTTTCTTTAACCTCCCCTCTTGAAAAGATTGATATGTTTTTTCAGTTGAGTTGTACAGGTCACAGGTCACATTACGTTTTGGAATGATTTTCTAAGTCTCAATTTTTTTAGTGTGATATCACAAAACCCAGCATTTGAACCTGGGTGTGTCGAGTTGTCGCTCTAAAAGGCTGGACACATTAAAAAGACATTAGGCGACGGCATTTCACAAAGCAGCAGAAAAGAAGGAGAAGTATATTAAAGATGGCAGTACCTTAAAACACTACAGCTAATAAAGTTACAAATACTAAAAAATATATACCGTAGTTTAGATAGATGTTTTTGTTTTTTTTTTAACGTCGGACACTGCAGCGTTCTCTCGCAGCTCAAGTAGACAGCACTTGAAGGCTGCTTCAAAATAATCTGAGTGTCTCAAAGAAAAGTGGCCCCACCACGCAAGCCATGAGTCCAACATTCTCCTATGCAAGCTTTAATAATCGAATGCTTTAAAATGAGAGTAGTCATATTCTTATTGGAACTCTTGGTCAGGACGGTATCACCTCTGCCTTAATTTGAGCCAGGAAAAAGCCTTTAACATCTTTTCAGGTATTTTTTTTCCTCCTGTTTTTAAAAAATTAAATACAATGAATATCGGATTCACTGTACATCGACAAAGTATGATAAGGGGCTTGATGTATGAGATATGTGCAAGAGGTGATGTGATGAAAAATGTCTGAGAGGCTGAAAAATAACAACCTGATCAACCAGCTCGCCAAGAGGGCTTCCCTCCTCAGTGAGCTCTCTCTTCGTCCACAAGTAGCGCTGCCTTGTCTTTATCTGGAGACCAAAGAGTAAAGGTTTGAATACATTTTAATGTTACTTCCCCCACAAGACATTTGTGTAGTGCTAAAGCAGCTTTTAAACATTTTCATCAGAATTGCTCCTGTTAAAACAACATGTACCTGTATCGTTGATATCCTTTAAAAGCATATACCAAGCTTTCACAAGTGGTTTGAGTTGCGATTGAAAAACAACAAATATGCCAATTTTGTTTTTTTAGCTACAAAAATGCATTTGTATTATAAATTAAGAGCGTTTGAAGGAATTTGCGTCTCCTATCTTTTATGCAAAACGTATATTTAATGTTTATTGACATTTTTTGATGATGATTTTTTTTTTTTAGATTTCAGTTACATGAAGATTTTTACTCTTCGAGGGCTGGCCCGGTCACTATCCCGCGCAAAGTGCATTTTAAATGCAAATTTCAAGAATAACACATATTTGAAATGAATAGCTTGATGAGGACTGAAAATTTTCAAGGCAGAATTTTTGATTCAGCTCCTGTATTGAATTCAGTTAGGCGAATTCAGGCGTACCAAATGAAAGTGTCCGCTGAGTGTACCAATATGTCTGTCCACCTGTACTGTATGTTCTATTTAAAGCAGAAAGACATCAATCCCAGGACGTCAATTATGATATTCCAATTCAGCCAAGTAGATTGTGAACTGCCAAAGCATAACGACTTCCATCAATGTCTCATTAAATAATTAAGCCCATCGTGCCTTCCAGCTGCCGGCAACGCCTGCTGCTTTATGTGCATCGGCATGTAACCCGACCTGCTGTGACGACACAATGGAGCCCCATTTAATGTCTACACGTGCCTCGTTGGTTACCGCTTGAGGTGAATGCTGTCTTATATCATACAGCTATTTAATGTAACATTTGGCTTCTACCTTGGACAGGAAGGGTTCGTTGGTGATCTTGAAGTTGCGCAACCACTCGGTGGCTTGTAAAGGCTGGTCGAAGCGAGAGGCGTTGAAGGATGAAGGCAGGAGCTCCTTGCAGTTCTTCACCCAGCTGTGAGCTAAACGGAAAAAACAAACATACAAAAAAAAAAAAAAAAACACACTAATTTGACTAGAAATCGACAAGTGATTTGCTATTTATTTTTCTCTGAATGTTCTGAACACCTGCTTTCATGCAAGTCATAGAGCAGGATAATTATCCAGAGGAGTTGTGACATAGCTTTAACTAAGGCGTATTAGTGCCACCCTGAAAACAGAACATTTATTTTACGATGAGGATGAAGGTCATATTTTCAAGAACAATTGCATTTCTTTTGAGAGAAAATGCGATATCTTTCTGAATGAATGTCTTAATTTTACAAGAAAAAAGTAAAGGTACAGTAGTATCTTTTAGATCAAAGAGTGGTATGTTTTTTTGGGGGGAAAAGAAAGTAGTGTACGTGAGATTTTTTAAAAGTCCTTTTTGAGAAAGTAGTCACACATTTTTCCTGATGTCTTTTTTTTCCTCCTTGGATAAAATGTCAACACATTTTTAATCTCACCATCAGGTATATGCAGCACCAGCCATCCCTGTGTATAGCAAAAGTGGACGGCGTGACAGAGAGACAATGTCTTGCCGCCGCCCTTTAATCCATCTGAACAAATCAATAAGGTTCATACAGAAGGAGACTGCCTTTTGTTGGGTCATATTTTCCAGACAGTGTGACGGATTTCTCAAGGATACAGAACATATATCGCTGTGCGGGTTTGCTCATATCCGTTTCCTTCAGGTAGGAGATGACCTCCAGGGCGGGCTGCCTCACCATCACGGCTGCTTCGGTAAACGTCTTCACCTATGCACAGAAAGCTCTCACTTAAGACTTCTATATTGGTCCCCCAAAAAAAACTATCAATAATATAAATGTCCGGATGTCTTAAAGAACCAACCTGCTGCTGATATCGTCGGGGGAGGCCATGAGGGAAGAGGGTGCGGATGTCTGCAGGTGGTATGGTGTAAAACTGTCCAATATGCTTCTCTGACTGACTAGCCTAACAGGAGCCAGAAAAATGAACGAATCAAAATCATGCAAATTCACACACAACAAATGTTTTTCCACACCAGACACACACATGCTGATAAGTAGAGGAGAAGTAGCTCTACTTACCGGATCATTCTGCTGTGTTCTAAAGACAGAGAAGGGCTCAGGTTCTGGCTCAACCACTAACGCTTCCTGCTGTTGGCCCAATCCACTTGTATGAAGCCACCGAACATGCGTCACCTGTAAGAAAATATAAAGAGAGATAGATTAGAGAGCTATACAAGTGATTCTCAAAGTGTGGTATAAGTACTGTACCACTAGCAGTACGCAGGCTCTTGCTCGTGTTTCACTCAACTCACTATATTTAAAGAGCAGTTGAAAAACAATCTTCGCGACATACAGACTGATTTATAGGGAGAAAAAGAACCACTGATTTAATGCAAATGAAATCTACACATTTAAAACATGAAATACAATTTAACATGAAATTAGCTAGTACATAAAGACAGTTTGAGTCGAGAAGGGCATTTGTTTTACTTTTCATGTATGAAGAGTGCATTTTTTTCCTTGAAAGTGCAGTACATTTTTAAGTATAGTTCAGATGTAATAAACTTTTACTGTATGTTCAATACATTATATTCTCATTTAATCTTTAACTATTTGTTTTTTTACAATAATTTTGAAACATTTGTCTGCAACATATTTTAGTTGAACTTTTGAGTGCAGTTTCACATATCCTATATTTAAGTACAGTGTTTATGGTCAGACAGTACTTTATTTCATTTTACAATGACACATTTTACAAACCTCTGTCTCGTTTTTTTTTTTTAATGAACATTGAGGCCCCACTGTGTTGGTGTTTTTAAAACTGAGAGCTAAGTACTTCTTGAAGATGGAGAGATGGTTGAATAGACAGACAGATGGGTCACAGACAGAGAGACAAGACATGATTTGGCAAATGCAAAATCTGAAGAGATGGGTGCGTAAATTGAAGCTTTAAGCCCTATAAACTCTTCCTTCCAAGCTTACCGTTTGCCGAAGCCTGAGGGGCATTCTGTGAAGGGCCATCTTTTATAAAGATGATGATATAATACAAAATAAAAACAAGCGTTCAACCAAAATGTGTCCAAGATAACGCTACAATGGCACCGTCCTGTCACCTTAGGTAAAAACGTAGCAGCTAGCTAGCTGGCTAGTAAGTTACAGAAAACGCTATTATTTTGGAATCTAAACGCGCATAAATACATTTATCAGCGCGCCCTATCTTGAAATATTGTTCAGGATAATGTCCTTCACAGGTTTAAATCCCAGGATAACGTGGAGGAGAAACCGCACGCACGACTACTGCAGCCGTCAATGTGCCAGATACGTCAGGGGCGCCGCCATCACGCAGCCTCCCTGACAGGAAGTGACGTTCATACGACCGCCAATCAGATCGCATCAGGCAAAACAACCGTAAAATGGAGTTAATGACTCTTTACGTGAGCGATTCAAGACTTTTCTCAAATAATATTGGAGTGCAAATATATTTTTTATTTGGATTTCTAAATGAAGATATAAGAAGAAGAGTATTATTTTATTACTTGTACCACACGTTGAGAATCACTTGTCTAGCTATCTAATGTACTGTTGTTTTAAGAGGACCCCAGGAAGACTAGCCAGTGCCTCAGGACGGGGTTCCGAACAAATCAATAAATTATCTTTATGTCATGACAAGACTGTAGTTTGCTTTCTTAAAACACCCCAAGGATAAAGAAATACACATTTCTACAGTATGTTTCTTGCCATGCTAAAATTGGCTCGTTTTTGGGGTAACTGCTTTATGCAATGAGCCAATTCTCACCTCTTCTCCTGCTTCGGCCAGCTGTTCGTTCCTACACTCCAAGCTGAAGCAGAAGAAGAAAGCACCCAAGAAAATGAAAATACTTTTATGGTCCAACGGCACATGCCAAACCCAAGCACCAGCCCCCACCCTCCCAACAACTTCTCGAGAGTAATCAAGTGAGTGCTACCTGCACTGTTACTTGAAGCCTCCACTTGTCAATTTAATGATATCCTCTTCACTCGTGATGTCAGCTTTCATCACCAAGCCACCGAAGTGCACTGATTAATGGAGCAGTGCTGTTCATTACATTGCCACACACAAATACCCTCCCACCCTTAAAGAGGTTCTTTTGCACTTCAGTGGATCACGTCATTGGCTAAGAAACTCAATGTTGGCGTGGTTATTGTGTTCAAGTAGCCCCCTGTTTCATAACAGGACTCGTTCACAGAAACATTTCATAGTCTGACCGTACTACTCGATTTGGAGTTCCACAATCTACAATGAATTAAATTCGCAGGGCACTAACCTTATATGACGAACATTTAAAACTGTCTTCATTATCATTCATCCATATGGCCTTCAAATGCCTATACCTGCAGGATTGGACTTGAAACCAGTCGCAGACAGCTGCTCATATTGCCCGTATACTGTAGGCTTCATAATCTACTCATCATGTTGCTGCAAGAAACTACCCTTCTCTGGCTTTCTTCCCAAATTCTTACACTTTTGCAAGTCATAATAGGTCTGTCTGTCCTTGTTAATTGCTCTCTTTCCTCTGTACTTTGCGTTTTGGTGTCACATGGCTTCTTGCGGTGAAATATACAGTATAATACAGCATGGTCCAACATGGCTTTTCTTCTTCCAGGCAGCTTGTAACCCATGAAGGAATTCAAAAAATGTTGGAAACTTGTTTGCAATATTTTTGGGACCTTCATTGATGTAGAAATCTATCATTGGAAGCTCTTATAGTATATAAAGTGGATGTAAAAAGTCTCCACACTCAAGTTCAAATGCTAGGTTTTTGTGTTCGAAAAAAAAAAGACCCAGATCAAAGATTTCAAAACTTGTTCCACCATATATGGGATATTTTTTTTTTGGGAGGGGCTATAAAAATAAACAACTGTGATTATGTAGTTGTACAATTGTGCACATCCTTTTATTACTGGGGATGTGGCTGTGTTCAGAATCACATTACAACTTATTTTAAATGGCCTCAGAACACATGTGACGATACGGACCCAATGAAAATTTCAGACGTTCGAATTGGCTTTTCCGTCCTCACTTGTGCCACATTTGCCAATTTTTTTGTTACTTCCCTTTAAAAATATATTTTTTGCAATTGTCTTGTGCAGGTTACAGATCACATTAACAGTGGATTTTTTTCTCCAGTATGATTTATGTTGGTCTTTTTTTTTTAATCACAAAAACCTGGAATTGAACAGGGGTGTGTTTTGGGGTCAGTGTACTCAAACTAAAATGGTAGCAAGCACACAAAAGGTGGGAGGCGAGGCGCTGGATGAAGATAAAGCATTAAAAAAAAAATGTTGCTCAAAAAATGTTGCTCCAGGGCCTCCTGAAGCGTTAGTTAATCCTGTATGCAAAGCTTGATTACCAACCAGGCCAAGCAGGGAAAACTGCCCCAGATACCAGAGCCCCGAGTCGGCATCTTTTGCAGTCATCAAATTAATACATATCTTCCCACAAGACCGCAATATCACCATCACTGATAACAGTTGAGCGATAATGTCCTGCATTGTCTGCTCTGGGATTGGGGAGGCTTTCGGTTCGGATTACTTACTTTTATGATTATAAACAATAATTGCATCATATTACTCACAATGAGATAGTCTCATTGATCCCCGAAGTAAAATTGGTGCATATCACTAGTTAAACTGATGATTTGGGTTTTGCTTTACCGTTGGGCTTGTTCAATTCAGAATTTGGCCAAAATATTAATGTAAATATAGTGGCACAGAACTTGGAACATATGAGACATCAGGTGAGACCTCAGCATGAGTAGGGAAGGATTTACTGTGTCTTGCGACACTAAAGAGGCCCACCCTTAACATTACGCCTATGTCATTAAAGTTGAGACTGAGAGTCTTTTTTGTTTAGAATAACAGTGGTCAATATAGTTTTACATTTGCATAATAGTCAAGTTACTTCCTTAAAATGTGTTTGTAGAGTAACAGTTTTATGGCATCAACAGACCCCGAAACAGATGATCTATTTAGGACATCTCCAGTGGGAGGCAGACGTGCTAACCACTACACTGTGTTTACCTGTTGAATTATTACCAAAATACAGTACCTGCAGAAAACGCACACACGCAAAAGGAGAACATGTAAGCGCCACACAGAATGGCTGCCACATAGATTTAAAACTACCACCTCAGAATTATGAGCTATTTTACCAATATTGTTGTTACTAAAACGAATAACGCATATCAACTGTTCTCCCATTAGTAAGCAAACTGACACTTTTTTTTGGTCGATTCACACAACAAAATCCCTCTTGCAGCCCCAGGTTTAGTCAAATTGTCGCCATTTTGTGTGGGTAAAATGTTCCCCATGGACCACATACAGCCAACTCTTAACTCTTCTTTAAGGCCTACCAAGCGTTTAGATTATCAGGACTATTGTTATTCTAATTCCTCATTCGACTTGTCCCATTAGGGCTTGCCACAGCATGTCATCCTTTTTCATCTTCTCAACTGCCCTCATGACTTCCCTTGCTTCATCTGCTGTTTCAACCTTCTCTTTGCTTTCTCTCTCCTCAAGCTCTCTCGCCTCAAGCTCCATCGTCATCATCCTTCTTCAAATAAATAGTACTCACTATCTCGCCATCCGATGAGCTCATTTCTAATCCTGTCTAACTGTGAGTCACTCCGAAAGAGAATCTCAAAATCTTCATTTCCGCCACCTCCAGCGCTACCTTCTGTCGTCTCTTCAGTGCCACTGTCACGAAGCTGTATATCATGGCTGACCTCACCGCTGTCGGTACAAACCTTTTCCTTCATCCTAGCAGACTCTTATGTCACGTAATGCGCATAATTCAATTTCCCCCTGAAATTGGTTAATTTAAATGTGTTATTATTCAGTTTTGGAATTAAAAGGCGAGAAATCACCGCGCCCAAGTCAGATCAACCTATCAAAGAAAGAAGGCATGACTGGCAAGCTATCAATCATTTGCTGTGCACTCTCTGGCATATTGTTGTGAATTGTTATTTTGGAATGTCCACCTCCGAAAAAGAAAGCCCATCCCTTGTTTGCTGGAAAAAAAAAACCTAGCTGTGAAGGGAGCTCAAGCAACCGAACAGGATTCAGAACCAAAGCAGAATTAGCTACAGTTCTTCTTGACCTGAAACGTTATCACGTCTTTTTGATTTTTAATCAAACATCCATTCCAATAAACAAACTTTAAAACTGATAAATTTAGTATTATAGTAACACTGTCATGAATAAGTCACTCATGCTACAAACATAACATGGCTACCATCGACTTATTGACAGCGCTAATGCTAGCCTAGTATTTTGTTGGAAGTATACAGGGTGCTGTACGGCTAGTTGTCACAGCTGTACACTTTTTCAATTTCATGTTATTATAAACGGCCATAATTGAGAAGCAGGCTTGTGCACGGCAGGCAGGCAGGGAGGGGCTTTTGTCGCACGGGGTGGATATTGGTGAAGTGAAGCTAAACCTGCAAACTCCATCTGTAAATACTTGGTAAATTGATTTATTGTAAGGGGGTCCCAAATATCATGGACAAACATTTTGCAGGCCAATAATTTTGTCAATTCTTGTTGTAATAATCTGAAATGTTTGCAGAATGTATAGAAACAAAGCAAGATTTTATATTTAATGATTTATTTTTGTTTTATTTTCAGGTTGAGCCATGCTTTTCAGTCCCAGAGAAATCATTTTGTGTCCCGGAACATGCTCGCACACAGTCACCCAAGACTGCAGTGTGCCTTCAATGCAACCTTTGGAAAAACAAATTTGGATTTATGAACTCAGTCCGCCAAAACACTAATATATTCAACAACTAAACTGTTCAATTTTATTGAGCTCTAATGAGTAGTTTTCAAAATAATTGATTTAAAAATTTACATTTTGAGGGGAGGAGGGGGACACACTGTAGTATTCACATTTAACATTTTTTGGGTTTTTTTACTTCACATGGGTTGGATATAATTAAATTCATTATTAAAAAAAACGCATAGTAGGGAAAAATCTAATAAATTTCACATGTATTTGTTTGGTTTATTTATAAAAATATCTATAATAGGGCTAATTTGTCCATTTTAAAAATCGAATGTGCCCCTTAAAGGTCAACGGTTTGGCCACCAGTGAGCTCACGTTTAATAACACTCTTCCTCCTTGTCCGTCTGTTATGAAGGGCAATGCTGTGTTCACCGCTTCCCCCTACGGCCACAATCACCCACCCCCTCCTCTCTGACACATGTACAAGGTGGTGAGGCGTTCGCGGCCTATGGGACACAACGCGACTCATCCCGACTGGCGGGAAACGACGCAACTTTGTCAGCACGGGAAATGACTAAGAAAAAATAAGACCACAGTATTAGAGCTGAGAGCAACTAGCGCGCCCCCTAACGGCGAACTGAGAACTGCCTACTGTACGATTATGAAAACACTCCCGCCAATGTACTAAAGCTCGCTCCGCTGGTGCTGTGTTTTTATAACCTTTTTTACTCGTCTGATCCACGCCACGTCATTCACGCAAGGAGAGCAGTGAATCGTCACACGGGTGGGCGGAGGTGGCGGCATTGCACGGTACGACGGAGGCGGGAAAGGATCCGGACAGCAACACCTTCACCTCCCGCGTCGTCAACGCAGTTTGCTCCGGGACGCGCTCGCTCCTTTTTAGGGGTTGGTAGGTAAGTAGCCTGCGTAGCTTTTGATTCCGGATTGTCACGGCTAAGATGCGTGGGCCTGTTAGCGCCACGCAGCGTTGCTAGTGTACACTTTGCGCTAATTTTATCCCTTGTTGCCGAGTGTGTCCTGCGTGTGCACGCTGATGTCTTTTCCCGCCAGTGAGAGGAGGGGAGAAAAACAACAAGGTGGCGCATTTCAGCTCTCACTTCCGTGTGCGTGTGCGTATGTGCGTGTACGTGTGTGTACAGTGTTGGCATTAAAACAACACGTGTGTGTGTGTTGTTGTTAAGTGCCAGTCAGCCGTGATGTGTTGTGATTTTTGTGCGTGGACGCTCTCTTGTGACACTGACAGGATAGTGCGGCAACACCCCCGCTGCCTATACTGGAAGTAGCTCCAGTGGAAATGTCAGCGAGCCTACGCAGCTGCCATCTGGGTACACAATGTACGCCTGACACACTCACAAGGACACACCATTGTGCGTGTCACATTCAGACTACAAGTAGAGGATGGTACCTTCGTTGATAGAGTGGTTGATCGATTGGTTCTATATGGTGTTCGGGGTTCTGAAACTGAGGCTCGGGAACTAAAACAGGTCCCAGGTTAGTTTTTAGTAAGGATGGATCAAAAGCGATACCAGTACAATACTGTAGGCATGCACTTTATCTGTACTCAGAAAAATACGTTTTGTTACTATGACACTGATCCCCCTTTGATGAGCTGTGTTTGAATGATTTATTTGCTTTGACTTAAGATACTCAAATGGAACAACTTCACTCACCTCGCTTCACAACAAGCAGCCATTTGGCAGATAATGAACAATTCCCCAAAAAGACTTCAATCTGTTTAATGGCACTTAAATTTTAAGTTTACTGTCAAACTAAACATAAAACAAAGAGAATAACTGTGTATCTCCCTGAACCACATGCAGAAAAATCAAAGGATGCCAGGGCCAAAGTTTTTCGACTTGAATTTATTCAACACGCCAAAATCAGTTAATCAAGCAATTGTATGTTTCCAGATTCCATTTCTTTCAAAAATGCTGTTTATATAATTTGATAAGGCAAAATAGATTGGAATTTTTCAAGATATTGGGGTGGACACGGTCCTGCATACCATTAGAATAGGGCTGCCCCTGCACTTGAACAACAGCCTACATTCAGAACCAAAACCCTACTGTAGTCGAATTAAAATTTTTTAAGCAATTAATTGGAGATCATTAATGTTCACAATTTCCTGCATACCATTAGAATAGGGCTGCCCCTGCACTGAACAGCAGCCTACATTCAGAACCAAAACCCTTCTGTCGTCGGATGAAAATTTTTAAAGCAATTAATTGGAGATCATTAATGTTCACAATGTGGACCTTGACGCAGAGGAGAAGGTGGAAGAAACCATTTTTGCTTCTAAATATGCATCACCTGTTATTTATTTATTTGTTTGTTTGTTTACACCGGCAGAGCAAATTAAAAAAGCATGCATGCTTCAAAATGTACATTAATAACTCCGCAAATGTCAACACAAATGTAAACAATACATTAAAAAAAATAATACTAATAATAAATAAAGGTTATATATGGCCGCGTTGAACACTCTAAATTGTCCCTCGGTGCTAGTGTGAGCGCGAATGGTTGTACGCCCGTGTGTGCCCTGCGATTGGCAACTGTCAGCAATTATGTAAATGACGGACTTACGTCCAATCTTGCATATTTATATCATCTTTAATGTCTCATCACTTTTAATAAAGCACATTTAGACCATGTTTGATGTCTGCAGATTGTAGTTTAGACCGTATTCAATTGTCTTTGCTTTCCTTGTAGTTTTGATTTGCAGCTGGTGTTTGTGAATGTGATGTATGAGCAAACATGGGCAATTATGCGAGATCACTCGATGTACTCTGATGACGTCGGGCTTGTATTGACGGTGTATATCCGGTCGGTGAGTTTATATGCCGCACCTGCATTGGCAGTTATCAGATATATGATAGATTTCATCCCTTTTCAGAAGAGGGCTGATTCAATCTGAAGATCGCTGATTCCACACAATTTTTTTCCCTAGTCGTGCTGCCATGACGCACAAACCCAATTGTTCCAAATGAGAGAAAATAAAAATCGGAATTGTGTCCATGCAATGGAAATCCAGCCTTAGTTACATTGGGGGCCTATAAAAGAGATTTATGGGGGTGACTTGAATGTAGATTTATGGTACCTATGACCTTTTGGCTCTGAGAAAAGTGCATTTGAATCCAACAATTAAGCCCACGAGGTACACTAATGTTGCTACAGTGGCTTGTCACTGGGTTGGTATGGTAAAGGTTCCACTTTTGTACACTTGACGTTTACAACTCTGGGAACATACCTGCCTCTTTTAGATTCTGTCTTAAGTGCTGTTAGCATCTGAACTACGGAGAGGGCCTCATTTTTACAATGGATTTCCCTTTTTTACGGCTACCACCTAACCCTAATTTACACGGAAATTATAATCGCTGTAAATATTTGCATTAAAAAACACTTTCAAGCTGTAAATATTGAACGACCAAATAATAAACAGTGAGTAGGCTGCAAAGTGAGTGTGTCTTCTTGTGCTCGGTGACGACACATTCTTAAGCCGCTTTTGCAAGCTACTTCACGAACTTCAGAATGTTGTCAGTACAGTCGTAAACTGAGGACCCCCCCCTGCACATGAATATTTTACCTTTTGGAATGTGGGAGGAAACCGGAGTACCCGGAGAAAACCCACGCAGGCCCGGGGATTACATGCAAACTCCACACAGGAAGGCCAGAGCCTGGATCGAACCCACGACCTCTGCACTGTGAAGTCGACGCGTTAACCAGTGGAACACTGGGCCACCCTTCAGAACATTCACTGAGACAATTTCAACACCTAAATATTCATTACCTGTTGAATAGAAAATGAAGTTGATCAAATCAAATTAAATATGTGTCCGTCATTGCTAGCTTAAAAGTGCTGTGTGCATGCCAAATTTTGAAACCTGCACGATCACATCCTGTAATTAGCCTGAAGGTAAGGTAGGGAAAAGTAATTGATTTATTATGTTTGTTTAGCTGACTGACAGTCGGCATATTTTGTTTAGTGATACAACGTCCAAATTGATTTCACAATATTTTGTGGACTCCCAAGCTACAGCTGGCGGCACCTGGGGGCCCAAGGATCCCAGTTTGAGAACGGCTTTTTTTATTCCACAGACACTTTTACAAATTCCAAAGGAATCGACAAACTAGCCATGCGTGATATGGAAATGCAGTCTTGTTGTCTCCCTTTTTCTGATTCTCGTGCTCAACTTGCATGCGTCGGTGAGGCGCCCGAGGCTTCTTCACACCACATCCATTCCTGACATCCAGCTGAGCTCCCGCGCTGGTGCTGTTGTCAGGCAGATGCTCGCAGTTATTGATGATAACGTTGCCGCCGCCATTGGATGCCGGAAAGACGGCGGGGGCCATTATCATGATTTAATCGTCGCCTCAGCGCTGCTGAGGAGCCCGAGCTCACTCTGTGTGTCAGGTCCACCCATCATCCTGTCATGGGAAATAGCTGCTGGTCCAACGTTGCGATAGTTTAGAGTTATGTTTGGGCGGGATAGTTCATAGAGTATAAAAGACTGTTTATATGCATGCGGAATGGGCTTCCCTTAAGTTGAAGGACCCGCCACGCTTACGTATACCGTAAGAGTGGGCTCATTGTGTTTATGGGTTTTACTTTTCTCCTGGGGTTCAATAAACGACCGCATTGGCAACTTTTCACTTTTTTTTTAAGTGTACCGGTACTGTAAAAGGCATTTTAAAAAATTGAGTTTGAAAATCAGTATATTTTGGTGTGCTTTCTTGTAATGCTGTACAATGCCACAAGATGACACCAAAGTCTGGGCTCATAGGAAAGTAGCAATTGGAGTCAAGGAGGTTTGTGGTATACCATTTTTACTGGGAATGTTCGATACCACTTTTTTTCAGACCGATACCAGTATGATTCACTGATGTGTAGCTCCAACGACTGCCATGGAAAAGGTGTTCAACGTCAGAGTTTTTTTTCTTCAAGTATTAGTGCCTGATATCGGCATTCTTCATGAGTACCCAATACCTTGAAATAAAGCCTGTATCAGCCCGATACAATTACCTTGTATCGGTATTCGCCCACCGCTGCTTTTTACGTTTTCAACAATTAATATCGGTAATTCGAAACATTTTATAACGGTTACTGTCAATGACTTTGCCTTTCTTCGTGATTTACGGCAAGGCTCGGTCCAAAATCACCACGAATAATGTACTTCTTCCTGATTTACGAGAAGGTCGTTAATGAAAATGCTTAACAGCGTACTTTATTCAAATTTCACAGCAGGGTTTGGTGGCGGAAATACTCTCCAGCGGTCTTACGTAACGTCTCTTACTGGAACTGATGTTGATTTGAGCTCCTCTGTCTGATTTGAGCGAATGCGTTTTTTGGGGGTTGTGTGTGTGTGGGGGGGTGGGGGGGGGGGGGGCACTTGTGGGGGTGTTTCTAAATGAAAACATCTAGAATGCTCCCGAGTGGATGTCATAAGAGGCGCAAGAATGCTTTGCAAGGTGTGTTTTTTTTTTTTTTAATTGTGAAATGAATGCCTCCCTTGATGGCGAGCGTGAACGTTATGAAGGACGGTCAAAGGCTGGGTCCATTTGCTGTGCCCGGGGTCCTCATTTGGGCTGAACCAAGAGCGAGTTTGTTTTGGTGGGGAGAATGTTGTTTTAGGGCGTGTTACTAGCTGTAATGTCACATTAGACGTCCATTTACAATGGGGTCAATGAAAAGCTTACTTGACTCAGAGGAAGCAATGGGAGGAGAAGGAATTTGCGCTCCTTTCCAAAAATAAGTTTCCCCCCTTTTCCCGACGCGGTGTTACCATGACTGAGAGGGAAGGAGGGGAGGAGGGTTGTCGAGCATCGTGAATGGAGGGATTTAGGTAGAAAAGAAGGAAAAGGATAAAGTGGAGGAGGAAATATGGTTGTGATTAACAGGAATATAGTGTTCGAGTGGACCATTCAGCGGTGCGGTCTACTCGGAGCGAGAGAGTGAGCTAGAGAGCGAGAAAGAGAGAGGGGAGGGGGCTAATAGAGAATGCATGCGAAAGCTTGCTGCCAAAAATGAGACGGGGAGTTTTTTCAGAGAGAAAAGAAAGTACAGCCCAGCGCCAGGAAGGGAAGAAGGAGTCGCTGAGAGCAGAAGGCGCAAAGATGGCGGCAGCTTGGGTTAGAATCAACGAGGTGTCTGATATCGAGGGGCTTAAAAGTGAAAGTTTTTCGCAGCCGTAAGTTCTCCGTTCACTGTTTTTCAATGATGTGACTAAGTCTCGCTTCCAGTCAGTTGAGTGCAGGCATTCTGGGACTCGGGCCGTGTTGATTAGACCCCCGGGTTTTCTGTGTGATGAGATCATCTCTATGGACGCACACTGTAGCGCCTCTCCGCAGCTGCCCCCTTGGAAGGGGACTTTCCTCCCCATTCCTGTGCTGCTGCTGCTGCTTCTGCTGCTGCTGCTGCTCAGCATCTGTGCTCACTGAAGTGACTAATGACTGGATTCTATTTTCCTCTCTCGCTGTCTTAACAGGCGTTTTGTCAGCTCAAGCCCAAAGGACAAGATCTTTCTTTCCCGGATGAACGAGCTCAACTGAGTGTTTTTTTTTTTTCTTTCTTCAAAACCTCACCTCCACCTGCAGGAAAACTCCTTCAGTGGTATACTGGGAACTATTCAGTCCTCTTCTCCTCCCCCCTGACTTCTCTGATGGATCAGAGAATGAAGGGGGGCACCCCTCGAATGACGGACTCCACGCTGGATGCCTCCCCAGTAACTGAGGACTTTGAGCAGGACCAGGGGAAAAGAAAGCGTGTGGAGACAGAGGATTTGGACGCGGGGAAGAAGGAGGACAGGCGAGGGAAGAAGAGGGAAGGGGACAAGGGGGCGGTGCTGGAGTTGCTCATCGAGGGTCGTTGTGGGGGCGCGGGGCAGCAGCAGCTTCAGTTATGTGGCAGAGAGACCAGCTGCCCTGACGGGAACGTGCGACTCCGCATCGGCGTGCAAGCCAAGCGCACCAAGAAGCCGCCCAAGATCTTGGAGAGCTACGTCTGCAAGCCCACCATCAGAACCTATCAGAGGCAGCAGGGTCGAGGGGGCGCCCTGCCCACCAGGACCGCAACCGATGCGGACGACGCGAGCAGGGAAAACCGCTCGGGTTCAGATGGCGTCCAGATTGCGTGTAAACAAACGGCATCTGCCGCTTTGCAATCATTATCAACACCATCATCATCATCATCATCAGCAGCAGCCGCACAGTCTTTAACACCAGCAAATGTGACTCTTTCCACCGTAGCCTCAGCCATCGCGAACCCAGGGACCAAACAGGTGAGTTCAACCTCCTGTAATGACATCAACAAACTGCAAACAAAATCCTTTTCTCCTTACGATATTCTAACCTTAGGTGCAAACTGTTGCTCGTTTACGCTTCCAGCATTCATTGGGACACATTCATTCATGTGTCTCTTCAGCACGGAGGCAGGGCTGTTAAAACTGCACCATGCGAGCGGGGGACAATAAAAGTGTTGTCGCTAGAGGAAAAACAATGAGCTGTAACTCACTATTAAATCTCAGTAAAGCTGATGGGAGCCACAGAGACGGGTGATGATTCTCTGTAGGCTCGTCTCTACGAAGGGCATACACACACAAGCCCGTCAGCTGCTGGCATCACAAACGATGATAGTGTATGAATGCCGGGTAACAAGCATCAAAACAGCCCCCGCCTGTTTTAATAGCAAGTATAAAGTCGTAGCGGCATTTCGCAACGCGTTTGAAAGAAAAAAAAACAAAACAAAATGTGCAGCTTGTTGAGAAGAGTTACATTTTTGGGGAGGCTGGGGATTTAGGACGGACAATCCTCCAATTCTCTCAATTGTTGATTCAGGATATCTTAAAGCAGGGGTGTCAAACTTATTTCACATTGTGGGTCACATACGGACTTGGTAGATGTCAAGTGGGCCGGACCATTAACATTATACCATACTCTGCTATAAATAACCAAAATGTCTTTCCTTTGTTTTGGTATAAAGAAGCATTGGCGCATTGATAGCGTCTGCTGTGTTGGGTCTGTCTCAGGGACAGATTGAGACTGCTGTTTTCTTCTCTGATCAAAACAATGTTGTCTTCTACTCTGATCAAAACGGTCTGCCCCTAGCGGATAATCCACGAATTGCATTTTATTAAAAATATTCATTCTGTGTCTTTAATATGTTTTTTTTCACTTTTAAATGATCCCGCGGGCTAGATTGAACCTCCTTGGGGGCCGGTTCCGGCCCGCAGGCCGTATGTTTGACACCCCTGTCTTAAAGCCTTTGCATCAAAATGGAGTGGACTACATAGCTAGTCAGTCTCACGATTTTACGGTCGAAAGAAGGTGATGTCAGAGACAGCCTACATCATGGGTGGGCAACTCCAGTCCTCGAGGGCCGCGGTGCTGCATGTTGTCGATGTTTTGAAGTCTCCCTCTTTGCATTATATTTCAGCCCATAGAGAGCTTCCGTCTTTTCTAAGGGAATGACGGTTTGTCCTTCAAAGGATTAAGCGGTACAGAAAAATGGATGGATGGATTGTTAGCGGAAGCAAGTTCCAAATGTGTCCTCATACATTATTAATTGCACTTATGCACAGTAGCTGTGCGATGTTTTTCGTTGTTGTTGTTTTTTTTTTTTTTTTTTTTTGCTAACCACCGGGCATGCTCACATCACTCGGCTATGTGGCGCGCCATCATAAGGTCAAATGAGCAATTGTCTCAATAGTGATAAGCAAGCAGCATATTTAACAAAACAGGACCTATAAATAGGACAGCGGCACAGCAACCACTTGGCCATTACAGGCATTGGTCCATCAGTCCTTCTGACGATGGCCTGAGGGGAAGCTTATTGCTTTAGCTGCACAAACGCCACTCAAGCCGCCGCCTACCAAAATTAAAGGACAAGTACAAAATGTCAGGTCTCCTCATCTGTATTAGTGGCAATTTATAGCGACCAATCGCGCCGCTTTCTCTCGCTGGCCGACACGCTATATTGGTCCCTCTCTTCTATTTTTACGTCCCCTCGTTTCTCTACCTGCTCTCATTTATCTTTCACTCCCTTTCTGTCCCCCATAGCACCCTCTTCCTCCGTCTCTGGCGTTGTGTCTTTCTGTGTCACCGCCCCCCCTCCGTTCCCGTTTCCGTCACCTCGCTCCCCGCGCCCTCCTTTCTCTGCCTGATTGAGTCACTTTGTCCTCGGTCTGGACTTTAATGGGCGGACAAAAACAAAAGCATTTCTGTTATTGTCTCCCCCCCCATCACTGTTGACAGTTAAACTGTTGTCAACGGCAGACATATTTGATCTGCCCGTCATTGCGCTGCATGACAGAGATTGCGTGTTAATTCTCCCCAGGTTCCTCTCAAACTGGCGGGTAACACAGACGTGACTCCTGCCGCTTCGTTGGAGCGAGGGAAGAAAGAAAAGAGTCCAGGCAACCACGAGAAGCCGTTCCCCGGAGTGCTCAAACCTTGCTCGTCCGCCAACCACCAGGAAGCTTCAGCGACCCTCTCCAGGCCGTGCACCGAAACACTGCCCGGAAGGGAAATCCTCAAGAAACACAACGGCGCGGTGCAGTCCAAGAAAGGACTTTTGAACGGGAGATGCTCTGAAGATAAACTGCGAGATGCCCTATCCATCAAAACTGCAAAACACAGCAGCTCCGTTCCCGCTGCGGACGCCACACCTCCGGGTTCTTCTAAAACAGAGATTTGCTTGGCGCAGAAGAATAACTCCCCCTCGGTTACCGATAAATCAAAATCCTCCCCCGCTCTGGATGCGTCTCCTGCACAGTCCCAAGTTCAGGAAGCTTCGCTAAAGCGCTCCAATGACAAAAAGAGAGCTAAAGAGCGGAAGGTAAAGAAAGACAAACGAAAAGAACGAAAGCCGAAGGGAGATGGGCTGGAAGCGGCGAGAGTTAAGAGTGATCATCGAAAGGAGGAAATCAAAAAGAAGAAAAAAGACAAAGGAAAGGACGGCAAATTGCAACAGGCTAAAGACCACAAAAGCGGCGACGAATCGAAGACCGGAGAAAAGCCTGAGAAAAGCAAGATAAGCCCAGAGAAACACAGAAAAGAGGACACGTGCTCAGGCGCCGTGGGTAAATTTGATAACCCGTATAAAGTGGCAGACCCAGGAAGATCTGACGAGGGGAGCGTGAGAGATCATATCAAGCAGGCTGAGCTACAAGCGGCGACTGCCGACAGCGCTCCCAAGTCAAAGGACAATGACGTCGTCAGGTATTCAACGGCGCCGCCAAAGCATCCGCCGTCATCTTCTGCCCCGCCCCCTCTGTCGCCGCCGCCTTCCTGCCAAGAGCAGGACAGCAGACCGCTGAAAAAACGTAAAGCCAGAAGGCCCAGCTGGACCAAACTGGTGCACCGGGCTCAGAGGGTGGAAAATCACGAAACGGATTCTCAACAGAGTGTCTCTCAGAGGTTGTCCGCTCACTCGACTCCCTCTTGCTCGCCGACAACAAAACCATCATCCCCGAAACAGAACCTCTCCATATCCGATTCGAAAGAGCCCGTTTCCAAAACCCCCGCCACCCCAACCCGAAAACGAGGCCGACCCAAATCCCACACCATGATCTTTGCCGAATCCCCTCTCAGACTTTCCCCCGAGGAGGTCGCCTTTTTGGAGTTTGACGACATCCAGAAAAGCCCCGTCCTGGACTCCAGCCCAAAGAAGCGCGGCCGTCCTCGCAAACAACAGCTTCATAAAACAGACGTCCCAGATAAGAACAGAGATCCTTCTTCTCCTCCTCCCGAGAAGGGAAACAGGCAGCTAAAGATCAGGAGGCTGATTAACGAGATGAAGAAAAGGAAGAAGAAGAGACTTCACAAGGTAATGACGTCTGGCAACGGCGGAAAGGAAAGCGAGAGCGCGAAAGCTTTCGCGCATTCTCCGAAAACATACAAGCCGATCGAAGCTCTGACGGTGCCCACGCTCTCCGACTTGTCCTCCTCCTTTGGGACCAAGCTGGGCCCTCAGATCAACGTGAGCAAGAGAGGAACCATCTATATGGGCAAGAGGAGAGGACGCAAGCCCAAATCCCAAACGGCTCGTCTGAATTCCCACACCTACGCTCCGTCGTCTTTGTTCAGCCAGCCCACTGAAACATCTCTCTTCATGTCCAACCAGCCCCAGCCTCCCGCCGCTCACCCGTTTCCCTCCCCGTCCCTCACACACTCCAGCGGGGCCCAGAGCCCTTACAGCGAGGGAAGTGTCACCGAACCGCCATCCGCTCTGCTTTTTCCTCCCCCGTTCTCTCTCCCGTCACCGTCGTCCTCCTGCACTTCCCCCCGTCCCCCGTCCTGCTCCTCCTCCCTCTCCCCCTTTGTGAAGAAAAGTTGCCCGTGCCAGGGCAGGCAGCACTTCCCTTTTCACCAGTCTTCGTGTAAGCTCTCCTCTGCGGGCGCTCCGCTCCGTCCCACGCCCAGCCCCCCCGGCCACCTCAAAGACGCCACTCCGTCGCCCAGGAGTGAATCGCACAGCGACGAGACGTTGCCCAGCGATAGCGGGATCGGAACGGATAACAACAGCGTCTGCGAGCGAGCGGAAATGAGGGGCGTTCGAGGCATGCTCAGGTTGGGCCAAGGGTCTGCGGGCATTCTCGGGGGCCCGAAGCGCTCCTCTCTCGCGGAGCCTCCGATAGCCAGACACAAGAATCCGATGGGCAACTCCGCTTCCGTCGAGCGGCAGCGACATCGGCACAGGCGGCGGGATTACGGCTGCCCCTCTTCCTGTAATTGCCTGTGTCCCTGCCCTGGACATAACAAGTGCACTCATTCGGCTTACTACCCTTTCATTGGTCACAACGCACTGAAGAGACCGAAAAACAAACACAAAAAGAAACACCAACAGCTACTCATGCAGGATCCAGAGTTTCTGTCCGAACTGGAAGAGCTCATCGGTCAATTCAGCGAAGTCCACATCGGTCGGCGAGGTTGGGCCAGGTCGGATGTGGGCCAGGCGTTTGACGGCGGCAGGCGCCATCACTCCTCGCATTCTCATCGCTCCAATATTTTCAGGATCAATCTGAACGGCTTCTATTCTCCTCACCCTCCATCTTACGCCGCGAACCCCTCCTTCTCCTCTCAGTCTTTCTACCCCTGCCAGACGCTGCATTGTAATAGGAAGCCGGAGCGCAGGCAGTGCGGATGCCCGTCCAAGTTCCAGGAAACAATTGACAACATGGGCTTCTACAGTAACTACCCACCGGCCACAACACTTTACCACCATCTCCCCGGCTCGTACCCGCTTCCCTCTCCTCACCAGTATGCCTCGCAGCAGCCCCACCATGCCCACATCCTCCTTAACCCCGCCAGGTTCCATAGGCAGAGGAGCAGGCTGCTGAGGGAGGGCGCTCTCGGAGGGGAGATTGAAGGCAACGGAGGAGGCCTCAATTTAGGCTACGCATCGAGCCTCCCGTGCGACTGCGGTCACAAACATAAACACAGACAAAGGCGGTGTGAACGTAACGCGGAAGGGGAGGCCGCGTTGGAGCATGAGGAACAGGAGGACGCGGTGGCGAGAGAGGCCTTCTCCGCTTCAAAGTCAAGGTTCATTTTGGGGCAAGGAGGAGGGCGGAAGGGCACGAGAGGAATGGAGGGCGTGCTGTCCAAAGAGTCACCTTGGTTACGTGAGAATGCAAATAATTCCTTCTCGACTGCCGCATCGTCATCGTTGACAGAGAGATCAAAACACGGATCGCTTTTCTCCTTGGGACTGGGCTCCTCCCACTTGTCGTCGTTCGGAGGGGGCTGGGGAGCCCTGGGCCAAAGTTGGGCCAAACTAAAGGGTGCGTCCTTCCCAAACACCAGCTGGGGGTCTTCCGCCGGACGCGTGGGTCCAATGATTCCCTCTGACCCGGAGGACAACGACAGGGATGACATTCACCGCCCCTACCCGAGCAGGACGCCTCCATCCGCGACGCACACCAACCTGTTCACGTCGGTTGACGCGGCAACGGGGGGAGGACGTGGCCTGAGGAGCGGGCTGGCCGGTAGGAATCTCGGAAGCGGAGACAGGTCGTGGAGGACGGACGAGTCGGCTTGGACTCAGAGGAGAGAAACAGGTGAGATGCTGCTAAATTCGCCGGTAAAAAACTGTGACCTCAATCAGGAGGTTTCGACTCGAGATGTGCATTGAATCAGAAGTTAATCTTCAATTTTTAAATTATATTCTTGAAGGTGAACATTCTTGGGAAAATAGCTGCGCGCATGAAAACATAAAACCTGGCAGACAGGAGGTCACACAAAAACAAATCCGCGCCAATTAAAACAACCAACCTCGCGGTGTTAAATTAAGGGTGCGGAAACTTTTTCCAGGCAGGTGTCATTTAGTCCTCAGCGTGCCGGACTAAATTATGAACGGGTATGGCCCAGCTATCAAATGTGATGATCGTTGTGGTTTAAACATAAAAAAGACATTTGTGGGCTTTCTTTCTCACACCACATCCATGAAATGTCATCTTAAATGTTGCATTTGGTGGCCCTGATCTTGGCTCCGGTCACATGATTACAAAAAATGAATAATCGCTTTTAATGGGAAATCTGGGAAATGATCCCAAAATATCCCATGTCAACCATATGGAATGATAGACAGGCCTTTGAGTTCGTTAATTTTTTTATTAGCTCTGTGATACAGAGATAGAGTTGATAGCGCATAGTTTAACAAAAAAAAAAAGTGACTTTTTTTTTTTTTTTTGTTTAATTCCAAAACTGTTTTTAGGCACACATTAAAGCCTGACGACCGATTGAGACGAGATCAGACTTGTCTTTTTATAGGTTCCTTCTGCTGCTACGCAGCGGATGTGTTTTACACACACAACCGCTCGGCAACCGCTTTCTGTTGGAATTTTTTTTTAAACCCCCCCCCCCCCCCACACACACACACACACACACATACACACACACACACACACACACACATACACACAAAGTGTTATGGCATAAAAACAGTGTCTTGATGAGATCCAGCCAGAAAATCTTCCTCGGGGCTGTCGCGAACCGCACGATGTTTGAGCCCAAGGCTACCCAGAGAGCACAGTCATTAGTTAAACCACAAGAGTGGCTATTTAAGGATGGGCCGCCAGCCGACAGGGCCTATTTGACTTGGAGAGATTCAATAAGCAAAGAGTGGTCAGCCTTGTCGGAGGCTGTGGAAAAATGGCAAGAAAGAGGAAAGATGAGCTCAAGAGTGATTGATGAAGGATTAGCAGGTCAGCGTGAGGTTGCTTGGACGGAACGTGCGAGTGGAACATGTCGAGAAAAGAACATGGACATCAAAACTAAGCGCATGTGTGTTTGGAGATGAAAGCACGCACATGCGATCTGGGCAGACCTTTGGGAATATTTTGCACATTAGGCAACTGCGCAAACAATGCGTTCACATGTACGCAGAGGTCTGAGCGGCGGTGCCTTGAGATACGTTTTTAATTAAGTGACTGACATTCCTCTGCCACTCCAAACACCACTCCAAACACACGCATCTCAAATCGGCTTTTCGCCCGAATGTTTGTAATGTATTTTAAAGACAAAATATTGTGCTTTATAAAAATATGCAGTCATGAAATCATTAAATGTAGTGTGAATACAGTCAGGTTCATTAATATCGGGACATCAACACTCTGGGGGTATGGGAGACTATGGAACTAATTCCTTTATTTATATTTGAAGATTCTGCTGATGATAGCATCGGCATGAATTTTGAAGCTCTGCAGGTGATATTATCTGCTCATGTTCAGCCAAAAGCTTCAGAACTGACTGAATGGACAGCACTCTACAGTGCAGATGGACAATGACCCAAAGCATACTGTGTGAGCAACCAAAGAGGGTTTTGTTTTGTTTTTTTAGGGCAAAGAAGTGGAATGTTATGCATTGCTCAAGTCAATCAACTGTTCTGAATCCGAGTGAGCATGCATTTCACCTGCTAGCTAAAACTGACGGGAAAACGTCCCAAAAACAAGCAGAATCTTAAGACACTTGCAGAGCATCACCACTAATGAAATTTAGCATTTGATGTTCACGCATTCCAGACTTGAAGCTGTGACTAATTTGTCTCATTAACTTTTGGCCCCTAAATAAGTGGGAGGTATTCATAACATACTGTACAAATTGTTGTCATTCCTACAACTCACTTGGATGTAAAAGGAGGAATCAAGTGAAAAATGTTCTTTACAATAATAAAGGTTTTCCGAGTTTGGTCATGTGACATTCGCGAGCTGAGCAGTGATTGGTCGTTTTCCTCCTAAGTAACTGTGATGTCATTTTCAGTCGACAGCAAGTGGCAAAATGGCCGCCCCCTGAGATGGATGATACAACGTGTCTTTATTTACGTAGCGCTTTCAAAACAGGTGTATTTTATTGCTTCACTCATATTCCACAAATGCAATGTTGATCAGAATGTCGTGTTTAGTTTGACTAGTGGGGCCGCAGAGAGCATATTAGTCGAAAGAAAATTTTGGGGGTTGTCTTCCCCTTTAAAATCGAAGCTGAAAGTCTGGAGTTAAAGCACATCTTGTTTGTTTCATTTCAAATCCGTTGCGGTGGTGTTTAGAGATGAGAATTATGTCAGCTGTAATTTAACAGTTTCAACGCGCATCGTGCTGCTGTAGATGTTGCCCCGGCGACATGTTCACGTGAAGAAAAGCCTCAGTGAGCTGTGTTTGTGTGCACGCGCGTATAAATCATTTTCCCAGAAGTAACGCAAGGCCGAGGAAATTCTGTGACTCATCTAATCTGTGGCCCATCGGCATGACTCAGCCTAGAGTGGTCTCAACTCACACCTCCTGCAGGCCTCATCACTGATCCACATCTGTCTCATTTCCTCCCTGCCACTTATTATATCCCCCCCTCCCTCCGCCTCTTTCTTCTCCGTTACACCGACTGCAGCTTTACAAGGTGACCCAAGAAGCCGCGGGCAGCTGAAAGGTGTGCCAGAGACACGCAGCGCCGCAGGGAAAAACAAAAGAAGACCCGGCCGACCCCGAAAACGCCTTCTGCCCTCCACTTTGCCTCCCCCTGTGTTGTCGCCCGACCTCCTTCGAGAGTGCATCCGTCATGACGGCAATGCCGGAGGAAGGAGAGCGCTGTCGGACTGTGATGGAGCGGGCGTTAGCTCGGTGCAACGGGTGACGGATTCGGAACCGCAGGCTAAGAGGAAGCGAGGACGGAAGAGAAAACATGACGCTTCTCCCTGTCATCAGAGGTAAAACACTCCCCGGCCCCAAACGCTCGTCTCTCACAATTCAGCCTCTCATTGCTCTGTAACATCTTCCCATATTAACCGGCCACATTTCAGCACTGTGTGCTAAACCAGTGCCTCTTCTTTCTCTTTTTTTTTTTTTTCCTCCCTGTCGCTCTATCTCTCGCTTCATGCTTACCCTTTAGTGTCGCAGAGGACGAGACGGGGTGCGGCGACGCGCCCGCCGAATGTCTCGGCGAATCGGCCGTCGAGCTGCCCGCATCCCAACCAGCTGCTGTCCAAAGAGACAAGAGTGAAGACGGTCCTCCCAGGAAAACGTTTTTGAGAGCCGGTCTTTACTCTGATGATTACAAAACAACAGAGTAAGACAATCGCTCGTGTGTGAGATGACATTTATTTCGTGAAACCTCGAATTGAACACAATTTTTTACGGGACGCTGGTTCACATTGAAAAGAATCCATTCCAGGGTCAAAAGGCTCACCATCATAAAAACTATTGTGGATGGTGGCCTTTACCTTCAAATCCCACAAATTACCGTGTTTTCCGCACTAAAAGGCGCACCTAAAAGCCTTCCATTTTTTTAAAAGCTCACAGCGCACCGTAAAATCCGATGCGCCTTGTATATGGTCATTACTGTAATAGTTCGACCCCAAAATGGCTCCTTGCTCGAGACATGCTGACAACGCAGAGTTCCAAATTCAGGCCATCGGTTACGCAGTTGAACACAGAAATAGAGCAGCGGCAAGAGAGTTCAACGTTAACTAGTCAATGTTATAACTTGCTGTTGGTTAAGTGAACTGTCGCTGCTTTAAGTTTCACGTTTTACTGACATCTGATCGTTCTCTCTCTTGGCGTTTCCTTGAGCGTAGCTCCATCTAGTGGATGCATTGTAGATTGCGTCTTATAAAGCGGTGCGCCCAATGTATGAAAAAAATGACAAAATAGGCCATTCATTGAAGGTGCGCCTCATAATCCAGGGCGCCTTTTAGTATGGAAAATACGGTAATACTACTCACAAAACGGGTCCTGCGTGAAATCTTGATTTCGGATTGCAGAACTTTTCACAGAATTTGCCCGAATTCCAAATTGCACCAACCCTTTTCAATTCCCACAATGCATTAAATGGATTCATTTGTTCACCTTTTGCTTTCAGTCCTCCTTCCCAATCTCGACCCCTCTCCAGAGGGAGCGCCGACTTCAAAGCGGGCGAGTGGGATTACAGCCTTTTACCAGCGCCCATCCATGTCGGTGAGTCTAGACAGGAAGTGGAGGACAAGATGAGGTGACGGGCTTTTACTGTCAGTCTGACCATTCATCCAAACTCTCATGCTTGTGTCTGACAGGGAAGTACTTGCGAATGAAGAGGATTCATTTCCAGTTGCCCTATGATGTCATGTGGCTTTGGCAGCACAACCAGGTAAGACGCAGCTCCAGCGCACACACACACGCAACAGGAAATTTCAATCCTGGCCTTTTGGCATGATGTTTCATTTGGGTGTCCGGTGGCGACTGTGACTTTTTGAACACGTTAACTCTCACCGGAACCAAAATATTAGGCTTTTGTGCGCAAGATCTCAGGCGAGGTCACGGAAACAAACTTGTGCCGTGATGTATCGGGACCTCATTTGCATGGCATTTCAGCAGAGGAAAAAAAAAGGAGCCTTTGCGCGTCATCTAAGAGAGGGTTGCGGTTTGTGGTTATTTCTGCTCGACACTGGAATGGCTTGTCATCTCTCATCGGATTCCAACTACATCCAAAGAACAAAATGTGCAGCTCATTTGCGACTGCTGAGCTGTAATATTTCTCAACGCTAACACTCATTGGCAGCAAAGCGTGGCGCTTTCTACTGCAAGATTGTCAAAAGGCGAGATCAGTGACACGATTCCGGTGGCGTCTCATGATTGATGAAGATGCGTTTATTGATACCCAATAGTTTATTGGGAATTATAGATCTGTGACAGGTTCTTTTTTTCTCCACATTCACACGAGAGAAGATGGCACTTTCGGGTTATTTTTGTCTCGTCATTTTAATGTTGCGCAATGGCCATGTCATGACGCAACGGATTTAAACTTGATCAAAGAGTGTCATGTGAGTGTCAGCCAGGGCGGTGAGTGATTTACTCTTCTCTGTACTAACATTTCACTTCCGAAATATATTACAGCCCTTAGGCAACATTTGTATAGTATCTGAGGATGATCAGGTCGACAGTCCACATATGCGGTTTTGAGGTGACGAATGACACGCAATTCTGTATTGTGTTCGCTCGGTTCCCGCCGTACTTCTGTTTTTTCATTTGCTTGTTTTCATCTCCGTTGGACGAGTGGTTTGCACATGTGCCTCATCGGTCTGAGGTTGGGGGTTCCAATGTTGGCGTTTGGGTTTTCTACCTCTTTCATTCCGCTGGGTTCATCCAAGACTCTTAATTGCCCTGAGATGTGATTTTCAATGGTTGTCTGTCTATACGTGCACTGCGATTGACTGGCGGTCAGTCCAGGGCGTATTCCGCCTCTCGCCTATATTAAAGCTGGGATAGGCTCTGATTTACCTGCGACCCAAGTGAGGATTAGCAATATAATAAACGGATGGATGGAGTTTTCATCACTACAGCCTAGAAGTGTTTGTCAGACAAATATTTTCAGTAAACGGCGGGACCGTGTTCGACTGGGTCGCACGTTCATGTCAATGTGCGGAGCTGCAGGGTTCGATTCTGGCTCCGGCCTTCCTGTGTGGGGTTTGCAGGTCTGCGTGGGTTTTCTCCGGGTGCTCTGGTTTCTTCCCACATTCCAAAAACATGCATGGAAGGTTAATGGAACACTCTAAATTGTCCCGAGATGTGATTGTGAGCGTGAATGGTTGTCCGTCTATGTGTGCCCTGCGATTGGCTGGCAACCGGTTCAGGGTGTCCCTCGCCTACTGGACGGCTGGGATGGGCAACAGCACGCCCGCGACCCTTGTGAGGACAAGCGGATCAGAAAATGGATGGACGGATGGATATTTCCAGTAACTATGACTTGACCGCCGCTATTGCATCGATTCGAATAAGACGCTGTGTTCCCGATTTAGGTGCAAATTTGGGTTACGTTCACCGCCTGTGTGATGTCACCAGTTCATGTCATTCCATTCTGATTGTGCACCTCAGCGTTGACAATTTCTGACACAACTTTGAATTTGTAAACATGTTATTTCCCCAACAGCTTCAGAGGCAACCTTCCTTCCCTCTGAAGAGGAAGCGGCGCTACTGTGAGTATTTCCAGAACGACGTACTTGATGTTTTCAGATGAATGCGCTCAAATGGGGTCTCACTGTGAACGTCTCTCACACGCAGGCCGACTGAAGGAGAGAACGTTTCCCTCTCGGCGCGCAGCGGTGAGAGTCAATGACAAGTTGTTTGACAAGCTGCGCATAGGCTGCGACCTCAATCCGTATTGGATTTTCCTCACTCAGGAGGAGAGCTCGGGTGACTTGGCCAGCCTCTTTCCTCACCTCGACATGGAGCCTTTGAGCAGCGACGAGCGGTACGGCACTCGAGCAGTGACCCGCATTTTTGTCAGAGCTATCCGACGCCTTGTTTGCTCACTCGCCGGCCGATGTGCTCCAATGTGGGTCAGGAGCTTCGTGGTGACACATCGCGTGTTCCTGGTGAGGAACTGGGAGCTGGTGAGGGAGCGGCAAATCCGACTGAGGATGGAGGGGAGGCGAGAGGGGGACGGCCAGGCGGAGGAGGGGGACTGGCGTGACGTGTGCGCGGACGGAGCCAGTGGGGACGATAGCTACATCAAGTCAGGTCCATGAAGCAAGTGTGTGTGTTAGTTTTTGTTTCTGTCGGTGTCACGCGCTCGGTATACACGCTGCCTTTCTACATTCAGAAATACCTTCATGGTAGAACACTGGTTGTTTTGATTTGTTCATATTTCATCAAATTTGCCTCATAAACAAAACTAGGGCTCGGCAAAGTGGATTTAAAATAAAATCTCCAACTATTTTTTTTTCCAAAATTCAAATTTCCAATTTGCCTTTTTGCTTTATTTCCCCCTTCTGCGATTTGCTTTATTTCGCTCGATACCAAACACGTTTTTTTTTCCATGAACTTGCACCAACCTACACAGAACCAGAACACAATCCTTAACTCTTTCATTCCACAAGGCGTACTTGTACGTCTTTTTAAAATTAGGCCCCGCCTACCAAGGACATACTTGTAAGTCTAAGTCTTTTTTTTTGCGTCGTAGAGAGGAGGAGGGTCTGATCCAATCTGTGAAGGAGTTTAAGTCGTTTGCATTGTAAATCATGTCAAAAAGCGACCAGTAGGCGGCAGTGGTGCCTCACGTGCTTGAAATGCATGCTTTTACAAAAAGCTCTTTTTCTCCGTTTTTTTTGCCCAGGAATCGCCATTTTCATGAAACTTATCCATTTTGTCATGCCAACTGCTGAAGAATGGAAAAAGATAAACTTTATTTTGGTAGGCTCCATGTTTATATAGCATTAGAACCAAATATTCTGTGGGCCTTGCAAGATCAGTCAAAATCCGGTAAAACGCTGGGATTGAGGGGGTTGCTCCAGTGAAAATGGCTGGGATTGAATGAGTTAATACGTTGACAATTTACCATCTGAACGAACATTAACGAATGAATGAATGTCACCACTCGGCCGGTCCACGTGCTAATTCACCGTTTTTGTTTGGCGTGATTCACTTCCACTGGGCTCCTTCCTTGTCTTATGCAAAGCAACGTGAAAACAATTATGTCCATTTTTTTGTGGGAATTTAAGTTTCAAGTTGAAGCGGTTGGAAAAATTGCTAAATTTAGCAAACAAGTCACGATATGCCAACAGTGACTGCGCTTTGATTGCCCGTCCGTAAAATTCACTCGATAGAAGTAAAAGCAAATAAAACTACTCACCGTTTGCAAATGAAGCGGGGTCGTCTTCTTGAAGGCGGTCGGCTTGCATCGTGATTTTTAACTGTCGTGCAAGTGTGAAACGAGGTTAATCGCATGTACCATTTTCATCACTACATTTAATCACCGTTACATTGTCGGTTACACGATTAGCATCACGTTTCCCTCTGAGCATCACGATTATCCTTCTGTGTTGACACCAGAAAAATCATATCGGTCTCGCACGACATCCATCATGATGATGGCGGTTGTACGCACGACCGGTTTAGGATTTGGACACTTCGCCATGCTATTCGTGGCAAAGCGCATCCAAACTTTTGACTGGAACTATCTGTATAAAAAAGAGTTCTGGTGATGTGGATGTCCTGTGTCTTTTCCTTTACAAGCATGCTTGCGTGCCGCTCTCACAGCCCACCATTCTCATTGTTGGTTTTCTGCAGCGCAAACTAAAGTGCTTTTCCGACCACAGAATGCTTAAGCGCGCAGAAAACTTTCCCCATCTCTGCCATCCACTTTTTGGTGTCCAAGAAGCGAGCAGGGAGCCCCTCCCCCCTCTTTTTTTCTTTTTTCTTTTGATCAAAGTCTCCCTGACTGATTGTAATCAAGAGCAAATAAGGACCACAAGTGTGGGTCCACCACCACAATAGAATGAGATCGACAACAAGAACTGCATTGTTTCAAAAGCACTGCCTTTGAGTGCCATTTTCCACCACTCCGACACTGACCCGGAATGGGGATTGGCAGTTTTCTGATTTCAGAGGCAGGATGACATCTACAGGAATTGGCGCCTGTGTGTCAGGGAATGCCGAAACGGGTGTGTGACATTTGACATGCGCTTCTTCAGCTGTGTTGCATGCAAAGCAATTGTTAGCTTCCTTGGAGACCCTTCCATCGGTTCCCAAATACGGTTGTTTGAACCCTGACGCCTCTTTGGTGAGCAGTTTTGGGAAAGCCCAACCGGCGGTTTCTGACAGTAGAGCCACCACGGATCAGCCTACGACTTTCACACAGAATCCAAAGAAGTGAGACTTTGCTCTCTGTCATTGTGTATTTCCACACTTGACACTGTCTTAATTTTGTTTTGTTTGTTTTTGGGCCATAAAAAAAATAATAAAGAAGAAGTGGGGCTTTGCCAGGGCAGGAGAAGTGAGTCTCTAGTGTTTTAACCCTTTCAGGGACAGCGGTCACTACAGTGGACAGCTTCTCATGTTATCGGGTTACAGGGTGCATGAAAGGGTTAATTTCACACTTCATTTTGAGCGCTTTGTGCAAGTTGTCTCCGAGGTGGAACGAGAAAAGGTGGCAAGAGACAAACAAGTCGGCGCGTCCCTGGATCTGATGAATCTGGATGCGTGGGGAACATGGTGAAGTCGCTGTTAGACTATCTGCCTCATAGTTCTTACAGGTTCAGGTTCTTCCCACATTCCAAAACCATGCATGCATGTTTGTTTGGTTAATTGAGGATTTGTGCCACACCTGTCGCGCAAAAGTCAGCTTGGATAAGCTACGGCTTCCCCAATGCGGGAGTACTACTGTAGATAGAAAAACGAATGGACAGCACCGTACCATTTGTGATTCTTAGGCGGGGGTGGGAGGGTGAGCTGGGACACTTCTGTTGTGACTCAAAGGACAATTTGAGAAAATGCCCAATTTGCTCACCTCGCGTCCTCTGCCTAATAGACCCGATCCTCCAATAATTCGCCCGGCGCTTTATTAACGATCACCTGTCACTGATCCTTAAACTCCCCTCGAAATTGAAATCAATCATTCGAAACCCCTATCTGTATGATGTAGTGCAGCGATACAGCACCACAAACGACAACCGCACGAATCAACATTGTTAAACGAACACATCTCTGAGAGTGTCAAGCGAAACTTATTCTTCTCCGAAGTGTGCCGAATGTGTCCAGTGAGCATCCTTCCCATCCCAATTCGCTTCTTTCTTGGATCACCGTGACTAAAAAAAAAACTGTACAACTTCTGTCTATTCTCTTTCCAGATGTACCAGTGGGGGTGGCGGAAGTGACGATTTCCAGCAGTGACCCTCACCCGGGCTGCGACGACACCACCCGCTCGCTCAGCGCCAGCCCCCGTGTAAGTGCATTCCTGCATTATGTGGACACAAATTGGAAGATTGGTATCTTCCGATTTGTGTCCATGAGTAGTAGATGATTATCTTGGCGATCTTGTTCATTGCAGCCCACGGAGAGCCGGAACAGAGAAGATGATGAAGACGAGGAGGAGGAGGAGGAAGGGGAGGCTGAGGAAGACAAAGTGGGAGAATGCAGCAGAGAGCAGAGGAGAAAGCGGCTGAACGATTTACTTTTGACCCTGCAGCATTCATAAGCTAACACACGCATTGAGGCAAGTGGAGCGGGAGACACAATGGGAAACTTCGTCATGTTTATAGAAAGTCAACACGGCCTTGATAAAGTACCATGGACAGAAGAATTAAAAAAAGATTTCAAAACCTTTTCCAAAGTGCGCGTACAATTAGATGGTTGCATAAATGTTCCACTAAAACAAATGTTTTGCTTTCATGACGACATTCAGTCATTCTGGGCTTGGTACGCAATTGCCTTCAAATCACTCCCCGGCCTTTCTTAAACTTGAATTTTCCTTGCCCCCCTTTTTTGGTGAATTTTTTGTGGGGTGTTGGGGGGGGGGGGCACCACTTCTTGCTGAAGTATGTGCCAGGTCTCCAGTCAAGATCATCTCTCCCCTTGATTGCGTAGGTTTACACCACGTACTCCAGCTTCCTCCCACACTGCTGAAAACATGCATGTTAAGTTCATTGACGACTCTAAATTGCCCAGAGGTAGAAATTCCATTCGTCCAGAGTTTACGTAAAGTCAAGTGGGATAGGCTTCAGCTCACCTGTGACCCTATGTGTTACAAAATGGATGGAGAGCTATTTGCTCAAAAAAAAAACAGCCATCCCCATAGTCAGTAGACCTTGACTGATCCAACGCATGGTACTGTTCTGATGAATATTGCGTTTGTGGAATGTAAATTAAGCAGCAAAATACATATGGTTTTATCCATCTCAGGGGGTGGCCATTTTGCCACTTGCTGTCGACTGAAAATGACATCACAGCCCCTGAGGCACTGTGATGTCATTTTCAGCCGACAGCAAGCGCCAAAATGGCTGCCCCCAAAATGGGTGGATTTTTCTTCTTAACTCCTATTCCACAAACACAATCTAATCAGAAAACTGTTTAGAATATATTGTGGAGAACATATTTGACTTGACCTCGCCTTTAAAAAGTCTTGGAAGGCATTGAATGCATGAATATGAAAAACAAGGTCCATCCATCCATTTTTTTTGAGCGTCCAATCAGCCTGCCATGCATGTTTTGGGAATGTGGGAGAAAACCGGAGTACCCGGAGAAAACCCACGCAGGCACGTGGAGAACAGGCAAACCCCACACAGGAAGGCCGGAGCTGGAATCGAACCCGTTACCTCTGCACTGTGAGGTCAACGCACTAACCACTCACCACCGGTCCTCCAGGGGGTGTTAAATCAATCTTTCAAAAGTCTTAAAAAATATAGACAAATAGATTTTAGGATTGTAAATAGTCTCAAATCTCAAAATAAATTAAACATTCTGAAGAAAATACGTGACTGAAAGACTTTAGCGGTAATATTGCGCAACCAACAAAACAGAGATGTGCTTTTAGTTGTGACGCTTAAAAACAGACAATTTTGGACAACGGGGGACATTGGGGAAATTTTTCTTGAATTTAATTTAAACTGGAATTCAAAAGCCTTAAAACATGTTACATGTCACTTGCCTTAAGCTGCAGGAATGGTGATTGGAATAGCTGAAGCTAGCGAGGCTAAGTACTATTCTCATCCACAACCATCTTATTTTCACTCTTGGACCTGCTCAGATGTTTGAAGGCTCCGCCGCCATCTTGGCCCGTCATTTTGCCGCTCTACAGAGTGTTGCATTCGGGCCACGGGGCAGCAGACGAGCGAAACAAAAGTCCTTTTGCAAATTGGTCAACACATCTTTTGTCCGGGACGAAAGAGAGGGGGGAAAAAAAAGAGAGATAGAGGGAGGATCAACAAAAAACAGACCAGCTGAAATTAATTTGCACTAGTGCCCGAGCACGCTAAAAGACACTAAACAAGTGTGTATACTACCCCCCGCTAAAA
>NW_017805539.1:638930-664034 GCF_001891065.2 Hippocampus comes | reverse complement strand
ATGCAGCAGGGAGCAGAGGAGAAAGCGGCTGAACGATTTACTTTTGACCCTGCAGCATTCATAAGCTAACACACGCATTGAGGCAAGTGGAGCGGGAGACACAATGGGAAACTTCGTCATGTTTATAGAAAGTCAACACGGCCTTGATAAAGTACCATGGACAGAAGAATTAAAAAAAGATTTCAAAACCTTTTCCAAAGTGCGCGTACAATTAGATGGTTGCATAAATGTTCCACTAAAACAAATGTTTTGCTTTCATGACGACATTCAGTCATTCTGGGCTTGGTACGCAATTGCCTTCAAATCACTCCCCGGCCTTTCTTAAACTTGAATTTTCCTCTGGCATAGGGTTTTTTTTTTTCTCAGTGATTTGGATGTTGTGTTTTCACTCAATGTCATACTGAAAGGCGGAATTCCTCTTTTGGGCCAAACCTGGCTAAGTGGAACTTTTCAGTTGTTCTTAGTGGATCATGCCAGCCTTTTCTGGCACTAACCACTCACCACCGGTCCTCCAGGGGGTGTTAAATCAATCTTTCAAAAGTCTTAAAAAATATAGACAAATAGATTTTAGGATTGTAAATAGTCTCAAATCTCAAAATAAATTAAACATTCTGAAGAAAATACGTGACTGAAAGACTTTAGCGGTAATATTGTGCAACCAACAAAACAGAGATGTGCTTTTAGTTGTGACGCTTAAAAACAGACAATTTTGGACAACGGGGGACATTGGGGAAATTTTTCTTGAATTTAATTTAAACTGGAATTCAAAAGCCTTAAAACATGTTACATGTCACTTGCCTTAAGCTGCAGGAATGGTGATTGGAATAGCTGAAGCTAGCGAGGCTAAGTACTATTCTCATCCACAACCATCTTATTTTCACTCTTGGACCTGCTCAGATGTTTGAAGGCTCCGCCGCCATCTTGGCCCGTCATTTTGCCGCTCTACAGAGTGTTGCATTCGGGCCACGGGGCAGCAGACGAGCGAAACAAAAGTCCTTTGCAAATTGGTTCCAAAAACACGTGAAAAGCGTTCAACCTCAAAGTCAACTCATCAACTTGTCAACTCGGTTCAACTCCTAATACTCATTGTACAAGCGCTGATTGACAGTATCTCCTCTCCCTGTAGGCAGGAGCACTCAAGAGGAAAAGGGACCAGGCACGCCCTCAAGACACGTGGACAGGTGCTGCATTTGAATGGGGAAAAACAACACCCGTCAACAGCACCGACGCCGGCGTGGAGCAGAGGAGAATTTCAAAACGCGAGAAAGACATCACGGCGTGCTCTGACAGCCACTGAACCGAGCGCTCTGAAGGGCATCACAGCAAGGATGAAACCATGGCAACACATCTTTTGTCCGGGACGAAAGAGAGGGGGAAAAAAAAGAGAGAGATAGATAGAGGGAGGATCAACAGAAAACAGACCAGCTGAAATTTGCACTAGTGCCCGAGCACGCTAAAAGACACGAAACAAGTGTGTATACTACCCCCGGGAAACAAAAACAAAACAAAAAACAAAAAAAAAAAAAAAAAAAAAAAAAAAAACACACTTGCAATGCTCCTACTTGGGCACCTTAAAGCAAAACTGGGGGGAAAGAACGTAGACCCTCGGTGGTTCTCGGACTACGGGCTGGGAACGCAAACTAGGTCACTAATGAAGCTTTCAAAGTCACATTGCACCTTGAGGGAAAGGGAGGAAGCGCGCCAGCTTAAAAGCACTTGTTTGGCTTTTCTTCACTTTACAAGCGAGTGAATCAGAAGACGTGGGGGGGGGGTTCTGGGGAAGGGGGGGTTCTTCATGATGAGAGGAATTTTGGCACTGCTGCAAAAGACTCTCTAATAAGGTTTTCAGAAAGATGTTTTTTTTGTGTGTGTGTGTGTGCGCTGAAGAAATCAATGAATACGAGGAATGTTTATTGTGAACTATTTTTCTTCAAGTATTGCTTTCTGGGAAGAAAGGGAAGGTCAAATGTGTCTTTACATACTTTAGACTGACTGCCTTTGAGAATGTTTAATTGACAATCAGAATGTCCCAGGGTGTTTAAAACTAACAGGAAAAAAAAAAGAGGAAAATGCTAAGTAGAAGTGCCAAGCTGTCTTGTGTCCAAGCAATATCTCCCCCCCCCCCACACCCAAATAAGACTATATGTTACATTATACCGTTTTTATTCGTTATTTTTGTGTACAGAATGTTCATAGATCGTTCTCACTTTAGGGGCATTTGCTCACTTCGTACAATACATAACATTTAGTTTTATGTACATAACATACCTATATGACAAGAGTTAATAATCCCATTGTGGGGTTTTTATTTCTTTTACAGCTGACCAATACATGAGACAGTTGTCATTAGACTATGATTGTATACCTTTTTTTTTGTAATGTTTTTTAGACAAGCATGTTTTTATTGGTCAGTGATTTTTAAGTTGTGGCTTTTTTTCTTAACGAGCCAAGAAAGTGCAATTTCTTTGACTGTTTACATATCCTACACACACACACACACACACACACACACACACACACACACACACACACACACACATACACATATACATATATATATATATATATATATATATATATATATATATATATATATTCCCCCTTCCTTTTTGTAACAGTGCATCGCTGCAAGTTATTAACTTTATAGCAAAGGTACACTTAAGTTATCTAGTTTGCATGACTTGTAACCTTTGCCTGCTGCCTCTAAAAACGTACATCTGAAAAACTAAACGTCATAGAAAGTAAGTTTTTTTTTTTTGCCTTTGACTTATATATATCCCATAATAAAAAGCATTTTATGTCTACCAGCTCCAAACCCTGCAAACTCATTTGGTGCATCTGTTTACAAGGCAAGTGTGCAATGAGGGAGGGATGGGGGTGGTGGGTTCCATTTTTTTCTATGTTGGCCTAACAGTGGCACCTAGTGGTGTTTAACATTGCTTGGGACGGGTTTGTCCTCCATAATGACCCATAATGGATGACGTGTGATCAGAGCTCCAAGGTGTGGGTGGTGGGAGGGCTGTGGATCACTCTGGGGAATAATTCTCCTCTTACTGCCCTTCGGAAAACAACCATGGCCACTATTTATAGCGCAGAGGCACACAGAGGACATTTCAAACGGTGATGATTGCTTTTACAAGGGGGTCTTTCATTTTCTCCAAAGCTAGTTTGATGAAAGAAACAAAAAAGAAACTGTCGTGATTCGGGGGTCTTAAGAGGCAAGTATTTAAAACTGGTTGGTAACGTTGGACGTTTTTCGCAACGCTCACGACGCGTTTGACGTTTTGACAGGAAAGCATGCGCTTGCGTGACTAATATTCAACAACGGCTAATACATAGATTTTGTACTTGTACATCTGATGTATACACTTACCAGTCTTAATTTACACGTCAAATTAATGCCTATTAAAGGAATTTAAGACAGTCTGCACCCGAGTCAAGGTTCTAGAATTCACACTCAATGTTTCTTCATTAAGTTCCAGGTGAAAACTACTCACTTCATCACTTTACTTCATATCATATCGCACAGTGAGGTTTATGTCCCCGTTCATCCCAATATCCACGTTTAAACTTATATTTCGTCGTCAGAACAGCAGCAGAAAAGGGACCGCAGGTGCAGTGGATGATAGGCTGCAACACCGTTCCGAAGCTTAACTTTCAAAATAAAAGTTTAATGGGTAAATCAAGTCTAAAATTTTCTTCACATGTTCTATGATGCACCTCTCGTCAAAGCACGTAATTGTGATTAATATTGGGGTTGCGGAATATAAATTAAGCGGCAAAATCCACCCATTTTTATCCATCTGTGGGGGGGGGGGCGTTTTGCCACTTGCTGTCAATTGGAAATTACGTCACCGTTCCTCAGGTCGCAGGTAATGACCAATCACGGTACAGCTTGCGAATGTCACATGACCAAACTCAGAAAATAGATGATTTTATTAGTGTGAAGACATTTTTGACTTGACTTCCTCTTTCAGCATTTTTACATCCATAGCGGAATGCCAACAATATTTACTGTATGTATGCCTCCCATTTTACAAAACCAGTGGGGCCGCATCGAACATATTGTTTCGACAATGTCTGACTTGACTTCCCCTTTAACATTGAGCTGTGTTCAATACAAGACTCAATTAAAAATGACAGAAAAACAGGTTTGGTTCATATTGATAGGTTTTATTTGGTGTATGTACAAACAAGCGCATGCAGGAAGTGGACAGTGACAGGGACGCTTTAGGCCGTAATCAATATTAGAGCACAGGGCATGTCTACGGGCTACATGACACCAGAGAGGAAAGGAGGAGACGAAAGCTACCGACTACTACCCATGTTACACTCCCATTTGCACACACACTCACACACACACACAAGTGAAATTCTACAATGTGCTTTCCCTGACACGTACACGTACGCTCACACGTTTCAAAACCCAGCGATTCGACTCAAAGAGCAATAAATAGTACATCCAATAAATAAAATGCGTGCAAACAAATGCATGGCAGTCATTACCTCACATGGGGGGTAATGCAAAAACAATAAAACGTGTCAAGTGATGTTCGAGCAAGACTGATTGATTCTTGTGAACTCGTCTATTTGACGGCAACAACTTGAGTCGTCAGTTATGAGCACCGGCCTAACTTAATGCTACTGTTTCCACGGTGACAGTAATGCTACACAGTCATTGACACAATAACAAAAGTGTTCCCTGATTTGATCAGTAAGAGAAAACAAAACTAAGTGGTAAACATTTCAACTTTACCTCGCTCACTCCCTCTCTCGCTTTTTTTTTCTTCCCCAAACATGAAATAAGACAATGACTCCTTTCCCTTCTAATCCCAGCTCAGGATACAGACGGTGCAACCAAACACATGGCTGGATGACTTTCTAGCAAATGAATCAACTCGACTGTACGTTTGTACATTAACCCGCGTGCAATGGCTTGCCAATGACACGAATGAGAAGAATCACTCAAATAAATGGCAAAGTAGTGTATGAACATCACTGCCACAACATGACCACTTTCTACGACCACTTTTGCTAATATCGATGACGAGAGAAGTTTCAACATGGCAGGCTCACAGGCTAAACGTGGATGCAAAAGGCAACAAACATTATTTTTTTATTACTATCGTCACACCGCCACATACATGAGAGGGTTTTGCTTGCGGCATCGAGTTTAAATAGTGTTCAAATGTGAGCGAAGATTAATGAGCCCATGCCGGTTTGAATCGGGAGGGAATGAGTTAGCCTTAATAACTGGATGAGAATCACAGAATGCTATTGTATTTCCTCAAATAGCAGCCATAGTACTTCAGCATTTTGAGAGGGGACCTTTATTTGAAGACTCATTGGTCCCAGAGAATAGAATTTGTAGCTACTTCACAATAATATTGTTAAGAATTTCTCTTTGCAGATCAAGGCAGCATTGATTGTACCACCTGGGTAAAAAAAACAAAAAAAAGGCGTTTTTTTTTTTTTTTTGGTGGC
The DNA here is from genome assembly GCF_001891065.2 of Hippocampus comes. Lineage (NCBI taxonomy): Eukaryota > Metazoa > Chordata > Actinopteri > Syngnathiformes > Syngnathidae > Hippocampus > Hippocampus comes. Next base: position 658,550 of record NW_017805539.1, on the reverse strand, counting down.
AACCAGCCTCTTGTTCAAAGTCAGCCCAAGTTGACTAACGAGGACAAGCACGATTAAAAAAAAAAAAAAAAAAGATGGAGGATCATGAATTCAGGCGCAGCATCTATTTGAGCAGTGGCCGCTATTTGAGGAAATGCGGCGAATGCATTTGATTTTCAAGACGCACATGTGGGAAGGAAGAAATTGGATTTCAAACACGCACCCCCTTTTTACTTTGCGCATGTGTGACGGATGCATGAGAACGGATCCACCTGCGTTACGGTTGCGATGTTTAATGCAATTTCACTTGAAATATATATATATGTATACTGTATATATAGACCTATATATATTTATATGTTCTATATATATTTATGTATATTTATACAGCAGTAAAATGTCAAACACAAATGAAACCGAAGGAGTAAAAGGGGAGTCGGGGTGGGCGAAAGGGCAATAAAACACACATGTACACACGGCTACGGTTCACTACATGATCACGTATGCAACAGGAGGTTCTGGGACAGTCATCCCAAAATGGCCGCCGCCTTGGGTGTCTACTTCGGTGGCGGCCGCTGATCTGATAGACCTAACGGTGATTAAGTGCCCTGAGATCAGCGGCTGCCCAGGATGGCAGACAATGCAGGAAGTGCATTTAATGGGATATTTCACTTAAATATCATGAATTTGATGCCATTTGCTCCACTATACTAGATGGACTGTGATGAACATTGCCTTTAAAGTGAAATATCCCTTTAAGAGTACTGGAACCTTGTGAGAACCTCTCAGTGCTTGCCCCAAAATACATACACTATATATATATATATATATATATATATAAATATATATATTTTTTTTTTCATGTTTTATTTTCCCATCATTAATTCACAGAGTGCAGCTGTTGTGGCGTCACATGATGAGCGAGGTGTAGCCAATCGGTACCAGCCCCTCTCTGTCTCCCTGTCGACAGCGGATCCAGTCTTGGTCGACACCACCCAAGATGACAAGCTCTTCGCCCTTGCGGAAGCTGAGCTCGGAGCCCGCTCCAGCGTGGTCGCACAGCGTTCGCACAGACCTGAGGAGCGGCCCGCAGCCCAGACGGAGGAGGCGTGTCGTGTAAGGCACACAAAGACGCGCAATGACATCATCACCATGAGTGCCACTTTAATTTCAAGGGAGGGGATAAATGAACACATTAGCTGGGGGAACTGAGCGTTTAATTTGAAGAGTTAAATGAAAAAAAATATTGAAAAAATTTCCCAAAGTAGACAACGCGGAAATCGGGTCACAAATGTACTGCAAACTCAAGTTTTTTTCACTCAGCCATTCAAAATAACTTAAATGGGTTATTTAAAAAATAAAAAACTGAAATTCTTTGTATCATGACTGAATTTCGGTTGGTTGGTGAACCCTGGCGTGCAAAAGTACCTTTGTGGTCTTTCTGCTGTCTCTGGAGTGGCAGACGTTCTCTCTGACATCGTGCGACTTTCTTCCATTGGTTCTGGGGTTTTCCTTAAAACCGGGGCAGAAGTGCTGCTCACCAATCGGGTGAGCGCCGTGACACTCGGAGCCAACCACTGCGAAGGACGCCTGGATGGTTGTGAGCACAGATAAGAGATGTGAACTCATTCGTGGAGCCCCGACCCAAAACACTTTTAATAAGACTCGCCTGCTTGTCGGTGCGTGACCCACTGGACTATTGGGGCTTTTGGAGGCGGTAGAACCAAAGAGACGACCCAAACTCCAGGGCACCTGCGCGAGAGAGCTAACTGGGGCGAAGTCGCTTCCTGTCTGGGCTCGGTGATCCGGCAGACTGGACCTCGCGTCATCCGTCTGCCCTGCGGCCAGGTTGAGCTCGGCCAGGTTCTGGCTCAGTCTGCCTCCCCAGCGCATCACAGCACCCCACCCCTGCTGGATCACCTGGAATTGGGAATACAAACGTCAGCGCCGAAGCGTCATGACATGACTTTAACTCCAACAGAAAGTGAGTACCTGTCCAGCCTGCTGAGTGAGGCTTTCCTCTTCCGTGTTTGGAGGAGGGAGTTCGCCAATCCTCTTGTCCTGAACCCACCGTAGCTGAGGACTTGTATGACCCAGAGTGAGTGGCCACCCTCCATTATTAGCAGTAGTTTTACCCTCATCAGCTGCCTGACGTCCGGGACCTGTAAAGTCTACCTCCGAGAGGCTTTCCATGTGTCTGCCGCCTCGAATTTCAGACCGGATGGGCTTTGTCGACTGTCCCGCGTCTTGACTGGGGGGACTGCGCACGTGTGGCGCGGGGCTGTGGGGCTCTAAGTGGTGGTGCTGGAAGAGCAGGTCGAGGTTGAAGGTAAGCAGGCTGAGAGGCTGCAGCACCAGGAGCAGCTCGTCGAAGAGGGGCTGGAAGGCGCTCAGTGACAAGCGCATGAAGGACGACGGACGGTAGTACGCCTCCATCACATCTGGGAATCAACAACATGACGGTAACTGGAGGGACGTCATACAGCTGATGATTCTTCCTCTTTTGTATACAGTCGTACCTCTACTTACGAACGTCTCTTCATACAAAATTTTCAAGTTACGAAACGCCTCAACAGGCAAATATGGCCTCTTGTTCCGAAAGAAATTTCAAGATATGAATGGTAAAAATACAGCAATGGGCTGCTCCGCGCAGCTCTGAGTTTCCTGAACGCAACATACTAATAGCTCCACTGCCATTGGCTATTACCGAGTATCATCCAGGCATCCCATTGGCTAAGAGGGACCTCGATCGTAGGTGTCTCTGTGTGTAGATTTGTTACATTATGCACAACTCTCATTTATTGTGCAATAATCTAATTGTAACATGTATTTGTTACATGTTTTGATGCATTTTTATGCTTTAGAAAACATTTATGTCTGAATTTTGGGGGCGCTTGGAACGGATTAGCGCATTTACATGGAAAACGCATTTCTACTGACAAAATGTTCCAAGTAAAGAAAGCAAAAGGCCATTCAAATAACAAACAGATCTGCACAAACAAAAATCCCAGCAAACTTACCACTGCTAGAGTGAAGGTGAGACACCCAGAAATCAAGTTGCTTTGAACTAGAAAAAAAAAAATAATAAGAGAGTTGGATTTATAGAATGCGATAAAAGAAATCATTTATTTCCGCCAACGAAGCAGCACTTACTTGAGTAATCCGAGGACGAATGCGTTGAAGCGCTGTTTGCTCTGTTTGAGCTGAGGCAATTCGCCAACTCGAACTTGTAAATTGAACAGGGCTTGTGTTTTAGGACCTGAATGCACACACACACACACACACACACACACACACACACACACACACACACACACACACACACACAGTATAAGGTAAGAAACAGTAAAAATGCTGTTGCGTGCGTGAAAGCAGAAATGCAGACAAAATCTCAGTCAATTTCCCAATGGGATGAATATACTATACAGCTCGACAATGAAATCTAGCAATTTTTATTTCCGTAATACATTCTCCGACCTGGCCGCGTTGAAGCCAAGACCAAGCTCCAGGCTGAATTTGGCCTCCTGCCCGCAATCAGATCACTCTGGTGGGGCTTTAGACCGTCCGTCAGCAGGCTGTGGAGGGCGGGGCAGAGGCACTGCAGCACCAGACGGCCCAGCGATGGATTTACTGTGCTGTCTCCTGATAAGGCCTGGAGATGGTGGGAGAGGAGGACGATATGTCAGTAGATGGGAGGCGAAAGCATGCAAGCTACGGCAAATCAAACGCATGATTTTTGCTTTCCGATGGAATGCATGTGAGTAAGTCTAGCGTTGTTGGTTTCAAGTAACAGTCAGTCGCCTCTTTCAGAAATCACGCAAAATAGCCGCATCACAACTGTGATTGAGCTCTTGAGTGTGTGTGGGGGGGGGGGGGCGTTGCACGTAACACAGGCGAGCAGTAACAACGGTGATATGACCTTGTTTCAGAGCTACTATTTAATTTGGCGGATCAGCTCGATGATTCATTGAGCGATAAGCAATCTGTGACAAAACAACCCGATCACTGATTCGGGATCGAAACGCGAAATTTCTGCCAATCCGGTCCGGCCGATCAGCTCCGAGTAAACAAGTCGACAGCAAAGCGATTCACCTTTTGAACCAGCGTCCGAGAAGAATTGAACTGGGCCAAGACGGCTTCAACCGCCACACTGACGGCACTGACGAGAGCTGGAGCAGAAACAAAAGTGCACCGTTAAAGTTTAAAATAAATAAATAAATAAAAATAAAAATAAAAAAGACAACACGGCTTTACAGGAAAGTCGCAATAACACCCCCCCCACCCCCAAAAAAAAAAGTGCAGCGGCAATACCTCTCTTTTCCAGCAGGTGCAGAGAGGAGAGGCGATGTCCTCTCATCGGATGCGGCACATCTTCGCCCATCCAGGATGCGTCGCCTCTCTGCGCAGCCCCAGCGAACGACACACTGCGGACAGCTGGCAGTGGCAGCAGTAAAAAAAAATTAAAAAATAAATAAAAAAAAATTAAAACAAGACGGATGACTTAGAGGAATTTAAAAACTCATATTAACAAGCGCAAAAGAAGCCATGGCGGAGAGGAATATCTTAACTAAAGAGGTGTCATCAGCGATGAGGAGAAGAAGGCAGGAAAAAAAGCAGATGGCACTACAGATGACGAGAAGAGGGAGTGAGTTCATAACGTCGTGGTATGAGAGGAATTTGGCCATTTTACGTTTCTTCATCTCTTATGCTGTGATTGCCAACCACCGTGCCGTGGAGCATCGGTGTGCCGTGAGAGATTATTCGATGTCATGACACAGATCATTTATTACATGACCAATTACCGCATCCCAAGCCTTGCGCTCGCACCAGCTTATTTTTTGGGTGTCATCGAGAGCTAAAAAAAATTTTTTTTAACGGTTTGGATTAATTTCCTCATCGATTACTTGTTGATTAATTGTGCATTGTGACACCTTGAAGTGAAATCACACCGAGTATGCAACTACTTTTTTGCCCTGCCTCACCACCAGACATACGGATTTTGGCCTGTTTTACTGCCGCTTCTCCTCCATTGTTTTTTTTTTTTTTTGGAGTGGTGTACCATGAGATTTTTCTACAGCAAAACATATGCCTTGGCTCAATAAAGGTTGGCAAACACTGGTCTAGGTAACATGTAGACATCACATTCAAACAAGCTGTTTTCACTAGGAGCTCATCGAAAAGGGGCAAGGAATTAGCATAAACATGTTTTACTTTATTCATCTAACACTAATCAAATGAATTTTATGGCACCATGCCTAACCCCAAGTAACTAAATGTAACTACTGGACTTCATGTGATGGCTTTAACTACAAGGTTCTGGTGGCAAACTACAGCAGAGCCTTCCAATTTGGAAACAAATGAGCAATAACCCCTACTTTCGGGAAACATACTCCTCATAATTTGCACAAAAACATTGCGCAAATCAAATGTGCGCCACTCTATCTCTTAGTTAAGGCATGGCCATGGTATCAGATTGGACTCATTATCAGCCGATATGTTTTATGACGACAACAGCTTGACGCCAGAATGATTTTTTTTTCTGTTCCATTATTTCCAATCAGAAGAAATTCAATGGAAAAAAAAATTGTGTTAAAATATGAACAAAATTGGAGTTTAATCAGTATTATGGATTGAACTTTTTTTTTTCCTACTGCAGAATTTCCACTGTAAAGCGACCTACGTCCTCATCACGACATGAAATGATACCAAACCCACAGCGTTGCCATTTGGTGGCGTGTGTTAGCTAAGGGCTACTCTCTGGAGTTTGTTGGATGGGAGGCTAAGGATGCACAGTGACTGTGCCATTTAAGCATACATACAACATTTCATTTCCCTCACAAAATTTTATGGCTCTTATGCTTTTTGGAACGTTTCGGGTGAACTTCCAACGATGAACATCAATTGCTCTTTAACATCAAACAGCTGGAGAAGCGCACTCAAACAGCCGGTAAAATTAAGTTGGTGGGTTTTAGGTTCGTCCGAAAATTTCACCCAAAAGCTGAATATCGAACTTTTTGTGAGCCGCGATATAATAACAATATATGAAATGTTTAAAAGGCAAAAAGCCAAGGATTTGAACCAAAGTTGACTTGCCTATCTTTGTTTTTTGAGTACACAACAATGCAACAATTTAAGAGTCGAAAAGAACAGACGAGTCACACAAGAACAGATGGACAGAAAAGGGACAGAGAGTAGCAAGAACCCAATCTGACACAAGCAGATGTCACCACACGCAAGCCTCTTTTCGCAGCTTTAAGAAGAACAGGAAGCATGAGCCGCTGCGTTGATATTTCTTTCACATTGATTTCTGAATCCAATCAAGACACCGCGTAGGGAATCAAGACAATAAAGTAGAGAGACAATGACAGACATAATGTAACGAGGAAGAAGAGAAAGAGAGAGCTTACTGGCCACGCGCGGCTGTCGAGAAGCCTGGAAGAGTTTTGGGGGCAGAGGGGGAGCACAGAGTGGCATTGTGGGATACAAGTGCGGGTAGTAGAAGGGGGGGGCCAGGGCGGGAAGAGTGTGCGATCGGGGGAAAAGAGGCGAGGTGAGGCTGGAGCCCGCCGGGCCCGCAGGGAGCGCCCCCGAACGTAGGGGAGGCGAGAGGGCTCCGATTGGGGAAAGGCGAGGAGGGGAGCCCCCATGCAGTGGGCAATGCTTGGAGCGGTGCAGGTAATATGTGGGCAGAGGGGGCAGGTCTTTGGACGCCCTGGTGTTGTTAGCGTTACGGTCCCTTTGGGTTTTTTGACCATATGGATGTGTCATCATGACGTCTATGTTTTTATATGGGGTGGTGCATTCAGGAGCATCGGCAGAACGGCCGTCTGCGATGCTCTGCTTGTCACTGCAGTAGAGAGAGTCCAAATTACACTGAGAGCCCACCATCTCATCGATTCTGCAACCACTGGAAATTTGCTTTTCTGTATTTTGCTTTAATTCCTTCCCACGTTTGGAAGAACCAAAATCTGCGCTGGACTGGTTGCTTAACACGGCGTCGGCATAAGCCCACCGCGGTCTTTGTTGGGTGTCGGAGGACTCTCGGCCGATTTGTGCCTGTGGCCTGGAATTTATACGGAAGTGGCCCTGTTGATAGGAAGTAGGGGCAGCGTGGAGGAAGTAGGGCTGGGTAAGGGATAGTGGGGGAGAGGAAACTGCTTATCGGAAAGGTGCAGAAGCCATAAGCAGCGTAATGCGGGAGCGGCGTGGACAAACAAATGGAGACATCAAAATTGGAAAGGTAATAAAGTAAAAAAAAAAAGTGGTAAACGGGAAGGAGAGAGATGCAGAGAATGTTAGTGTCTGTTGAGAGAAAATGCACACTTATGAGTGTATCACATCAGAAAAGACATACTTGAAGTAATAAGATCATTTCAACAGTTACAGTGATTCATGAAAAGCAGGAGGACGCTTGCATTTTAGCTGGATGGAAACGGCAAGAGATGACACAAAAATAAAGGTGAACAATCCATGTGTCATCAATGAAACTACAAGTTTAACTTTCACTTTTCAGATTTGCCTGTGACTGAAAAAAAGAAGCTCCCAAGTACTTTCAAAGAGCTTAAGATAACAATGAATCATCTCGTTACCTGCTCTTTCTCCATGTACAGGTACTCGCATTTAGATTTCCTCCACCCCCACACGAACACGCTGAGTCAGACGTCAGATCGCAATGTTCTCGAGTCTACTCTTTCTCAATATCAGTACAGGTCTTTATCGAACACTGGTGAACGGCACGACGATTTAATCATTAAATTCTGCACGATAACTCCTGGCATTCAAAGTAAGACCGAGTTCAACAAGTACCTCGTTTCGACACTAGTTATAAGTAAACACGCAACACTTCCTGTTTTGGGGGAAAAGAGTGTCGGTAATTGGTCAAGCTTCTAAGACCCGCCTCCTTAAAGCTTAAAGGTGTACACACTTAAAAAGTCACACGTTTATAATTGAGCTAAAATCCGTCACTGTGTAGTCTTGGTAATTGTGGATTGATGTAACTGTTAGAATGATTGGACTCAATTGAAATAAATCATGCTTTATCTTGACAAGCTTCATAGTTTCTATTTGGCTTCGAGCAGCACCGCGTGAGATAAGAAACCCGAGCCGAGCTATCTGTCACCCTGGGGAGAAGAAGGCAGAGTACACGGGAAGCGATTTCCCCCAAAGTGATGGATTTAAAAATCACCAAAACAGACAGCAAACGAGACAACGCAGATTATACCGTATACTTAAAAGGGTGGTCGAAACAAAAATCTGGTGAGCTCTCCAGAGGACTTTAGACCTTCTTCCTCGCTTCGCCAGGAGAGGCAATGAATAATTGAATGAGGCAGTGATGACATCACACTCTGATAACCAAGAACACTGGCTGGAGTCTTTCCAACCTTCTCCTCATATTACCTTCACAATCCATCTCCCTTTCACACACAGTCATCCCTCACAGTTTGTCCTCTCATTATCTGTAAGCATTGTGCATCATGCTATTCTGTGACTCATGTTCATCCTCCATCTTGCCACTCCTGTTCTCTCCATTGTGTTCATAACTGTTACTTTAAATTATATTGCACTGTGATATTATCAGTGCATTCCCAAGTGAGTTGATAAGCCGATGGTCTTCATCGGGATAAACATGAGTCACAGAATGAGGTACCGTGCAACCTTAGACTCTGTGGTATACATTCTAGGCAGCACAGTGAAAAAGCGTTGAGCACGTCTGTCTCAACAGTCCAGAGTTTATAATCTCAGATCATGCCTGTTAGGTTCATTTAAAATGCTAACCTGAGTTTATAACCCAGAACCGTAAAACTGTGAGTGAGATGTGCTAACCACACTGTCTAGTTTTATTTCATTCCTCCACATTGACCTGGACTTCTCGATGACAAATTAAGATCCAAAGGTGAACAAAGGGGTCTTGTCCAATTCCTAATTGATTCATAAACTGTTGAGGAAGCGCATCCGGATGATTTTGTCTACATTGGGGGGGGAACCTGAATAAGTCAGAACATGTTGTTTATCCCCTCTATAGTCATCCAGTATTTGTCCGACACGATTGCTCACACATACACCTTAAATCTAAGAGTAAATCATGAAAATGGCTTCTCACCAGTGGTTCTCGACTCAAGTGTCCTCCCTCCGTCGGCCTGTCCTCGCACTTCCACCTCCTCTTCTTCGCGCCTCTCCTTGTGCTCCTTCTTCACCGCATCTCGGTGTTCCCACTCTCTGTTGGTCGTCCACAGGCTGCCGTCACTGAGGGAGCAGCCTAACTTGTCACCTCTTGCACTCTCCTCGTCCGCCCTCTGCAGCATCTCCTTCAGAGCCGCCATGGAGGTGAGGGCTGGGGGCGGCTGCATGAACAGGGCCTGGGCTTGAGAGGTATACTCCCACTGGCTGCCTCCGCTGCCCTCCTTCTCGCGTCTCCACTTCAGGTTGTACAGTATGTCGGGGTCCGGGGTGATGACTGAGGGGTCGGGGTCGGGGTCGGTGATCACCTTAGTTGCAGGGGCGCCACTTTTGTTGCGGTAACGCAACTCTTTGAAGCTGGTGACTTTTGGAACTGGGGAGTTTTTCTTTGCCGTTTCCATGTGAGATTTTCTTAATTGAGTGGGCTGCGGCGGAATGTCGGCCTCGGGTGTGAAAGCGATGAGCCAATCGAAACGCTCAGGCCGTGCGGAGTTAGCCAGGAGCGTGCTAACTCTAAGGGGGGGCACGCTTGGTGGGATTGGGGGTAAAGGTCGAGGTGGAGGAGGAGGGGGCGGTGAATCGAGCATCTCATCTGCATAATGGTGCGACTCAAAGCTCATGTGTTTTGCTTTCGTGTCCTGCGCGTGACTTAAGGTGGTGCTGTAGTAAATGTCCGATGTCAGAATGCTGCTCTTCTTTCGTTTTCGAGCCATCTCTGAGAATGAGGTGGTTCTCTGGGCCTCTTTGGGTTCCTCTATCTTCCCCTCCCGGGGAATATCTGCCCTTCCATCCCCAGCTGACTTGCCTCTGCTACTACATCTGTCCTTTTCCACGATTTCCCGTTCACATTCCCTGTATTCTTCCGGTAGCCTGAACCCCCCGTCTTCCTCCTCGAACACCCCGACGCAGTCGCCGAGTTCTGGGCTCAGTTTGAGGAGCTCAGCTTGAGTCAATCCTGCGAGCATCAACAGCTTATGGATCTCCACATCCAGAGCGTGGAATGAAGGCGAAGGAGGCAGTGCCGGTGGCGGCGGCGGTGGGGGTATACCCGGAGGGGGTAGTAGGGAGGATGATATAACCGGTGGCGGGGGCAAAGGCGGTGGCCGTGTGGCAGGAGGCGGCAAGGACAAGGGGGTCTTTTCCTGTTCTGCTTGAAGAGCGGCGAGGCGTTGGGCCTCCTTCCTGGCCAGGTGTCTTTTCCGAGGTGGAGGAATGGGAGGAGTCGGCGTGGGGATGGACGGAGAGGAGGCGGTGTAAAGAGTTAGGTACTGGACAGGTTTGGAGGCAGGAAGGGGAGGGATTGACGGTGGAGACGGGGGCAAAGGTTTCTCGCAGCGAAAGGTGGTGAACGTGGGAGAGGAAGAATTGGGTGAGAAGGTGGACAAGGTGGGCGAGGTGGACACGGCCATGGAGGTGGTCTCCCGACTGATGTTGATGTAGGTGTGGAGGTCGGAGTTGACGCTGGCATGACGAGCCGGAGGCTTCGGGGGTCGAGGAGGCGGCTCCGCCGGGGAAGGGGTCAGGGAGTCCGGCGCGAGAGGATCGTCGCAGTCCGACGGAGCCGTCAGGTCCACGCCGGCGTCTGAGAACTCCTGCGACTCTCCCATGAATCCCGCGCCGCTTTTGTACAGCTTCCAGCCCAGATCGACGTTGCCCATTTTATCCATGATGTCGGAGAGGTCCTGCTCTTCCAGATCGCCGAGCTCAAACCCCTTCTCGTGGAGTCTGGCTACGTATGCCAATTTGATTTCCCTGTTGACCTTCTCCAAGCGATCCAAGTGGTCCAAGCGATCTCTCAAGACGTCCCAATTCTGCTCGCCCTCCAAATCCCAACGGGCCACTTGGATCACCTGACTGAAACGTTCCATTTTGCCAAATTCTCCCACTGATTCCAGGAAGTCAAGCAATCCCAGCTTGGTGACTTCGGGATCATCTTTGATTCCCAAGTAGTCTGGGGAAGGGGTGTCCAAGGCTGAGGGGTAGCCCTCATCCGGGGACGAAACGGGCGTGTGTGACGTTAAATTGAAGGGACTGCGACTGATTGGTAAGGAAGGGAGTGATCGGGAAGGTGGTTGACATTGCGGAGAAGACTCTTTGATTGACACCGATAGAGGATCTTGGTGTTGGGGAGTGTATTGATCTGCAGAGTCAGACTCTAAATCGGAGCAGGAGCTAATGGAAGTGGAGGAAGAGGAGGTCGAGCAGGAAAGCGAGAACTCCAGCAGGGAGGGAGGGCAGTCGCAGCACGAGGGCACAAGGGTGTCGTCATCGTCCTCGTCATCGCGGTCGCCATCATCATCGTCCTCATCGTCAATATCGATATCGCCACTGCTGCTGTCGTCGTCCTCTTCCTCGGATTTAACGTCTTTCTTGTCATCCGGATCGGCTTTTTCAAACACGCCTTCATTGGTGGCGGGTTGAGGAGGAGGCTGCGGCTTTGCTTGAGCCGGGAACTGAGGCTGCTCCTCCGCCCCCGTCCCGTTTTTCCTCTGGGGTGCAATGACCGGGGGCGGAGGAGGAAGCTGCAGTTGGTGCCTGAGAGAAACGGTGTTGTTGTTGTTGTGGTTATGGTTGAACATGCTGTTGTTGTCCTGCGGCGAGCGGCCATCGCAGCACAAGCACGGCAGGCTCGGCTCATTGCAGTTGGGGTCAAGGGGGAGAACGGAAGGAGCCGGAGGAAGAGGAGGCGAGATTTTGTTCGCCGCCACCGCCACTGTACGAACACTCTTGGGTTTAGGTTTAGCTGATTTGTTGGGGAAAGAGCTCTGTTTTTGCGCACCTAACCTACTTTGGCTAAGCGGGACTCGAGGCTGCGCCGCTGGCCTGCTCCTGGGCGGGGCGACGGGCGCTTTAGTTACTCGTCTGGGAGAGGATGAGGTGACGGTGTTCATGTTTTTATCTTCCTTCTGAGAACCGCGAGACTTTGGTGCGATGCAGGTCGTGGCCCGTCTGCTCAGGTCGAAACGCCGTGACTTGCCGAGTTGAGCGGAGCAGCCAGAAGATTGCATTGTGATAAGTGATTTTTGTGGGGGGGGGTTTTGAAGATGAGATACTTTGGTTTTATTGTAACAAACGCTGGGCCAAGCCAAATTTTGAGTGGCGTGACGATCACATGTTGGGATCACATCCTAGGCCCTGAAACATCAAAGGAAACATGGTGAATATTGATGATGCGCAATATAGGACTTTTTTTGCATCACGCTTTTGAAATTAAAGCAATCGTCCAGAGCGGTGGTGGATAACTCGCGGCTTGTCAGCCATATACAAATCAAGCTGGATCAAGAGCATTTGATCCAGCATGTCACGTTATTTTAACAATAAATAAAACCTCAGAGGAACTGTTATAGAAATCAAAATTTAACCCACAAATGTTCATTATATGTAATAAACATTTTTTTTTTAACTGCAACTGGCTGGTGACCATTTCATGCTGTACACTGCCTATTGCCCACAGTCAGCTGGGTTCGAGTCCCTCGACTCTAATGAGCTAATAAATTGGATGGATGTGTCTGATCATAATTTTGCTTACATTTAATATGGCACTTGGAAATATATTTATATCTATCTGTCTATCTATCTATATATCTATATATATATATATATATATATATATAGAGAGAGAGAGAGAGAGAGAGAGAGAGAGAGAGAAAGAGAGAGAGAGAGAGAGAGAGAGAGAGAGAGAATCCATTATACACACACAAATAATTACTAAAATCATCTTTAGAAAAAAAAAACGGAAGAATTTATAGTGCATGCGTTCAAAGTTGACATACTTAATGTTACACCCTGAATCTAAACTACTCCTCTTTCTTATAATTCTAATCCAATTTATACACTAGTACTAATAATGCCACTCATCATGACCATCATCTGTTTGGCCTGCTCACTGCTGTTGTTTTCTGTCTCCATCTGTGCATCCACCCTCACCAGCTCACAATGAATACGAATGTGTTTTTTTTTTCTTTGAAAGAAGGAGAAGAAAAGCACATCATCCCTTAAAGCTATGAGGAGCTGCTTTAAGTGGAGCATGAAATAATCAGGCAGCAGCAATGAGGCTGCATGAGAGGAAGGCTTTTGCTCATTGCTGCACTGTGCCCTTTTGCGTCACTGGAATATAAATCTCTCTCTCACACACACACACACACACACACACGTCTCATTCTCCATTGTCACGCCAAAGAGACAAAAAAAGGAAAATTCCTTGGAAAATAGGACGTGATGACAAGCAATTTGACTCTGCTGACTGTGTATTGAGCCTGCATTTATTGATCCTATCGACATGATGGAGACTGGGAGGAGGAAGAAGGTGGAGAGAGGGAGGTGGGGTGGTGGTACCATCCGCATCGCTCTAAAAATGAAGGCCGACCCGCTCGCATTGTGCACATATTCCCACTCTCCTCTCACATAATGGGATAGGATTTATAATACATTATAACCTAATGATGTCAAGCGATCGTTTTAAAGCGGTACCTACGATACGTGAGAGTGTGAGGATTTAACCGGACGACCATTGGGAAATTTCAGATGCACTTCTATGCAAGCTATCGCAACGATTTAGATGGTTTGAGGACTCACGTCAAAGGAGAAGGCGTCCATCTCGGGCGTTCCAGTCCGTGTCGGAATGGCTTTCTCCCGGACGTGAAGAGTATCGGCCTCCCGGTCCTCTCGCGAGCGTCGAGACTACGCGGACCGCTAAAAGGATGCGAGGGAGGAGGAGGAGGGAGGGTACTCGGTCACGTGGTCGGCACTGCTGGGCCCCGCGTGTCACGTGACTCCGGCAAGGGCGTAGCGGTCCGTTGAGACTCCGCACCAGCCCCGAGCATCAACGTCACCTTTGCCAGACGCTGACCGCCCCCCCCCCTTCCCCCTTTACTTGTCTTGTCATAACATCTCATTCGTCTCGTTCGGTTTCCGAGTTAATTACTTTCCAACCCCACTTCTGGCTTTCATGAGAATTTATTTGCAACGATTTATAGTTTTAATATTTAAGGAGGAGGTTCATTTTAGGGCAGCACGGTGGGAACTAGTGGTAGCCATGTCTGCTTCACAGTGGAGAGGTTCTAAGTTTGAATCCTGGCTCCGGCCTTCTTGTGTGGAGTTTGCATGCTCTATGCGTGTTTGTGTCGGTTTTGTTCAGGTATTCCAGCGGTTATGATGAGAAACTGATCTGGAAACAACAGTCTCCAGAGAGTTCACTGAAACCCTGACAAGGCAGCACAGTGGTCTTATGGTTAGCACATCTGCCGCAGTTCTGAGGTTTAAATCTTGTCTTAGTGTCACATCGAGGACCGTAACTTGTCCTTAGTGGTGAAAATACTAGCGTAGCCTATACTACCGGAGACAAATTCTGTGTTCTACATCCAGATGATTCTGATTCTGAAAATGTGAATGACAAATGACCAGTCAAGGGTGTATCCCACCTCTTTCCAAAAATTAGTTCAGATAAGCTCCTGCTAACCTGTGACCCTAACGGAAAATGGTGGTTCATTTTATGACGCATTAAAACAAAATTCATCAAGGCAGAGACCAGAATATTATAACTGTTTATTTGTGATTTATTAAAGGCAATAAACAATCTGTCCATTGCAGCGGCCTTATAAAAATACACTTAAGAAAGCGGGTCTGCCTCGATATGAAGCTCTCGTATTTCGTCTAGCAAAATACATGCAACTATGTAACATATCACAACTGAACCATCAACTATCGAGTAGATAATGACTGGAGATGCTGCAATAAATAGATAAGAAGCTAAAGTGTGAATGGAATTAAACCAATGGCTCGATGGTTTTGTTACTCCCCCACTTAAGCCACCTGAAGTCCTTTAACATTGTTCCATGTTCCTCTTCACTTTTTCCTCTTGTAGATCTTCTTGGCAAAGTTGAGGAACACAGCGTGAGGAAGGTTCTGAGCGTGACACGCGATGAGTTTCTGCAAGCGCTGGTAGCTCTCGTCTTCGTACTTGCGGTAGAGGCTTGGCATCTCCAGGATGTCGTATAGCGCTTTGACTTTTTCCACGCTGGCGTCATCGTGCCGCCCGTAACACGCCTGAGGGGGAGAATGGATGCAACTTTTAGTCAGTCAAAGAAGGTCATTTAAGCCACCCTCAATCCAGAAAAGAGTCACTATTTATTTACGAATGACGAGAATAAATTCAATGTTTTTCCTACTCCCATTTTAATATAATACGCTACCGTATTGTCATATAATGTTTCAGAGCGTTTAATTACTTAGCGGCAGAGGTTACCAGTCTTATATTATGTCAGGCATTTATTGGGATGCAGCTTTTTTCATACTTATTATAATGTATATGTATCCACAATAAGGGTTTTCACAAATAAGCAATGATATAAAATATATTGTAATAATAATAATAATAATTGTAATGACTTGCTATGAAGGGCACATGGACAGCACCGTAATTTGAGCTCTTGCTGCGCCTGCAAAATTATACAAACATTAAAACTATTGATAATTGCGATACTGAAACCCACCTCTAACTCTGTTCTCTGTTCAGGGGTTAGGACCTCCATCGCCGTGACGACAAGCCAACTGCACTTGTTATCTTGGATATCAGTGCCGACCTTTCCCGTCACAGCAGGGTCTCCGTAACAGTCCAGGTAGTCATCCTGCAACAGGAATATGTAGGTTTTTTTTTTTTGTCTTGCATACAAATTGTTTTTGCATGCCAAGTAAACTCACCTGTATTTGGAAGAATTCTCCCATCTCCAGTAAAATGAGTTTGGCATTTCTATGCTCCTCTTCGTCCTTGATTCCAGCCTATGAAAATGTCATAGATGGATTTCAGGAAGACTTTTGGTCCTTACTTCACTGCAGACTCCACAACTGCCTTGCTTACCATGTACATCGCTGCTGCCACCGGGAGGTAGAAGGAGTAGAAAGCAGTCTTGTATTTGACAATAGCTTTATACCTGAAAGATACAAAAATTCTGTTTTATGAATTTTAATAGGTGGATGCAAAAGTTTACGGTAGCTTCTGACAATTAGTGGAAACTATGGTTCTGCCCGTCACGATACATTGCTGCCATATGAATATATACATTTGTAGTTAGAAAAAAAATATAATAATAATAATAATAATAAAAACCACACCAACTGAGTGAAATTGGATTATTTCCTGGAATAGTGGCTTGCAAGCAACGCTTTCGGAGTTTTATTCCCTTCAAGCCTTCTACTTGCCTCTCCATGGTGAATCTGTTGAGGTCAAAATGACCAGGGGGTGCTGTCATGAGGTCAAGAGCTTGGCCCAGTTCTGTCTGAAAGGAGGTCTGCAAGGGGGAAAAAAAAAGTATTGTGAAACCCTCATGTGCAACATAGCCTTTGTCCAAATGAGGGTCGCGGGTGAGCTGGAACCAATCTCAACTGACTTTGGGCAAGAGCCAGGGAGACCCGCGACACAACCGCCGCTGCTGCTCTTGCATATGTTAAATCATATAAAAATACAGATATGCAAGAGCAACAGCGGCTGTGTCCAGGGTCAACCTGGCTCTTGCCCAAAGTCAGTTGAGATTGGCTCCCACTCACCCGCGACCCTATATATTGGCAAAGCATTGCAATATCTTTTTGCAACTTAATTCACCCGCCATTCAAACTCAAACCTTTGCATAGTTTTGACACGTGAAAGTAACATGTATGATTTTGTGGGAGGAAGTCAGATTACACCGAGAAAACCCCCTGCAAACACAAGGAGAACACACAAACGCTACACAGGAGGATTTGAGTAGAGCTTTTAACTCAAGACCTTTCAAACCACCGTGCTGGCCCCGCATACTTTCCAATACATCCATCCATCATCTGAGCTTTTTTATCCTGTCCAAAATAAAACCTAGAATACCTCATTGAATAGCTCCAGTAGGTGGACATAGTAGGGCTGGTTCCTGCAGTGTCTGCGAAGCAACCTGTAAATGGAGGCCTCCAAGAGGAAGGCATCGTTGATGGCATCCAAACCAATTCCATCCTTTAAAAAAAAACAAGAAACGGACAGAAATCATGCAAAAGAAACAAAAACAAATGGAGAAACGTCACCCAAATGGAACAACCATAACCTTCTTGTACCAGCAGGGCCGTCCTCTGCGAGTCACAGATGCGTCCATGATATCATCGGCAACAAGAAAGAAGGCCTGAAGCTACCCACAGAGCAAAAAATGCGTTAATCGCAAAACAAGGAATCAATCAATGTACGAGGTATTTGGGACAAAACTTACCAATTCAATGCACCATCCGACCACCAGAGCCCGCTGGACGGTGTCCTGAGTGAGTTTCGTCGGTGGGACGAGCTCCCGCAGGGAGCCAATCACAGACAGGCCGCGGTTTCTTTTGCCTCCCGGGGCGTTGTAGAGCAAAACCTAGAAAACGAACACAACGCTTTCCAAATCAGTACAGGTCCCAAGTCGTTGGTGAAATTACAACCGCCAAGTCACCTCTTTGAGCCGGTTCATGGCGTCGCGTAGTACGGGGTCCGTGAGGTCTTGCTCTGTCAGCTCCCACACCAGCTCCTCGAAATGGGCTTCGAATAGCCCCGCGTCCGAGAGCAGTGCCTTCTTGCAATGCGATCCGTTGGAGGCGCGGTCTCCCTGGACAGACGACAGCAGAGACGCTCGGTGTTGTGCTGTAAGCGACGTGGCTGCTGGCCGCATGATTCGAACCAAATTCGGGACATTAATGGGCAGACGGAAAATGTGTCTCATCACCCCCCGCAAAAACGGACGTCCAAGTGTCCCTGCTCTCCAATGAGGAATAAAACTAACCCGTCACCATTCGTTACTTTACTGAGCGCAAGCGTTGCGTAAAGTTAGATTTTCGCTTCCAAGGGCAAGGATGAAGCAAAATTGCTATTATTAGCCAGCAGCTTCCTTTGTCATTACAAGGAGCGTTGGCTGACGTTAGCAGGCATAGTTTACCTTTAAACTGCCTGTCAGCAAGGCGAGCGGTGTTCCTGGTTAATGAGTATATATGTACATTTTATTCATCACACACGTCCTTTACGTACCATACTTATTTTGTCCCCGTCCTCCAAACTATATCATAAAACACAGCAATGTTGCGTCCCTTCGGATTTTTCGTCTTGTAATCAAGCCGAGGGCCGTGAACGTCTCTTGAAACCAGGATGCGCCGATTGTAGTTCCTATTGAGGATAACGCCCGTTTTATTATGAAGCTGCGAAACTAGAATTCCCATCACCCCTTGCGCCGCTTGTTGTGGGCGGGAATTAAGAAGGCTCCATTTGTCACTCTACGTTCTCATTGGCCAATCTTATCGAACCAGGATGGGTTTTCGCACAGACTGGCCAATAGAATTAAAAAAGGGGAGGGGTTTAAAGTGGAGCGTGATGAAGTGAACCAATGGGTGAGTCTGCATTTTTTTACTGAGCAAAAAGTACTAAATCGTGGAGAAAAAAAAATGTTTCATGAGTTGCTTTTATGATATGAATTAGTCATATGTTTAAAGACACAAATTAATCAACTGCATTTTAAAAGTAGATCCAATAAATAGCTGTTCTATTAACATATGATTTATTCAGGTTTTAAGGCTATATCCTGCAAAGCCTGCCATACAGATAAACGTTTCTTCAAATAAATAATGCAAGACATAATGCAGTAATAATGTTAGACAGGAGGAGGTAGAAACACGGCTCGGCGGAGAGTCCCTTTGTGTGTATACAGTACATGTACATATTGAAAATCTGTTTTTGTGTGTGTGTGCGTGTGTGTGTGTGTGTGTGTGTGTGTGTGTGTGTGTGTGTGTGTGTGTGTGTGTGTGTGTGTACAAAATGCGCCTTTGCTGATGTTATCATCTTCACTCTGGTACATTTTGCAGAAAAAAAAATCAGTCTGGTGTCCTTAGTGAGCCCTATATGGTAGTGTCCTTACAAATGTGTACATTTATTGCAAGAGACTCATTTCATCAGTCATACTGCAATGAAGACATATTTATCTTACAGGATCCGACTGTGAAAGCCGCAATCAGATATGCTTGGTGCACAAGGACATATTGCACACCAAACGAGTGTGCTGAATCTGCATATTTTGTTTGCAACACTTTATTAGACACATAAAGTACCTGTCTTTCAACACTTCCTGTACGTTTTTTTGTGGACAAGGGAGAAAAAGTGTCAACCCATGCAAATGAAGACATTTCACATGATATACTCTGTCTGATGTTTGTGGGGGTCGCAAAACATGCACGAACACCACATCATTTTTCCAAGGGTCCAGTCATAGAGAATACAAGACGTGCATTCATATCATGTATGCCGGCAAATGCGTTGGTGGGGTAGAATTGTGAAAAGAAGAAAAATGTGAACAGGTTTGCTTATTTTATATCACGCTCGGCTAAATATGGATGGTTAAGTATCTTTTCATTTTTCTTTTTACATGGAAGACAAAATGCATTTTTTAATGACCAACCTGCCAATTCCTTGTGTTGAACAACAAGGTATAAAAGGGC
>NW_017805539.1:631806-638664 GCF_001891065.2 Hippocampus comes | reverse complement strand
GTGTGGCGGCTGTCGCTGTGAGAGTGATGGTGGGTACGTTGGTGGGGATGCTGGTTGGGTTGTCCTCGATTGGTGCTCCAAGGGGTTCGCCAGACCTGAACAATGTTTTTTTTTTTCCAGCAAGTATGTCAACAAACAACGGAAAACACCTTTATTATGTTGAATATAAAGTCATGTCACATTTGGAATTACCTTGTTTCTGCAAGCAATGGCTGAGGATGGACATCTATCAGTCACTTTTGGAATAATCTTGAACAACATTACTGTTCACTTTCTATCGCACTCATTTGTCCGCTTCACAAACACCAGCGAATATTGAATAAATCTCAAAAAAGAGGCTTCAATTTGATTACTGACACTCTCAGATGAGTGTCAAAGTTACTGTCAAACGAAAAAAATAAAACAGAGAGAATTACTTGTGCGTAAAAAAATAAATAAATAAATACAAAAAACATAACTTTGCCTTGGAACCCTCTAGCTTAATGCTAACACAAAACACCCTAGACTGGCTAATTAGTAGCATCTAAGCAGCTGTGTTATAACTCTTTTAAGAGTGGATATTTGAACACAAATGGCGCATCAGTGAATCAGTTAACAGGTAATATAACAATACTCACAGGCATATTTCCATTATCCTCTGCGAAACACGACTGCATGACTGTATTATACTGCTCTCGAGTAGCCAAGTGAGTGGACACCAGAAAGAGTCGCAATGTTGTAATTGTAATGTACATCCTGTTTATTTAATTATTTACATTCTATTTAATTCATTACTATATGTTTTTGAACGTCCAATATTATAAAGTGCTAGTTTCCTTGCACATTGCAAACATTTTTATTGAGTGTTTTGGGGTGACTGGAATGGATGACACGGCACTTCCACTCAATGTCTGTATCTGAACGATATTGTAATTGATCTGAGATCATTATTTCCTGATAGGCATTCTAGATTGGGGTACAACGTCCATTACAAAGACAGCGACTACTTGAGGGAATCAGGTAAAGTGTAGTGGAGTGGACATACTTGTTCCAAAGACAGATGGTTGGTGGCAGCGCCCTCAGCTCCTCCTCTCCTTTTAGGTACCTGCCCTGCACTCCCGGCATGCTCGGAGGAGGGTGCCAGGTTGCGTTTGGAGCGCTGCAGGAAGCGAGCCATCAGGACTCGAGTCACCTTGCGGTGGACAGGTTACGAGATCAGTATGGAAAGATTAACATGAACGCGTAAAACAAGACACAGTGACCTTTGTATACAGAAAGACCTCTGCACTGTGAGGTCGACTCGCTAATCAACTGTGTGTATGGGTGTTGATATCTGAGGACCTTTGACAGACAAACCTTGAGGTCACCAAGTGAGCGGTGGTAATCTTTGGGCAAACGCAGGGGAGACGCCGGCGGGGCTTTGGAAGGAACTTGTACCCCCGGATCTGTGGATTTCATGCTATCTTTTCTTGGTAAAGCGGTAGCCGGCGGCAAAGATGTAGGGGGCAGCAGGAGCGCCTCGTTGGATGGACCTTAGGAGAAAATGAGATTTGTGCCTGCTTTATTTTTTGTCAAACCCCCAAAATAAAACACGTAATTTCACGTATTCTTTTTTGTCCTTGACAGAAAAAGACTTACAGAGGTCCAGATAAATGTCATTTTCTCCTCATGTTTGTATTAAGGCATTTGAAATTATCCTTATAAAATTCTGTCTTTATAAAATTTAGCCAATATTACCTGTGTCTGGAGACGCTTTATTGCACCCATAGCTCAAGTCCACTGGAGGAGAAAGGGCAAAAAGACATTTTTAATCCATAATAAAGCACTTTCCAAGGGACCCAAGGAAGCTTAACAACACTTTGCAGCCGGGCCTTATTTACCGGCAGCTATAGAGGAGCTGAGGCCCGGCTCACTGCGTGACCTCATGATGCTTAGGAGGCCTTCGTTGTCATTTCTGCCACTCTCGCCGTTATTTCTCCCGGCCCGTCGTCGCAGGTGCAGAGTCTGGCGCTGTAATGGAGGTCCGCCATTCTGACCCACCCACTGCTCGCCGTTGTCATGGGCACCTGCTTGGCGTAAAGGAGTGGAAGGGCGAACTTGGATGTCCGGTATGGTGGATTTCTGTTGTGAGGCGGATCCCGCTATGGCTCCCAACTGAGAACAGCTTCGAGCTAGCATAGCCTGGCGCCGCAACACTGGAGACCTTGAGGAGCGAACAGTAGTAAAGACCATTGCGAGTTACACTGTAGGCTGTAAATTGTGTTCGGAAACATTTTCTTTTTACCATACACCCATTGAGTTAATCATATTACACCAGAACATTCTAAATGTTAGCCTAATAACATATTAGCCCAAGTCATTCTGTTGCGATATCAATAAAAAAGTAAGGTGGTGCTGTACAGTAAGTTATCTATCGTTGATAGATAGATGATACACTTTTGACCTGAATAACTTTACGAACAACTACAGTTTAGTTAGCTTAATGGGTCAGCTTCCTAACTGAACTGAATTTAAAAAAAAAAAAAGCTTGCTGTGTGTTGCAATTGACATGATTGAACCTTCAGGACTGGAGTGTAAAATGTCAAAGGTGTCAGATGGACTCTGGGATTGGATTTTTCCCACCCACCTGTACGTGGTGGTCGCAGTGCTGGGTGAAGAACACGAGTTGGACCTCTCTCCTCTAAGAAAACGTCTTGCTCTTGGTCCTCCGGCCAGAGGACTTTCCGGCGTCTGTGACCGAGGAGCACGGAGGCTGAGGCGCTCCGTTCCGCCGTCCGGCCCGTCGCTCACCTCACTGGCCGTCCTGCTGGCCCTGCCGCCTTGATTCCTCAGCGCCACCTCCAACAGACACGAGTCCTCAGACGGGGACGAATCATCGGGGATGTCTACGATCTCTGACATGAGCAGAGACCCGCTGTCCATGGAGACTAAAATGTATGAAGTAAGGGGAAAGGAGTTGGCATCTGGCTTCATTTTCTTGATCGATCGTGAGAAAATCACTGAATCAATTCCAGTAACTGGTATCTTTTTAAATGTGTTGATATAAGAATATGTATCTGTTCTGAACTCCTGTTTCCATGTCAGTACATGAATGTAGCTCGACCTCTCATAGTCCATTTGACTTCTTTGGACAGCAAATTTGAAACTGAAATCACGCACACTGCAGACAGCAGCATGAAAAGAGAAACCTGTGGAGGGAGCCAAGGCCAAAACACTTTTATTCTCCGACATTCATGAAAAGAACCACGGAGCTTCATACATAATATGGAAAAATGGTCGTTTTACCTGCTATTTTTTTCTTCCAAGATAATACATTACCACAATATCAATTTGGACCAAAGTGAAACTAGCGTTGGAATTCCAGCCGTTTGATAGAGTAACAACAGCGCATCCATTCATCCAGGATTCGGATAAACACATTTCTAGCCTGGAGTAACTTTGCAAATATGTAAGTCATATTTTACAGGAATGTATTAATAATTCACAGCTACAAGAGGATCCATCTGCGAGGGGTTGCCAGATCGATTAATAATACAAGACCCCTCGTGTGGACTGTCACGTACAATTGCTGTTTATGGTGTCTATTAAAAAGAAAAAGTGCACTTGCATGACATCTTTTGGAAAGACTAAGTGCCTTGTTGGTTATTTCTCTTTCACATCAAACCACATCCTCTCTGTTTCTTCCATCTACTGTATATTTGCTGTTGTAATCAGACATCCATCCCTTTTCTATTCCAGTTACTCATTAAGGTTTATCCCAGTTGACCTTGGACCAGTCCCCAGCTTTTTAGCAAGAACCTTTCACACTCACATTCGCATCTTTGGGCTATTTTTGAGTCTTCAATGAACATAACATGCATGTTGTTTGGAATGTGAGCGGAAGCTTGAGTAAAACCCACGCAGGCGCAGGGAGATCATTCAAGATGATTCGTAGAACTGTGAAAGACACTTGCTAACGAGTAGGCCCACTGTGCTTGTAATCAAACAAAAGAATTCAAAGCAATGTGAAATGAATGAGGTTTTTATCATTCATGATGATAGTAATTTGGAATAAAGATGAATCTTTCTCTTGTTCCTGCCAACAAGTGCAACCTCAGGCTGGATGCGTACAGAAGAAGAAGAGTTGCTTGTGGTCCCGCTTGCTAACCAGGCTAAGTAAGTTTATACATTGAGTTCAATTTTGCCTTATATTTGCTTTGTTGTTTGATATGTTTGCGATAAAGGCTGTGGCAGAGTGTCAGTTCGATGCGATTAGAATTTTCCGCAACAATGAAGCAACTAAACGGGTGCTTAGCTAGCATTAGCACACTTGGCTGGGTAAACAGCCACCATGAATGTTTCATACAGGACTATCCGCAGTTATTGTTGATGTTTTTGGAGTTTGTAATTCTGGAAGTGGTCTGATGTCACTGTAAAAATTGTTTGGGGGGAAACGGAAAATGGACATACCACGAGCGTTAAAGGTCTCCTCCATGAGATAATGCCAACTATCCCAGATGCCACCACCTACAAAGACATACAGTGATAAATAGAAGCTCTATGACCTCACTTACGGTGGGTATAAAAAGTCTACACACCCTCTTTCAAATGCCGGGATGCTGTGATAGAAAAAAAACCCCTCAGTTCCAGTGTCAAGCATGATATTGGCACTACCATGCTTCAGTGTTGCCGAACAATTGACTTTAAGTCCAAATTTGGTAAATGTATGAACTGAAATTTTTGAGCACTTGTTGGAAAAAAAAAAAAAAAAAGTGTCTGTGTGCACTCACCAGGTGCACAAGATCCAGGGAGAAAATATGGATGCTGCAGGTAACCGTGGACAGAGTGCAGATGATGGTGGAAAGAATGCTCAGACCACACGCGCTAAACAACAAGTCCTGCAGAACAATATAGAATATCTTCAGCTCTTTTCGCTCTTGCGGCAGACGCAACCTCCTTACCTTCAGTTGATGTCTAACCGAGTGGCAGTCTGAATTCAGGTTGAGGACAAGGGTTCCATCCTCTTTGCTGGAGCAGGGTTCCGCGGCCACGCAACACACACAACGGCCGTTCTCTATCTACACACAAAGAGTGAGAAGTCAAGACACTGCGGAACGATCTGACCAAACTATGTCATCAATTCCTGGAATGTTCCATCGCGCATCTGTTTCGAAGGGCATTTTAGTCTGTGGCTATGACTGCGTTTGTACCTCACAGGTGAGCATGGACTTGACCATCTGTGCGTTCTGACAGGAGAGCATGGAGCCGGCCAAACTGAGGATCACGCACACTGCAGACAGCAGCATGAAAAGAGAAACCTGTGGAGGGAGCCAAGGCCAAAACACTTTTATTCTCCGACATTCATGAAAAGAACCACGGAGCTTCATACATAATATGGAAAAATGGTCGTTTTACCTGCTATTTTTTTCTTCCAAGATAATACATTACCACAATATCAATTTGGACCAAAGTGAAACTAGCGTTGGAATTCCAGCCGTTTGATAGAGTAACGACAGCGCATCCATTCATCCAGGATTCGGATAAACACATTTCTAGCCTGGAGTAACTTTGCAAATATGTAAGTCATATTTTACAGGAATGTATTAATAATTCACAGCTACAAGAGGATCCATCTGCGAGGGGTTGCCAGATCGATTAATAATACAAGACCCCTCGTGTGGACTGTCACGTACAATTGCTGTTTATGGTGTCTATTAAAAAGAAAGCGCATCCATTCATCCAGGATTCGGATAAACACATTTCTAGCCTGGAGTAACTTTGCAAATATGTAAGTCATATTTTACAGGAATGTATTAATAATTCACAGCTACAAGAGGATCCATCTGCGAGGGGTTGCCAGATCGATTAATAATACAAGACCCCTCGTGTGGACTGTCACGTACAATTGCTGTTTATGGTGTCTATTAAAAAGAAAAAGTGCACTTGCATGACATCTTTTGGAAAGACTAAGTGCCTTGTTGGTTATTTCTCTTTCACATCAAACCACATCCCCTCTGTTTCTTCCATCTACTGTATATTTGCTGTTGTAATCAGACATCCATCCCTTTTCTATTCCAGTTACTCATTAAGGTTTATCCCAGTTGACCTTGGACCAGTCCCCAGCTTTTTAGCAAGAACCTTTCACACTCACATTCGCATCTTTGGGCTATTTTTGAGTCTTCAATGAACATAACATGCATGTTGTTTGGAATGTGAGCGGAAGCTTGAGTAAAACCCACGCAGGCGCAGGGAGATCATTCAAGATGATTCGTAGAACTGTGAAAGACACTTGCTAACGAGTAGGCCCACTGTGCTTGTAATCAAACAAAAGAATTCAAAGCAATGTGAAATGAATGAGGTTTTTATCATTCATGATGATAGTAATTTGGAATAAAGATGAATCTTTCTCTTGTTCCTGCCAACAATCAATTCCAGTAACTGGTATCTTTTTAAATGTGTTAATATAAGAATATGTATCTGTTCTGAACTCCTATTTCCATGCCAGTACGTGAATGTAGCTCGACCTCTCATAGCCAGCGTCAATTTGACTTCTTTGGACAGCAAATTTAAAACTGACTCAACAACGCTTTTGCTGGTTGGCAGCCAAGAAATACGCTCGACTGTTTTGCCTCCCTCAATTCCTTCAAGAGACGATCAATCAACACTCAACCCATTGACTCCTTCACGATGAATGCATCGATTGAATATTTTTACATTATGTGTAAATAAATCCTGACTCACCTTCTCCACTGAACGCTGTCGATGTCGCTCGCTCTCCGGACAGCTCAGCGCCGTGTTGGTCGAACATTGTTGCCTTGACACACACAAAATGTCACCGGAAGCATCACCACAGTGCCACTTATGTGCATTAAAAAAAAAAAAAAAAAAAGAAACAATATT
>NW_017805539.1:606716-631221 GCF_001891065.2 Hippocampus comes | reverse complement strand
CGAACAATTGACTTTAAGTCCAAATTTGGTAAATGTATGAACTGAAATTTTTGAGCACTTGTTGGAAAAAAAAAAAAAAAAAGTGTCTGTGTGCACTCACCAGGTGCACAAGATCCAGGGAGAAAATATGGATGCTGCAGGTAACCGTGGACAGAGTGCAGATGATGGTGGAAAGAATGCTCAGACCACACGCGCTAAACAACAAGTCCTGCAGAACAATATAGAATATCTTCAGCTCTTTTCGCTCTTGCGGCAGACGCAACCTCCTTACCTTCAGTTGATGTCTAACCGAGTGGCAGTCTGAATTCAGGTTGAGGACAAGGGTTCCATCCTCTTTGCTGGAGCAGGGTTCCGCGGCCACGCAACACACACAACGGCCGTTCTCTATCTACACACAAAGAGTGAGAAGTCAAGACACTGCGGAACGATCTGACCAAACTATGTCATCAATTCCTGGAATGTTCCATCGCGCATCTGTTTCGAAGGGCATTTTAGTCTGTGGCTATGACTGCGTTTGTACCTCACAGGTGAGCATGGACTTGACCATCTGTGCGTTCTGACAGGAGAGCATGGAGCCGGCCAAACTGAGGATCACGCACACTGCAGACAGCAGCATGAAAAGAGAAACCTGTGGAGGGAGCCAAGGCCAAAAGAATTTTATTCTCCGACATTCATTAAAAGAACCACAGACCTTGACAGCTAATATGGACAAATTGTTGTCTTTTGCCTGCTTTTTTTTTTTTTTTTTCAAGATAATGCAATATCAATTTGGACCAAAGTGAAACTATCATTCGAATTCCAGCCGTTTGATAGAGTAACGAAAGCGCATCCATTCATCCAGGATTCGGATAAACACATTTCTAGCCTGGAGTAACTTTGCAAATATGTAAGTCATATTTTACAGGAATGTATTAATAATTCACAGCTACAAGAGGATCCATCTGCGAGGGGTTGCCAGATCGATTAATAATACAAGACCCCTCGTGTGGACTGTCACGTACAATTGCTGTTTATGGTGTCTATTAAAAAGAAAAAGTGCACTTGCATGACATCTTTTGGAAAGACTAAGTGCCTTGTTGGTTATTTCTCTTTCACATCAAACCACATCCTCTCTGTTTCTTCCATCTACTGTATATTTGCTGTTGTAATCAGACATCCATCCCTTTTCTATTCCAGTTACTCATTAAGGTTTATCCCAGTTGACCTTGGACCAGTCCCCAGCTTTTTAGCAAGAACCTTTCACACTCACATTCGCATCTTTGGGCTATTTTTGAGTCTTCAATGAACATAACATGCATGTTGTTTGGAATGTGAGCGGAAGCTTGAGTAAAACCCACGCAGGCGCAGGGAGATCATTCAAGATGATTCGTAGAACTGTGAAAGACACTTGCTAACGAATAGGCCCACTGTGCTTGTAATCAAACAAAAGAATTCAAAGCAATGTGAAATGAATGAGGTTTTTATCATTCATGATGATAGTAATTTGGAATAAAGATGAATCTTTCTCATGTTCCTGCCAACAAGTGCAACCTCAGGCTGGATGCGTACAGAAGAAGAGTCGCTTGTGGTCCCGCTTGCTAACCAGGCTAAGTAAGTTTATACATTGAGTTCAATTTTGCCTTATATTTGCTTTGTTGTCTGATATGTTTGCTATAAAGGCTGTGGCAGAATGTCAGTTCGATGCGATTAGAATTTTCCGCAACAATGAAGCAACTAAACGGGTGCTTAGCTAGCATTAGCACACTTGGCTGGGTAAACAGCCACCATGAATGTTTCATACAGGACTATCCGCAGTTATTGTTGATGTTTTTGGAGTTTGTAATTCTGGAAGTGGTCTGATGTCACTGTAAAAATTGTTTGGGGGGAAACGGAAAATGGACATACCACGAGCGTTAAAGGTCTCCTCCATGAGATAATGCCAACTATCCCAGATGCCACCACCTACAAAGACATACAGTAATAAATAGAAGCTCTATGACCTCACTTACGGTGGGTATAAAAAGTCTACACACCCTCTTTCAAATGCCGGGATGCTGTGATAGAAAAAAAACCCCTCAGTTCCAGTGTCAAGCATGATATTGGCACTACCATGCTTCAGTGTTGCTATGCTGTTCTTTTGGTGATGACTAATGTTGTGTTTGCACCACACATCCATTAGCAACTGTGGCCCCCAAATAAAATTTGTACATATTGCACAGTAAGTCAGAACGTGCTATAGTCTGCACAAACCTGTAACTGTAACCGTAAAGACAAGATTACACTAAATACAGTGGCGGTTTGAGATACAAATGATATGAGTGGGACAGCTGTTTGGCAGATTCCTCAAAAAAGAAGCTTCACGCATTTTTTTTTTTTGCCCAGGAGAAGCTTAAAACAAAATAAACATTAAACAAAGACGTGTATTTAAAACAATCACGTAACTTTGCTTTTAAGTCAGCTAGCTTGATGCTAACACATAATGGGAAATGCCACAGGTAAGCTAACAAATAGCATCTACTGTATGCGGTGGTGTTGTAATACTTGAAACAATTGATATATTTGAAGTTAACCAGTGAGGCAACCGATGTAGACAGGCAACCGACATCCCATGTTGGGCTTTAAAGTTTCCAGTGTCGCATATATGATACTGTGAGTTGCTTTATACTTACAAAAAATCCAGCCCAGAAGGGACAGGACTGCCTCACACGAGCAGACGAGGTGAAGGCCATGCTGGTGAAGGAGAAGGCCAGGACCATGGCGCCCAGGCTCAGGTGGCACAGGCCCAGGTAGAGGAGCAGCCTGGCCCCTCCGGGGCCTCGACCCGAAAAGCCACGCCGGCTGTCCGACCAACCCCGTGACCCTGACGCTGATGCCACGCTGCTGGAGTCTGACGGCGAGGGCATGTTGGAAATGTGATGGGAAGGAGCTTGGGCTTAGTCTATCGGTCTTTAAGCAAAGTTCAAGGGTGGCTGAACGTTTGGAGCCTGGTCAGCAGAAAGTTGAGAATGGAGCACACAAACAGCCAGCTCGTTTGACTGTTTCAGCCATGACTGTAGAAGTCAATACACCTCACAGCAGCAACCTCCTCTTGCAACAAGACTCCTCCGCGTGGCTCATACTGACGCTTTTGCTCGCTTATTTTATCATGATTATTTTGCTTCTTTTCTCTCCTTCCACTCTCTCGCCAGCGGCATTGCAGCAGCAGCAGCAGCAGGCTTCGCATTGTCAAACATCCCAAAACAGGAAAGATGAAAAGACGCTCATCTTTCTCAGCTGCGTTTGTGTGCGTGTATGTTTGTGTGTGCGCGTTGTTCTCCTCCCGGGCGGAGCATCACCCGACCTTCCGTTTGGACCACCGAGAAGAAAAAACGACGAAAATCTCTCACCTTGTCGACACGAACCACTTTCCATCGATTTGGAAAAATGCACCAGAAGGGATGCTCCACCAAAAAAAAAAAAAAAAAGGATCGAACGGTGACAAGTCCGCCTGGTGTGCCGCCTCTTTCCTTCCCCGCAGTCACGCGGGCATCACGTTCACTCGCGTGTTAAGTGCCCCGCACGTAAGCCCACTGCGCCCTCCTCCACTGTTCAGAAGCTACATATTTAACAGCACGCCGCACGCCAAAACACCATCCTAAATCCGTGTTTTAGAACGCCGCTGCGTGTTTTCCTGCGTGGATGATCCGCCTCCGGGATGGAAAGGCATCGTGCGATAATATGCAAACCCGAGCCTGCCCCGGTGCGTGATGACAAGGCACGTAAAGCGTGCGTGAGATGCGGCATGCAGAGGAGGTGGGTGCTGATGCTGGGAAGGGAGGGCGGGATGAAGGAAGGAAGCTTATAGCAAGGAAGGAGGAAAGGAAAAAAGGAAGGACCCAGCTAATGGTTGCCTGGCAACAAGCTGCCGTACACGTGAAAAAACCCCAAAAAAACCAAAAAAACGAATAAGCCTCAACATTTTGTTTAGGGACACGACTCGACACTGGGCACATACAGAGAAGAGTTTGTTGCAAATTAACTCACTGCAACAAAAGATGTGGGACAAGACAACACACGTGGACGGGGTCGCCATTCGTGTTTTTGTTTCTTGGTTCTGAAAATGGTCCACCTGAGCACACAAGACTTTGAGAAGATTTGGTGAAGACCCTTGGAATGAATCATCTCACACCTCCCAACATTGTTACAGTTTTCCGTCCCCGCCTAGTGTCAGACTGAGATTTTAAAAAGACTGTGAATTTTTTGAGGCATTTTTTGTTCCGTGCAATGCAAATGCTTTCCCATTATGCTAAGTTGAATTTTTACCAATGTTGAAGCTCATCTATTGTTTGCCGGTTGTGCCACGTCACCGCAAAAACGGAATATCAGACAAATTTGATATCGTCGTAAGCCCAAAACTAGGAAAAGACTGATCTGAAACAGCGAAGATTTCCACGTTACACCAAACGATCAAGATGACGGGCGCGCGCCACGACTCCATTAAAACTCGAAAACTTCCTTCTGAATTTCAGTTTTTAGTCTGAGACTGTGAACGCCGTTTGGTGTAAACCCAGCAGCAGGCAGCTACGCTATTCGACTCATCATGATACTACGTGGCTAATTTTCACCTTTGGAGGTGGAGCAGGAGCCTTAACAAAGGAATTCAAATTCCAGAATGGAATAAGGTTGCAGGTGATTGTCGCCTTCCAATTTCGTTTAGGTCACACCAGGCGCTTCGATCATCTAAATGCGATTGCGGGATGTTTGTGTGGCCGCAGGGTAAATAAATTCCCTGCTTTTGGATATGTCTTGTGTCAAAGGCAAAGCGTTTTGGAAGAAAGAAAAGTGGAAAGAACCCTGAAGCAGAGCACTGATCAAACAGTTGTTTTTGTTAGTGAAGTGTTTCCAAACCACAAAGACAAAGACCACTCTTTTCTTTTCATTTTTTTTTTAAATTTTTTTATTCAACACAAGTGTGGCCTCAAACCAAATCCAAATATAGTGGCAGAGTGAAGCCTACAAGTGTTTGGATAGGGAAGAAAATAGTGAGCTGCTGTCATCCACGTACTTGTGAGCGAGCAGGAAATTGCTCAAACGGTCTCACAAATCTCACATCGTCATCATTCACTTGCTTCATCCATCAGTCATCTCTCCTCATATCTTCTATATTGCACTTATGACCGCCTCAAACTTCCACATACTCAGTCTTTTTCATACAACGTTTACTTTTCACATCGTGTATTTAGTTTCCTCGGTGTGTTACTTCTGCTTGATTCTAATATGAAATATCAAAGGTAACAGTTATAGTTGAACATGTTGAAGACTACATTGGAAGCCGATTCAGTCTGTGGTAAGATCGACACAATCGCACCTCACAAATGCTCACTTGTCCTCCGTTTTAGGATTCGGTGATTAGGGTGGTCACACATATTGCACACGCCACGAGTAGGAATGGGAGAAATGAATCCCAAAAAAATGATTCTTAAAAAGCCAAAGAAATGATTTCTCGCTGACTGTATGATGAGCCCTTTTCAAAAATGGAATGCAAAGCGGTTGCGGGGAGACTGTGCAAAGAACAAGAACTGTGCTGTGTACATAGTGGACATGTGAGCCACCAGATGGAGACGTGAGACTTTCCTGTGTCTGGTTCATACTGATGTGTTTTTTTTTTTTTTTAATAAGTTGAAGGGCAACTGTGTGTGTGTGTGTGTGTGTGCGTGCGCCAATATCTAGAGAAGAGCACATTTGGACGTTTTTTTCTGTGTGCTGCTGGTGATCTTCACCTCTCGGCCTGTGGGACCCTTTTGAACAAAGAAAAACAGGAAGATGACATTTAGGACCTGTTCACAAATTCCTCCAGCCTTCCTTCCCTCAATCCAACTTCCCTGTCCAAAAGTGAATCTGGAAATATCGCTTGGCTTTCATGTGATATTCTTACTTCATTGTTTTATGATTTTTTATTTTTTTTATTTTTTTTTATTTTTACAAATGTTGAGCGGGTTACAGACTTACAAGAAATTGGGCCAAATGCGATTATTTTACTTCCTGACTGCATGTTTTCCTAAAATGTATGAATGAAAATGTGTTCACTTTTATATATTTCTAATTCATTGACCTAATGAAATAATGTAATCATTTTAGCACATACAATAAAATATTCAAATATTTTTTACATGGACATTACGGTTAATTAATTCTAATTACATTGATTAGACTGAATGATTTTTTTTTCACCACACCTACAAATGGTCCATCTTGTAAAATCAAATGTTCATGTTCATTTTCATGTCAACTTTATTGTCAAATGTGCTACATGTGCAACATAAAGCACAAAAGTTGTCCCACCCCTGCTATAATATTTGACTTACGGTTTTTTTGCTGGATTTGTGAAGTATGTCTCTTGCCAATGACAGAAAGGACTACAAAATAAAAATAGAAACAGACAAAGATGAAAGCTAATGCCTAAGTAAAAAAACAAACAAAAAAAAAAAGACTCAATATTGTTGAGTTTGGTGCACTGCAGCTCACCTCCTCGACGTTAATACTGGACTTGGCGCTGGTTTCAAAGAACCTGATACCGTGATCTTTAGCCAGCTGTAAACAACAAGCGCGACATAATTACACAGGGCCAGGATATAGATGGCAATCACTTCCTGTTTCTTATCTCAAGTAAACAGAGCGTCCAGCCACCAAACGCTTGCACCTTACGCAAACAATCCCTCCCCTCTGATCATTACTGTCAGCGAGAGCTCGTACGTGTCACGCTCGCATTGAAAATTGCAGAAAAATAAGCATCGCAATATCAAACACAGATGGCCATCGCTGTCAGGGTCAGCTCACCTTTTCGCCTGTTTCCTTGGTAACCTTCCGCTTTGCCTCAATGTCGCACTTATTTCCGAGCAACATTCGGCTCACCCCCGCTGATGCATTCTGGGGAAGAAAGTGGGGTGGGGGGTGGGGGGGTGGATTGATTAGGCCGGGTAGAGCTGCATTCAAATGTTGGCTGGGGGATGCATTCAAGGGAGAAACGGACAGACCGACATTGCAAGGCAGCAAACAAACAAGATGATGAATGTTTGTAACGCCATCACAGTCTCGGTTCTAAAGTCGAGATAACTGATAGCCTTTGAGACAAAGTGAGTGAATTTGCAGCTGTTTGGACAATGACACATCATATATAGTGATTCAAGTTCCCGGGATGTCAAAACAAATATGTCTTTGGGACACCACAGACAAGATGGTTGTTGACAACCTGACATATATGATCAGGTCAAGTACTTATTACACACTTGCGTCTAAAATGTAGCCTCAAAATGATGAAAAATGCACCTTGTTCAACAGTAAACAACCAATCAAATATCACTGTGAATACTTGAAGACATTTGCCCATTTCCAACCGGTGTTTCAAACTGAATAGCATCGTGGAAATTGTTGTTTCACTTTTTCATCCATTTTTCGATCCGCTTATCCTCACAAGGGTCGCGGGGGGTGCTGGAGCCTATCCCAGCTGTCTTCGGGCAGTAGGCAGGGGACACCCTGAACGGGTTGCCAGACAATCGCAGGGCACACATAGACGAACAACCATCCGTGCTCACACTCACACCTCGCGACAATTTAGAGTGTTCAATCAGCCTGCCATGCATGTTTTTGGAATGTGGAAGGAAACCGGAGTACCCGGAGAAAACCCACGCAGGCCCGGGGAGAACATGCAAACTCCACACAGGGAGGCCGGAGCTGGAATTGAACCCGGTACCGCTGCACTGTGAGGTCAACGTGCTAACCACCGGACCACCGGGCCGCCCCACTTTTTCATTTTGCTTTATATTTTGTTTTGTTTTGGCTCTTTAAATTAATACGCTAAACTCTACTTTCCATCTATCAGCATTTTGATTGAATAAGCAGTAATGTACATGTACGCAGATACATTTCTGTGAAGTGTCTCTTTAACTGTTGTGCAGACACTCATGACTAACACGTGTGCGACTCACTGAGCGCGCTATTTTGAAATGTTTACTCGAAGGAGAATAGCCTCACTTCTTTGATGCTCTTCATCCAGTTCTGGATGTTTTCGAAGGACT
Organism: Hippocampus comes; assembly: GCF_001891065.2. Lineage (NCBI taxonomy): Eukaryota > Metazoa > Chordata > Actinopteri > Syngnathiformes > Syngnathidae > Hippocampus > Hippocampus comes. The sequence goes on along the minus strand of NW_017805539.1, from coordinate 623,188 downwards.
TCTCGTCTGTGATGTCGTACACCAAGATGATGCCCTGGCAGAGAGCGAAAGAGAGGTCAGCGCTCTTTACCGGATGTGACGAGCACAAAGACCTGATCATCCCGGGCTTACCATGGCTCCTCTGTAGTAGGCCGTGGTGATGGTCTTAAACCTCTCTTGGCCCGCTGTGTCCCTGCGCGTTGCAAAAGTGGTCAGAACAGAGTGGACAGAAGGCAGGGCTGCACTCTTCATCCGCCGGGTGCGTTATTAAAATGTTGGCAGGGATCAAAATGGCTATCGTCGGCTTGCCAAGAATATGTGCAGACGCAACCAATGAATCTGACTTGAAGTGACAGCATGGAGAGCTACAGGCAGGATAGGAAATAATGTCACTATCAAGCACAGTGGAACCGCTGAGGAATTCAGAATTTGACCTCTCGAAAGTCGCATGAAATGAGTTTGAACAGAAGTCATGCATGGGCACCAAAGGATTAAATCAGGGGGTTTGTTTCACCTTTTTGAAGTGTCACTACGATGGATGACATCCAGCTGCGGTTTCTGGCATGTACATTAAATGTGGTCACACACGGCAGCATTGCTTGCGGGGGCGGATGTGCCATAATTAAATACAGTTTAAAAAAAAAGTCTGATGAAATTGCAACCATTGGCGTTTTTTATGTTGAATTTGCAGGGTGGGGTTGGGGGGTCTCGGGGAATGATGCGAAATGCAAGTTAAACTTTGCTCTAGTATTGAGACAAGCCCATGGACAGTGTCCTTCAAAAATGATCATTCTTGCCTTTGTAAAGACTGAAGTTTGAATACTGATGGAGCTCACTTTGATGGAGGTGCTCATAATGTGTACTCGTCGAGTGTCACGTGACGCACAGTTCAAAAACACAACATCATCTCTTACCATACTTGCAGTTTCACTTTCTTCCCGTCAACTTCAATGGTTTTAACTTTAAAGTCGATGCCTGGGAAGAGGGGTTGGGGCAAACAATCTGTTAAAATATCTCAGAATTGAACCCACCCACTCATATAGTGTAGCATAACATAAATCACAGACCGTTGGGTGGAGACTGGTTCAAAAATCACAGGGAGAGATGGTTAGAAAGATTGGAATGAGTGTGGGTGGAAGAATGAGATCTGTGTGTATGTGAGTGTGCGTGAGTTCACATATTGAATAGGGAGAGGAACAATGTGTGAAAAAGACGAGAAGACAAAAGGCACGGGCTAGTCTAGACATGGTAATAAAATGGAAGGAGAGCTTCAGTTGGAAGTGATATACCCCCGCCCCTGCCTAAAAATTAAATATATTTAAAAAAAGAAAACGTACCGATAGTTGAGATGTAGGTGGAGTTGAAATTGTCCTCAGCAAAGCGAATGATCAGACAAGTTTTACCGACTCCACTGTCCCCGATGAGCAGCAACTTGAACAAAAAATCATACTTTTTCGCCATAGTTTACAGACGTTCCTTCAAAGAGAGGTCCTTAAAAGTTGACAGAAGCGCTTGGTCTTTTTTTTTTTTGTTGCAAAACGTTCCTCCCTTCCTTCTCAAACTAACGCCGGTAAACTCGGATTCCCCTCAGCGCTCCTCTTCTGTCCCGTTTGGGTTGACCAGCGTTGTTGACCAGTTATTCACATCCGCATACATCACAGTAATGTCGTCTTACTTTTTCAACAAAAAGAACTTTTGAGTCCGTTTACAAACATACCAAAGTGTCTACGTGTTTTTTCTCTGGCTCCCCCCAACAACAACGAGAAGAAAAAAAAAACTTGCTTCGGCCCAGATCTTCGTGGGAGTATCTTTCGGACGAGCATTACTGGGAAGCTACGCTAGATGACGCCATTTGATTGCTTTAAAAGTAATCAAAACCCTTTCTACGACTTAAAAGTTAGGTTAACATGAGCTTCAAAAGCAATTTCGGAGGCTTTTATCAGAGGTGGGATGAGTACCCAAAAGTACTAGGCCTACTGCTTCTTAACAATTATGATACCATTTAAAAAACACATTGATTAAAATAAGACTGAATTGAGTAAAAGTAAATAAATACTCAATGACAAAACTACTCAAGAGCCGAGCAACTTTTAAGTTCTGATTTTTTAAAAGCAGATCAAGAACTAAAGAAAAATATAAAATAGGATTATGCACCTTCAAACATTGTCCAAATACGTCGCTTTAACTAAATGGTTAACTAAATCTTTACAAAATACCTCCAATTCAGGAAAAATCAGCCATAAGAAATTAAATGGCAGAGATCAGAATGTATCAGAAAAACATTTTCAGAAATAGGTAGATAACTTGGCACCACAGACTCAACTACTTGCATAAAGCATTAAAAGGTGTAGTTTTCATTTCAAACATTTGCATAGCCCTCTGTCATTAAATATTTCCACAGAGGAGATAAATGAGTTCTAGCTCTAGTCATTCTTAACAATTAAAAAAAAATACATATTAAAATATAAGGTATCTATTGTAAATAAACAATATGCAAAAAAGGCGACAACGCATTTTTTTCTTTTTCTATTTTTTTCCAAGGTCACGTGACGCCCAATCAACTTCCGCTGCGTCATCCCCGCGTCTTTTTCCGGCTAGACTCCAAACAAGTCCAGACATGCCCGTAAGTACCGCTACGTTCACTCAAGTAGTTTCCGTCGTTTAAAAGTGTATAAAGCGATACGGTTATTTCGTAATTAATGTATGTTTTTGTTTAATTTCGTTGGTGACGAGTCGTTGTGTGTGTAATGTGGAAATTAGAAACCAAGAAAGGACGCAATATGGCGAGACACGTGGACGAAAAAGCAGCCCACGTTGTCTATTGGCGATGTGAGCTACCGTGTCGTTGAGATATAATACAGACGATTGTTTAACCTGATCGTATTGCTTCTTTCATCAAACATAATTCTGGCAATAAAAATAAAACTCGCGTCTTTCGTGTTAAAACACTATCCATGATAATTTACTGGGAAATGCAGTCGAGGTATGGTTAAACATTTTTAGTTATTGCTTCAAATTGTTTGCTTGTCATATCCATGTATGATAGTTATATAGTAATGTAGTTATTCTCGACTCTTTGTACTTGCAGCTTGCCAAGGATCTGTTGCTTCCCTCCTCTGAGGAGGAGAAGAGGAGACACAAGAAGAAACGACTCGTCCAGAGCCCAAATTCCTATTTTATGGACGTAAAATGTCCAGGTCTGTTTGTTAACAGTTTTTTAAAATCATTATTTAAACATTATGTAAAAGCAGTGGTAGCTATATCCTGCAGTGATTCTTGTTTTCCACTTAAAAAGTGTTTTGCTAATCAGTTAAATGATTGTTGTTTGACTTTTCGCTTAGTTCCCGTTAATTAGTTAAAAAAAAAGACAATATGCTCCAAAATATTAAATGCATATGTATTGTTACTTTGAAGTTGACTGCAGCTGAACTATATTACTTTACTTGAGATTTGATCCTTTGCTTATTACTTGAGGGATTTTGCATAATCACTGCTGTGGAAAGCGATTTAAGTATAAAGCAAAAATACATTTGATAAACATCTTTGGATGGATACTTTGCCTTGATGTGTTGCCCTCTCATTGGTCTATGTAGTGACGAGGGTGTCAAATGAGGCATACACTGACTCTTGTGGCTGCTATTGAATTGAGTTTGAAATGACTCCTTTGCAAGTGTTGCTGCAAGCACACTAGGGCTGAAATGCATCCTCAAGTAATTTGGATATCTCAGTTAAAAAAAATTGTTGATGCTATATGCATGACAGTAACGCGCTGAGAAGGCCAACTTCAAAATAAACCATACCTTACCAAATAATATGTGGACATCAGTCCCTTGAGTCGCTTTTATTTTGAAGTTGTAACGGCTTACTTGACATCCAGACTGTGTTTGGACTGTCACAAACTGGTATTGATTTTAACAACAGAACGTTGTCCTGAAGTAACGTTCAATCACTGAGGAGAAAAACAGTCACTTCATTACACTGACACTGTGTTGTAACGGCGCCTGTTGCGTTTTGTGCCAGCTCTAGCACTAGCAGCTAGCAAAGCTCAAGTGCCCCATATAAGCTGGCAAGAGCCGTCGGGAGTACTTTTCATGGCAGTTTAACAAATGTAAATGTGCACAGGGGCCTTCGCTAAGGGTCGCTTTTTAACAAACCAGGCTTACTCAAGTAAGTTGTTTTGGCCGGCAAAATCGCTACTGTGCTTCTGGCATCACCTTGTCTCAAAGACGAAAATATCTGGGGAGAGATTTGTCTAAAATCTCACAAATCTTTCTGGAGATGAAAATAGTGTGCTGCAATGCACAGTTTGAATTAAAGTATAAATTGTTTATCTAAAAATGAAAACTGGTTGGATGTTAATTATTAAGTGGAAATGGAAATTTTTTGTCTTCGGTATTTATAACCAAGCAAAAGTATTTTTAAATAATTTCATAATACCTGATTATCCGATTTTAATTTTCAGTAGCCCTAAAGTGCGCGCACACGCACACAGTTGTGTAATTATGGGCTGTCATATTTTCAGGTTGTTACAAGATCACGACCGTGTTCAGTCACGCTCAGACTGTGGTGTTGTGTGTCGGCTGCTCCACGGTCCTCTGCCAGCCTACGGGTGGGAAAGCTCGCCTTACGGAAGGTATGCACCTTTTTAGTGTGGTCTTCTCATGATCGCGCACTTGTAGTTTCAAAACAGTATTGAAAGTACTTCAGTCTGATCATATAATTTTGATGACACACGTGTTTGTCATCAAAAGCGTAAAATGCAGTGGGACCTCAGTTGTTTTTTTTTTTTTTTTTTTTTTTTTTAAAGTGGCACTCATCTGAAATAATGGGGGTCGAAATAATGAGCTCATTTTCACACCTGAATTAAATGTTCAACATTCTTAACTGTCATATAAGTGTTACAACGGAATCTGTGCGGGTGTGTACAGACAAGAATATATTTGTTGACATGTTGTAATGTGTATATGCAATCTCAGAATGTCAAATTTATTGTTAAAGTGTTGTTTCTCTGCTGATGGCACAAAAAGAAACTACATTTGTGCCCAGTAGGGGGAGTCCTAGATAATAATAATCATTTAAAAAAAAGGCTTCCTTACCAATATTGTAATGACAAATGCTTGCAACAGTTTCAAAAAATACTCAAATGCAAATGTAACCAAATGTGTCCCAGTTTGGTGTCTACATTTATTTTTTTTCTACATATTTCACTTTCAACAGTATCAGTTTCCTGTGCATACTTTTGTATTGTAGAATAAAATACAATTCATCATTTTACATGTTGTGGCCCTACTAGAATCCCAAAGTCTGAGGCGCTGTGTCACCCGTTGCAGGATTTTAGAGAGAAATCAAATCTTTACTCCAGCCTCAAGCTTTCAGTGTATTATGCATGTGTTTAGGCGGTGTGACACAGCCGATGTATACAGAATCACTTTTGAAAGTCTTAAATCATTGCCTTTGTGTTGCCCTTTCATCGAATCCATCGTGAACCGGGTGTCGACTAAGGCAGACATTGATTCTCGCAGCTGTGACAGAAATTCATCATCACCGATGCATTTCCAACACATTCAACTGTGAGCACAAACACGGCGCGGCATTTTTGCGGGTGAAAGGGAGCGGCAGCAATGGTTCCAGAAGGCTAATAGCATATGAAGGTGTTCGTAAAGGAACGCGGGTGCACAAGAACAAGACGGCAACAAGACTCGACTTGTTTGCACTGGAGCATCCTGGCTTTTTTTGTTCTGTATCTAGCTGCCATGGCAACCATGACTTTGGCAATAAGCTGCATTTGGAGATGGTGTGGGTGCACCTGACCCCCCCAACACTGGATAGCGCATTTGTCGAGCTGTCACTCTGATCGGGTAGATAGAATTAGTGTCTGTTATCGATTCATTCTGTGACTCTGTTGGCACACCAAGATATATGCACAAACTTTGTGAAATTTAAATCTGGCATCACATTCAGTCTCCACACAAACTTAACGTTAAAACCACATGGGAGGGGCCCCCCTTATTTATTTTTCTATCCACCAATTATTTAGTCTTTCACCTATCTCTTTGAGGTAACGTGTTGTAACCGAATGTTTGTCCGTGTCTCTCTCTCTCTTCCCAGGATGTTCGTTCAGGAGGAAACAACACTAACTTGAATCAGGACGCAGTTGAGAATGACCAAAATTTTCGAATCAGGTGCCGCTGCTTTGGCGTCGATGAGGAGAACGCACAAAAGCAAAGATCACCCGAGTCAAGATAAACAGCGCCCCATCCTCAGCCACCACGTAATCATGGCCTTGAAAATAAACCCAGTCGGCTCAATCGTTGTCGTTGCCCAAGTGCTTTGTGTGCTCTCGCTAAGATGAGTTCAAATTTGCAGAACAATTTACATGAAGCAAAACTGAGGTGGTGAGAGAAAGAGCGGAGAATATCTAACAAATCCAAACCATTTTTAGGAATAGACGCATTTGGCTCCACATGGATATTACAATTTCTTGCTCCAATCCTGTTAATGAGTCCCGAAGCAGCTGTTTGCATGATTCACGAAAGACTTTTAAAACCTGCCAAATAAAGGTCAGCATTTGACAAAAAAAGTCGATGTTGAGGTATTTGATCTGTTAAGTTATTGGCCAGGTCAGTTTCTTTCTGGGGGATTCAGAGGACGACATTGCTTGGTTTTGATTTTGGCTTGCTTAAGACATACTAATAGATGTTATGATGGCACTTTTTTGTGTGTGAAATCAGTGAAAATGTTTTTATAAAGTTGCACAAAATCATTTGCTGTCGTGTATTGGGAAAAAAAAACTGGCTACACTGTTGGCCATTTTCACAATGTGATTAATCTTATGCTAAACATTTAATTATTTGCTTCTGCAGTTTTTAATGTTACTGTAGTGTTTTTTTTTTTTTTTGCTGTCTTGTTCATTGACCAAATAAAAAAAAAAATCTGGCTGATGTCGAATCTGATTGTGATTACTCTAGTTTTCGTACCTCGCACTTCAGAGAGTCCTCATCCATATTTAATCTTGGCTGATTAATCATGACACTCATTCATTCGAGTTAATTTCTTGTCTGGGTTGCACTGATTGGGTCTCCAGTTCTTGCTCGATGAAACCGCAGCCTTCCTAATGAACTGCAATCTAATGAGAACCAACCAAGAGTAGTATTAAAAGAAAAAAAATCAGCTAAATAAGGCTGTTTTGATTGACATGTCTAAGGCTCTAAATAACTATTTTTATCCTGAGCAATTTTGCGAATGATTTATTCATTTGAGGAGCAATTTTTTTTTGCAAGTTCATTCGAGGGACCCGAAGCAAAGTTTTATATTCGTTATTTAAGTGGGTAATTAAAAAAACAAAATATATAGATATATATTTGCGCTGTGGCTTGTTTACTCTACACAACGTCATGTAGTCAAATGTAAGACTTTCTGATTATTATGATGTACATTTTATATTGCAGTACTGTATTCAATTTCCTCACACATCTAAAAAGCTTAACGTGTCACAAAACCCACGTCGTTTGACTTTTTCTGGATTCACTTGCAATCTCATTCAGGCTTGAAATTTAATTCGGTGAAAATTTCCAATAGCCCCCCCGCCCCGCCAAAAAACATCCGACAACTCATCAGCACGTTTTGTAAAATCTTGATTCCGATTCCGATCATTTGAGTCTGGTGTGTTGGAGGAGGGAGACATCGAAAACAGGCCAGATAGGGGTCCTGTTTTGGGGCCAAGATATAGTGTTGTTTTAAATATACAACGTGCAATTCTCTTCGTTTAATGTTATTTCTGAGAGTAAACTTCAGATGGGAGAGGTGCAATATGTAACTTGAAGCCTCTTTTTTTTTTTTGCCAAAATGTTATTTTTCAGTTGGTGCTCGTTGTGAGAGGAGTTGAGCTGTATTTAAATTAATTTTTTTTTTCAATACTTTTAGTACTTTTTTTTTTTTTTATACCACGCCGCACATTAAACCTCGTGGTTAGCATGTCTGGCTCACAGTTCTCAAATTCAGGGGTCACAAATCTTCCCTCCGGCCATCCGCAGTAGACTGTAAATGTCTGTTTGTATTTATGTGCCATGTGATTGGCTAGCGACCTGGCTGGCTATCATTCCAGAAACTGAATAGATGGATTTGTTTACACCAGTTCCCGTACCTTCTATCAATCAACGAAGAAACAACACCACAGGTCATGTAAATTCGTCTAACCTTTAAATTTGATTCCTTTCTCCTTTTCCAGGCGCAGCAGCTTCACTTATCTTCCTGCTTTGCGTGCATGCAGTTGGTGTAGGTCAGGACAACGAGTCGGTGTGGACTTTACGAGAGCATAAAGGATGAAGGTAAGACAAGTCATTCATCATCTCTCGACTGGTGTTGGGCCAGAGGAAAATCTTGCTGCAGGGAGGAGGAGGTAAACTGTTGGTCAAACTCCCTGGCAGCCGTGGCAGAGACTCCCAAAAATATAAATAATACTTTCCAACCATGTTCCAAGTACTGGTGTGATTACACACTTCTAAAAATTTATTTTGCTACAATTTTTATCCAAATGTAGCTGCAAGATAGTTTCTTGTTTGGACACTTGGAGAGCTAAGTATTTTTTGAGGTGGTACTTAGAAGTTTGAGAACCACTGATCTTTATATCCTTTAAGTGGTTCATAGAAATGGCATACTTTTCTTATGTGTGACACAAAGCATCCTGACGTTCGTAAAATGAAGCGAATCATCAGAAAATAGAACGCATATCATTCACCTCATCATCATAATCGCCTTATAAAAAATAATAAGGTGGATCAAGTTTTAGAAACAACTCTCAGTATGATCTTAATCTATAACCACTGAATCTCAAATTAACATTACTGTCACTTGCTACAGCGTTTGTTTTTGATATGTTTAAGAATACCTAAAATTATCAATAACAAATACTGTACAAAATCCCAAAAGTTGAACAGTTTAAAAAGAAAACAAAAGTTAAACAAAACCCGAGTTAAAATGCAAACTATGCCAAAGAAATGAACATGAAACTCGCAAGTTTCAACACTTTCGAGTTCCATCAGTAACTACAAAATACCACTAGGTGGCGGTATCGCTTCGCATACACTTTGCTGTTCCCACTGTAGAACGTGTCTGTCAGCTATCTTCCAAAAAATGAGTCATTTTACTTTTCTGTAGTTTTATTTGTGCAGTTTTATGTATGAGTGACTGGAAACAATGTTAAAATGTTGACTAATCATTATCTGTACAATTAATAATGGTTGTCTGAAACTGATGAATTCACTCGAGCAACTTGGACACTTTTTTTTTTCTTTTGTAAGCTAGCCTACATTTTTGCGGAAAACTGGTGGTTTGTTAGCTGAAGAATTTTTTGGGTGTAAAAAACAAACACACATTTTAATTTGTGATGCTAATTGTCCCATGCATTTCAATAGGCAATTCTCGTTATTTGTGGCGCGGCCCAGTCCCTATCCTCCATGAAACAGCCAGGGTCCACTTTAATGTATATATTCTGTCACACCAATCCAGGAACCTTTCTGACACCCCTTGTACACGATTAACCGAGAAAGCTGTAGTTGAATTATTAGATGTAGATGGTAAAGAAAAATAAAGTTCGATGACTTATGTAATTGGAGTTATGCAGTAAATGGAAACTGATGAAAGCATTGTAAGTCTGTTTGACACATAGAGTATTCGTATCTTGGTAGCATATAAAAAAGGAGAATAAAATGGAGGCACTCGTTTTGCAAGAGTTATGAAATGAAAAAGGAATAAGTAGGAGGATCATTAAAAACCTTTGAATGGTTGTGGTGTCAAAATATTTGCATCTGGACAGACTTGAAGTGGAAAAACCCAACAAGTGGCAATGCTGTGAGGTGTCTACCTACTCCTTGACGCGCACGCACGCACGCACGCACGCACGCGCGCGCGCGCACACACACACACACACACACACACACACACACACACACACACACACACACACACAAAGGAGCCTTGTCTCATACATAATAGGACGGAGGTAAAGGAGCACAGTGGGAAGGTGTGTGTGTGTGTGTGTGTGTGTGGTGTGCAGTGAGTGCGTGTGGTGTGCTGAGGACTCCCAGGTAGCGTCAGTGGAAGTGGCAGCAGTAGGAGTTCTGTCAGAAGAGGTAGCGGCGCACAACTCCCCTGTGAGATCATTAAAAAAAAAAAAAAAAAAAATCGTCTTCTGCCTTCATAACGATTCAACTGTCTGAAAAATAGGTCAGTTAAAAACCTCTGCTCACGCTAACGTGAGCAATGGTGCATCCCCGCTGCGTGAAGCCAAAGGGAAACTGGGGTGGGTAGTGTTGGGGGGGGGGGGGGCGGGTGGGGGGGGGGGGTCAGTGTGGGAGGTTGGCGTTGTCAGGGAGATGATGTTGTAATCGTCTGCACTGATGGTAACCAAACTACGTCCCGCTACAGTGAGCAAAGTGACTCCGCTCAGGAACTGTGCTCAATACTAATAAACACAAACAGATGGTATGCTCCATAGAAGATCTCACCTCATTAGTTGCTTACATAGCAACTGGACAGTCAAATCCATTAGGGACCAGGGAAGGTTTTTCGATGCAAAACATATCCTCTCCATTGAGGAATCAGTGTACTTCTTTGCTTGTGAAATAATGGCACAGTAAGAAACTGTGCTGAGTGGTTGTCCATTCATCCATTTTCTGTGCCCTATCCTGGCTGACTTTACATAAGGACAACCTGGATTGGTCACTAGCGATCTGTTATGCCAGGGCACATACAGACAAACATTTGCACTCATTGTGGGACTGAATTTTGAATGGACGAGGCTAATATTTAGCGGATATGCTGACTCAGGGGGCACCAAACTAAATGAAAGTGAGAGCTACTTTCTTGGTGACTGATTAATGCAAAGGGATACCAGTCCAGTTTGACACAAACCTCTACACGTAAAATAATAAATTTGTTCAAATTACTTGGTGATAATATTTGGAAGTTTTGAATCTGATCGAATGGCCATGACACGTGGCGTCCCTCAAGGGTCAGTCTTAGACCCCTGTCTATTCCACCCTTCTTCAGAATACCAATGTTGGCCATCAAGGCTATGCAGATGATATGCAGCACGACAGTTCAATTAAGGTGCTGTGTCACTGTCTAAGGGAGCGTTTAGGGGAAAACGCTTTTGTTTATCCATCAGTTTGGTTTTCGGGGCACAGATCAGAGATGAAGGGAGATTTTACACACATAGCAGCACCACCGAGCCACCTGGCCAGCATACGCATTAGAATTCCACATACTCTTGCGTCACCGTATGCACGCATATTTTCTCTCCTAAATGCTCATCTAAATGCGAAATAAAAGATGGCGACGAGACGCCACTTTGTGTCTTCTGTTCAGATCGTCATCATATAAACGCAGCCTAAAACAAATTAATGACCTGCACGAACCCAATTTTTCCTTTCAACTAAACCAAAACAAAACTGGGCTAATTATTTTTGAGATAAAGAAAATAGAATTGCTGTTAGTAAAGATTTTAGAGTCACTGTCTTGAAAGACTAAAGGCAAAGTCCGAAACCTTGGCCTGTTGATTGATTATGATCTGACTTTCAGCAGGCACATCAAATCAATCCCTAAAACAGCCTCTTACTCACTGAAAAAACATATCTCGCATTATTTCCCACGTTGATCTGAAATTAGAACAACTTTGACACGCAGTGTGTTTGACTTTGGGGTTTCCTTTGTTTATTAAAATGATGAAAGCGATTCCAGGTGGAAGGTAGTCCTAAGTCACCATGACACAAGATTTGACTGAGCATCTTGATTTCGTCTGCTCAAAGCTATCAGTGATTCACACTGCGTGCGGAGACTACGGGCTCTCCTTTCATCATCGCACTTCAACCTGCCCAACGTTGCCTTTCCCCAAAATGTACACAAATGCACGACATCACACTTCCTTGCAGAATTTAACATGAGCACACACAGGTACAGACCGGTACATGTCAATAGAGCTCGCCGTCGTTGCTGGGGAAACAGCGTGGGCATAAGAACATAGGCTTGCTATTAGTGGAAGGAAGTCATAACTCCAATGGGCCCATATGTCTTAGTTCACGAGTAAGAATCATTTGCATGCAGAGTGGTAAATATTGAACAGCAGGGATTTACACGTGAGCGATGTGGCATTAAACTACAGTACTTTGTATTCCTCGAAAATGCCCGCTGAAGGAAAATAAGCATGTCTGAACATAAATGACATAAACTGCGTTCCATCTCCACGTGTTTATTTCCTTTCCGAGGGAGTGTAAGGCTATGCGGCTATATTTCCTGTAGGATTATGTGTTTCATTTCAGCTGATGCTATTTGATCATATATATTTATATATATATTTATCAAAGGTCCACGTGTGGGTTAATACATTTTTGTGCTCGCATTTTGAATAAAATCTAACTAACAGATACTGTACCTCATCTCCACTTTCTCCGGACTGGTGGACCACTGCCAATTGTGCTCCAATGCTTCTTTTTCTGTCCTCCCAAAGAAATCATCGTGGGGGTGTCCCGGTGCATGCAAAACGACTGAAAATCAGTTGAAGCTTCGAAGTCGGTACATAGATTACAGCAAGAGAGGCATCATGTTGTTGCGGCACATCATCAAGAGAGTCGATGAGAAACCTGGCGGCGAAAAAGGCAGATAACATGTTGATCGTCATCCTGCTCGTGGAGCACATCCGCCTTCCATTCACACCTCTGTTAACCTTGTTTTGTTTGCACAATACACGGTGGATTTCGATGACACCTTGACACATACACCGAAATCAATTCCCTCTGTCAAACAGAATCAAAAGTAAATACGACCACACAGAAAACAGTTCGGTTGTCATGTTATAGATATATACTTTATTGATGCTCTCTGATAAAATAAAATTAGAAAATAATTTCCAACTTAGACATTCCTTCAACGCATTATTAATGTACAGTGTATAGAGTTGTCATGACGAATGAGAAGAATACGATAGTCATATAAGATATCTGCTAGGACCGAGTTTGAATCAGAATGGTAGAAAAGACGAAGCGATACAAAGCTAGTCCAGGAATTAACAGCATACTGTACAATTATATTCCGAGCCTACGTAAGTCAGTCTTCCGGCCACAGCGTGTCACTCTAAGACACTCTTCCACATTGTCTCTGGAACGCCACGAGTAGGCCTTTTTTTTTTTTCCCCTATTCCCACCACTCCAGTCAACCTTCATCTCTCTCTCTCACTCTCTCTACGATTTATTAAGTCATTATTTCAAGAGTATTTCCTTCATGGCCATGTATCCTTTATAAGGTTTATTTGTGTCTGTCAGAGTCCACTTCGGGTTGTTTTGTAAGCGGGTTGTGAGGTAAGAAGCCCCCCCCCACCCCCAGTACTGTTCTTCGGTACTCCAACAAGTCCATGCCTGGATTTTCACAGTTATTCCCTTGGGAAAAAAAAAATATCGTCAAGGTGTCCACGATGCCTCCTGCTCTGTTTTGTCCCCCACCCCGGTGGCAGCAGCGTTCCCTGCATTTTTATTGGAGTGCATTTAGGAGAGAGCACTTTGGTTGTTGAAGTGTGTGTGTAGGTGTGTGTGTATGTCCATGCGTATCTTAATTGGGGGGGGGGGGGGTGTGTGTTTAAGGGGGGGGGGGGGGTGGTTATGTGACCGAGCGAGCTCAAGCATACATTCATGGTAACAGTGAGTTGTTTTGCTGTGTGGAGAAAAAAAAATGGCAGTACAGTAGTTCCCTTCTATATGATGGGTCACAGGGCTGCATTACAGGGAGGGGGGGCTCAGTTGACAGCACAGCTGGTGCGCTGCCACGGCAATGACATAACCCACATTTGTACCAGTTGTCTGCAAAGCCCCTGCCCAGGCCTAAATACGATCAAAAGCGCTGACCTGACATGTACCCCATAAATTGGAAGATTTGCTCGGTGAAATTGGATTTTAACCGTATATTACATGTCATTTCTTCCCTAAAGTCTATTCTGATCATTTGGTCGCGTTTTGCTCGGCTGCACGGCAATCGGGCAGCAGAATGGCGATTTAAAATTGAAGTGCGGGAAGTGGAATTGAAGCTCCATGAACTTCATGATGCAAAATTCAAGCGTATTGAAACTTTACTGTGTATAAGCCGTACATCAGGGGTGTCAAAGCCCATTTTCGGCGCGGGCCACATTTTTGTTACCATTTCCCTTGGTTTTGACTGAAATCATATAAAGAAGTCAAGAATAACAGTTGATTCAACAATTTTTTAAGTTACAGTCATGAGGTGTTTGGTAACAAGAAAATGCTTACAATGTCTCTTATTTATAATATATGAGAATTTGAAATTTTGGTACATATTTTAGCAAGCATCATGGAAGTTGCCATGTTTGATTTGCTTTCGCGGGCCACATAAAATGACAAACTGTGCTTGGAATATTTATAGAACTCGATCAAATTCTTCCGCGAGCTTAGAAATGACTTCTGTTGTATTGACAAAGCCATTTAACCATGAAATGATCGCTGTCATTTGTGCGAAACATAAATAAATAAATAAATAAATCAATAAATAAATCCTCGCATGTCATTTGTATTTGATAAGTGCGTGACATCACATCTCCGAATGCATGAAGTGCAGTTTAATTCAAGTCAAGGCCGAAATGAGTGGATGTGACCTCACAGGCATTCATTTGCAAACCTCGCTGAGTTAGCGGCGTTCGGTGTCACAACTCTGCATTGGGAATCTCAAACTCAATTGAAATTTTGCCGTTGGTTTCTTGCTTGGCAGTGCTGTGTGCAGCTTGACACTGCATTGACGACTGGCAGTAGAGGCTTCGAGTGTTATCTTAAGGGCATTGTGAAAGTGTGCGTGCATGCGTGTGTGTGTGTGTGTGTGTGTGTGTGTGTGTGTGTGTGTGAGTGTGCGTGCGTGCGTGCACAGCGCATGCCACTGTTTTATTTATTTTCTTTTTTCAACTTAATTCCGTTCGTATTGATCTAACCTTCTGTTAAAGGGATGCTCGTTATCACACAATTAGCATTCTGATAGAAAATACATCATAAGGATAAAAAGTCATGGTCATTAATTCCTGATGAAAGGGCACGGAAAGCGGGAGAGAGCGAGAGAGAGAGAGAGAGAGAGAGAGAGAGAGAGAGAGAGAGAGAGGAAAAAGAAAGAGAGATAAAGGCTTTTTCTTTTTTTTTCCATTCAGAGTTCGCATAATTAGTCCTCGTTATTTCTCCTCCTCCTCCTTTTATACTTCCTAGCGCCATTTCTCACCCTCTTGACGTCCTTCCTCTGCCCCCGCACCTTTTCGAGTCTCCGTTCTTGCTAAATTTCTCTTGCCCCCGTCGCTCTAAAAAGGGAACGCCCCCCTCGCCCCCCCCAAAGTGTCATCACTCACACCGGCGCTCCCTCTCACTTCCATTACTTCTCCCCGTTGTCCCATCTTCATCAATTTGAGAGGCTCATTTGTCAGCGCGCCCACTCTCGCTCGCTTCGTCTGCGGGGGCCCTCGTCCCTGCGTTTGTCCTCTCCTGGGCTCTCTTCAGCAGGTGGAGGTGTTGCCGTTCGGACTCGCAAGCAAGCTCCCCTCTGGGTCGGGCAAAGGGGGCACTGGGGGGGCCAGCGAGGGGGCGGGAGGAGGAACGGCTGGCGTTGATACTGGTGTGGCCGTAGCTGGAGTGGAGGTTAGAGAAGCTGCAGGGGAGAGCGGCACCACAGCGCCTGATCGTGCATCCCTCCCATCCCTGGAGTCTCTCTCCCGGAGGAGGTGCACCAGGGCGGCGTGCTGGGCGCCGAGGGTGGCCGAGAGGTGCGCCGGTAATGCGTTGAAGCCGGCCGTGAGCTGCTCCACCCGTTGCTCCAGGGACAACATCTGGCGCTCCAGGTCCTCGCTGCGGTCGTTGAGCTCCGACATGAGCTCATACATGACGCTTTGCATCTAAAGGGCGAGAGATGAGACGCAGGATGACTCATGATGTTTTTTCCCTGCCGTGAAGGGAAGGATTGGGCTTTGTTGGGTCAAGACAAAGTGTCCTCATTAGGATCAGTCAGTCATCGTGAAAACGCGGCCGAATCATGACACTCCGAGGTCTTATTTTAAGTGGACAAAGATTTGCATACACACGAGTACAGGGGTGGCCAACCCGCGGCTTGCAAGCCGCATGCGGCTCTTTGGCTGGTTCAATGCGGCTCCCGGGCTTTCACGCTACAATTGTCGAAAACGCCTCGGCGATGGCGCTACCATTCAAACAACGGTGCTCAATGCACAGAACGTACTACGTCAGCCTATCATCAAGCTCATTACTTGATTGACATAGAGGGCAACCAATCAGATGACTGAATCACCGCTCATGCTCAGACAAAAGTGCTAAGTGCTAAGCTAGTCAGCGAATTACCTCTGTTTATAAGGCAGGGGTGCCCAATCCGTCAATTGCAATCGACCAAGAGCCAGCAAACTGGTCCCAAGTCGACCGCGAGTGGTGGGAGGAGGAAATTGGGGGGCGAGGGGG